>NC_059331.1:42015684-42335107 GCF_018350155.1 Leopardus geoffroyi
CTTTTATGAATATGCTGGTGCATATTTTGCTCTACTGTTGGTATCTTTAAAGTAAAATTGTATTTTTGTTTGTTTGTTTTTAATGCCGTCTTAGCAAAATTGTTCCTGTTTTCTTGGAACACTGATCCTCGTCCCTAATGGTTTTTCCTACCCATATTCATTTCACTTTCTTCTGGTTACTCCATCTCTGTTTGCCTTTAGGGAACTGTTCCTTCTCATTTCTTGCAGTGTTGGTGAGATTGCCAACTCAGGTACCCCAGCTTGCTCTGAGAAAGTCTACTGGTTCCTATTTTGTAGATCTTAATGTAGTTCTTGAAATTATTGAGCCCTGATTACGCCTTTTATCTTTCAAACTTGTGAATTACTCCATATTCTCCCTCAAAACGCCTTCTTATTTCCAATGAAGTTCTGCCATTTGCAGATAAAGAATGCTAAATATATTTACACTTATTAGTGTTTTGCCATTAAAACAAAACAAAAGAAAACAAAACAAAAAAACACAATAACCTGCCAATCTATGGTCCTGATTTATCTTTGAGTTGACAGCCAGATATTTTGACTGAACTATTTAGACCTTAGAAACTTTTGTCTTCTGGGGCACCTGGGTGGCTTAGTGGATTGAGTGTCTGACTTTGGCTCAGGTCATGATCTCACCATTTGTGAGTTTGAACTCCATGTCGGGCTCTGCGCTGACAACTCGGAGCCTAGAGCTCTCTCTATGTGCTCTCTCTCTCTATCTCAAAAATAAACATTTAAAAAAATTTAAAACAAAATAAACTTTGTCTTCTGTAGTTAATATTTTATAACTTATATTTTACTGTGCTATGTATGCTTGGATTCTATTTTCAGTGTTTTAAAAAGTATTTTTTAGACATTTGTCACTGTGATAGAATTAAATGACTAAAGCTCATCTACTCCCTAATTCTCAGCTTATTATTGTGTTTTAATTCTTTCTGACAATGTCCAAGATCTTGAAAAGGCCAAAACAAACAAACAAAAAGGAACACCAAAATTTAATGTAAATTTTATGAGTATGTTTGACGTATCTAAAGAATTATTTAAAATTGTTCAGCACATTAAAGAACAATCAACATGGCTTTCTGGTCAATACCGTTTTCATACAAAAAAGTTTTTATCTAACTTTTGTCAACCTAAAACATAGATTTACGTTTATTTTATTTTTCTCTTTGGTATTGACTCTTGAGTACCAACTTCAAGCGATAATACAAATATATCTAAACATGTAACACACAAAGCACTTGTATATTTACAACTTTGTAAATATTGTAATAATGTTAAACATACAGAAAAAAAGAAATACTTTGTGTGTGCATATGTATAGGTACCTATGGAGGTTTTATTTAAGTGTGTATATGTGTGCATGTGTATCTGTATGTGTATTTTTTTTTAATTTACTAATACCTGTTCGATGAATGACTTTCTTTTGTGAAGAACTGCCCTTTTTCTGCTCTGTACTTGTTACTACTTCTGTTCCTTAAATTATCCCTTGAGATCGGCCTTCACATGGTAGATAGAATTTTTAAGTAATTATTAATAAATTTTGATGCTACATATAGGAAGCAGAATAATTAATACTTATCTACTAATCACCAAAACCAAGAGTCATCAAACAATGGCTAATTTTTCCCTATCAACTCCCTCATCTATTTCCACTGTTTTGGTAATACTTTGAAGCAAATCCCAGACATATGCATTTCCTTTATAAATATTTAAATATATGGCTGTTGATGTTAAAGAATGTACCTCTTCTTTAAATATAACCACAACACATTGTCACATCTGAAAACAAAATGGGCTTCTACTAGCCTATCTACTCTCTTATTGAAGTAATTATGAACTCTAGACAAAATCTTAAGAAAAAATTTGTTTGAAAGCATTCAAGAGACACCAGAAGCAGAGGAAAAAATAAGAATAAATAGAATCATTGAAAGGAAAGAAGTAAGCTCAGAGAGATCCACATTTAATCGGTTTTTCCTGAGGGAATTTCTAAAGTTGTGTGGGGAAAGTAACAGATAGAAGGCTTAAATATGAGAAGAAATTTCATCTGCTTCCACATTGGGGAATAAGTTTTGTGTTGATGTCCTGCCTAATTGGAGGGGCTTAATAAAAACTTTGCTTTCTGTAGAAAACTTATAAAGGGATACATGTTAGGAATAAAAGTTACAGTAAAGGCCATGACTGAGGATCAAGGGCAAAATCAAACTAGCCTGGCCCTAACAAGGCTCACTAAAACATTTCACAGTATTTAAGTGATCCACAAATAATATAAATGCACGATAGAAAAAAATTATTCTGAGAAATGTAACAAAGTCTATCATCTCTACAAAGTATTATCTTCAATTTTCAATTTAATAATAATGAAAAAATTATTATACTTATGAAAAATTCAGGAAGTTACCATATTCAAGAGAAGAATAGTCAGTAGAAACAGATCCAGTGGTGACTCAGATGTACAAAGGTTTTATAATTACTTGTGTTAAATAATGTACAGGAACAGATGGACATAATGGGTGAAGGCCTGAGATTTTCAGGAAAGGAATTAAAATTACCAAGATGAATTAATTAGAAATCCCAGAACTAAAAAATGCAATATTTGAAATTATTAAAAACATCATTGGCTGTAATTATGAGCAGATTAGACAAGGTTGAATAAAAGCAAAGAGCGTAAAGAATGATTAATAGAAAATTGATGTATTTTATGCCTGTCATAATTTGCAAGTCTGACTAGTGTTTAATTTAAAATTCAAAGCAAACATCCACATACAAAAGTTAAAGTTTGTGAGTTTTAAATATTTAGTATATAAAATGTACCTTTGTAAATTTGGAGGAATTTCCTCTATTTCCCCCATTTCTTTCTATCTTCATGAATGTTCCAGTCACCTAGTCTTAAAATTTAGACCTCGCTCTTGACGTATCATCTTGACACTCTTGATACACCATCGATTGACGAATCATCAATTGCATCTCATTGCAAATGTTTTTGTTTGTTCTTTCATCCTCTTTTATTTTGTTTGTTTGCTGAAACTCCCTTCCCCCCTAAAAATAAATATGTCCCCTTCTCCAAATATGAATATAAATTGATAAGTAGATAGATGGGATTATTGATGGAAAAATGGATAGAGCTATCAACTTTCTTTAATTTAAATTGATTTTTTAAAGTATCTTGGTTGAAGTTAACTTTTTTCAGTTTTATGTGATATATATATTCATATATATATTTCAGTTCATTTTTTAAGTTTTATGTGATAGACCTGATTTATTGCTGATCCAACGGTTCTACCATTCTTTCTTGCTATCATAACCACAGCTTTTTAGAGAAAGAGCAGTGTATCAAATATTGGGTTAAATAACAACTGATCTAAGCTAACTCCAGTGTCTGCCTTTCCTATTTGCCATGTATAACTTTTTCAACATCACTTACAGGAGTGTAAACCTTTTCTGGCCCATAAAATGTCAGAACTCTTCTGGGGCCTTCAAACACAACTTTTATTTCCTGAGAAGAAGACATAGGCCAAGGAGGAGAAAGTCCTGTCCCCCCACTGCCTTCTGATTTTGAATAGTGATGTCTGGAGCTTGCAACTATAAGGCAATAAGCCTAAGACAAACAAAGCAAAACAAAAGTCAGTGTGTCAAAGAACATGGATAAATGGAAAGAGTCTAAGTTACTGATGATGACTTCATCAAACTTTTGAACTAACCTTTAACTTCCTATTTCCAGATTTCCTGTGAACTAAAATAACCATAGTTCTGGTTTTAGCCGCTCTTTGTTGGGTTTTTGTTACTTGTTGCACCCAAATCTCCAATGAACAAAGGCTACATATGTAAAATTCTTGAATGACAATGTAAGAAAGCGTATAATTAAGTTACCAAAAATGAAGATGGATTCTTGTAGTATGAACAGTATAATTTGATAAGTTTCGTACCTGTTTGAGTCAGAAATACCATCATGGAAGACTCGTCTTAAACGACAAGAGTTGTGCAGACTCTTAAAGTTTCCCTCGCAGACAGAACATGAATAGTGCAAGCAACGTAAAACTCAAATCTGTGTTCCCACTTTATATTTTTATGAAGGTTGAGTTTACCGGATAATAAAGTTCTATGCATTTAAATTACTTTTGCTTTCATTATCCCTAACAAATGTAGAAAAATGAGTTAATAGTGTATTTATGTTTTTAGCACAAAGCTTCTGGGTTGGGAAATCATCTGAGTCCAATAACTTTCCAGTGGTTGAACTCCCATCTACACATCTCTGTTGAATGTTTGCCAGGACTGTTCATAAATTCCAGGGGAGACAAGGAATGGGAATCAGCACATTTTCTCTTCTGACAATATTTGACTCATAACAACTCTGTCTTTCTGTTGAGTAGAAGCATGCACCGTGCAGGTTCTTCCCATCAATCTTGAGTTCAAGTCTATGGAATCAGTAAGGTAACTGTTTAAACATAGTTTTATTATCCCTCTTTGATAACCTTTCCAGTTTACTCATCCCAATTCTGAATGACAGACTTATGGTGAGGTTTTTAAACCTTAGTCATTTGTGGGCTATCTTCATAGATTGTTTCCATATCAACAGTTTATTCAGTAACTTCCTAATGTGACTCATCTTTTTATTTAAATAATTCTTGTTTTACCCTAAGCAGCAATAAACATTAATTATGAGTTTGATTTTCTAGTGATATTTTTCTAATAGGCTTCTATAATAAGTATTAAAATGAAAATATTCATGTTCAGCCTAAATAATATGTATATCACATGTTGAGAAACACTGCATAGTAGTTTCCTATCAAGATTTTGTCTCTCTGAAAACATTTCTACTTTCCGTACAGACTATGTGGAAACCTGCTTGTCTGACTGCCTGCCATCCTTCCTTCCTTCCTTCCTTTTTTTTTAATAGTTTAAAATTTTTTTTTTTTTACTTATTTTGACAGAGAAAGAGAGAGAGAGAGAGAGAGAGAATCCCAAGCAGGCTTCACACTTTCAGTGTAGAGCCTGATATGGGGTTCGAGCTCCCCAACTGTGAGATCATGACCTGGGCTGAAATCAAGAGCTGGTCGTTTAACCAACCAACTGAGCCACCCAGGCTCCCTGCCTTCCTTTTGTGTGACAAGATAAATGAAACTTCATTCCACGTGAAACTAAAAAGTATAATAAGTTTGAATCTTTACATTTAGAAATCTATTTTAGTTTCAGGGTTACTATATTGATTCAATAATTTCATCTTATCACCTGGTGCTCACCAGGACAAGTTTAGTTCTTAATCCACATCACCTATTTCACCCATCCCCCCACCCATCTCCCCTCTGGTAACCATCAGTTTGTTCCCTATAGTTAAGAGTCTGTTTCTTGGTTTGCTTTTCTCTCTTTTTTTTCCCTTTGCATATTTGTTTTGTTTCTGAAATTCCATATATGAGTGAAATCATATGGTATTTGTCTTTTTCTGACTGACTGACTTCACGTAGCATAACATTCTCGAGCTCCTTTCACATCATTGCAAATGGCAATATTTCATTCTTTTTCATGAATCTGTAAAAAATCTGTCCATCTGTCGATGGACACTTGGGCTGCTTCCATAATTTGGTTATTGTAAATAATGCTGCTACAGATATTGGGGTGCATGTGTCCTGTTGGCTTAGTGTTTAGAAATCTATTATTTCATCACGGATTATTTCTTTCCTTAGCTACCGTAGTAAAACTCACATTCCCTATATCTGTTGAGGGATGTGCCCTTTGGGTCAGAAGTGAACATTGTTATTTGTTTTAATTAAAAATTAAGATAGGTAAGATAAATTATTATATCCATACATTATTTAAATTAATGTAGGAATGGGGGCACCTGGGTGGCTCAGTCGGTTGAGTGTCTGACTTCAGCTCAGGTCATGATCTCGCAGTTTGTGAATTTGAGCCCCATGTCGGGCTCTGTGCTGATGGCTCAGAGCCTGGAGCCTGCTTCAGATTCTGTGTCCCCCTCTCTCTCCATACCATCCCTGCTTGTGCTCTATCTCTGTCTTTCAAAAATGAATAAACATTAAAAAATATTTTAAATAATAATAATAAAAATTAATGTAGGAATACCTCAGTTGGAAGGCAGTTGTTTTAATCATAGAAATTCATCCTGCTTATCATGAATATAAGAGGACAGACCTGAGTGCATTTATCTTCTGGGGAAAATTTTGGGTTACATCAAGGCAATTAAACATATCTTAATGTAATGTTTTTTAAATAAATATCACTGAACATTTTTAGTGTCCCATAAGTGAGAAAATTATTCTCTGATGAGAAGTAATACACAACAGTGCAAAAAAAATCAACAAGAATTTTATAAATACTGATAAATTGGAATAAAGTAAGGAATTAAAAAAAATAACTTTCTATGAAAATTATATTATGTGCTTACAATGAAGAGAAAGAAACCTAGTTGAATAAACAGTGAATTGATTTGGAATCAAATATTTCAGTTAGAAGGATACAGTTAAAAGGACACAGTTTCTTAGATAAAAATGTTTTTGATCCTAATTTACACTCATTTTGCCGGGAAGAATATTGGGATGTAAAATAAATTGAGACAACAAGGTTCAGCTTATATAGTTAAGATACATGGATTAGCCTCAAGTTTTTTATTCTTTCATCTAGATCTGTTGTGGGAGGTAAATAACTATTCAGATGCGTGAATAATGAGAATTTAAGTCAACAGTGTCTTTTGATACCACTTATTCTCCAAAAAAAAGCCCAAGTTGCTCATGAAATTTCAAAAGAAAACAAAACCCTTAATACTTATAAGTTGCTAACACAGGGAAACTCTATGGAGTTTTTGAAGATGTAGGTTAACATGCTTCATGATAAAAAGCACAATTCTAATTACACATTATTTCATAAGGGATGTTTAAACTTAAGCTGTTGGCTTAGGTTGACTCATGGGACAATCCCACCTTATCCTATCGGCTTTTATTTAAAGTAATACGAGAGATTTTCTGGTTGAATCTTGTGTTTTGTTGGTGGTGGTGGTGATGGTGTTTTTGTTGTTGAATCTTGTTTTTGTAGATCTAAATCCCCCATTTAATCAATTTCACAGTAGCTTCTGTGTGCTGGTGAGAAACATGTGGTTTTCTTCTTGCTCTGTTTTCATTTTTCTCCCCTGTTTAAGCGAAGGATTTGTGAACCTTATTAAAGAGGGATTTATCCATTCGCCTCTGCTTTATTCAACTAAATTACCTGTGCTACTTTGTGATATGGAATTTGTTTAGTTGCCTTTATACTTTGGATGCAAGTATTATTTTTAAGATCATATAAAGATGTGTTAAACCATTTACTTGGTATTCCATGGAATGAATTCTTCAAGAAACCAAAAATAAATACAACTATTATCAGTATAAGTTCTCTGCCAAGGATTTCTTGAACAAGAAACAAAATGTTCTGAGAAGGCCATATATCATGGCTCTATGATACATATTTGTGCTGCATTAGAGGTTGCTGATACTCTAAATCAAACAAATTTTCGGCAGATCTAATACCTAAATTGCTTTTTTCTTTTCAATAATAAAGACTTATTTACATTGATTTCTTTATACTCTCCTATGAAATCACCTCAGTGGTAATGATCTGTACTTGAGAGCAAAGTTGAAAGTGAAAAATAAGCAAAAATGTAAAAACAGGAGTAGGAGAAGTTACCTGTTACTTCCTTAACCCATGATGTAACCATCTAAGTTAAAGTTTAAATATTATTACTGAGATGGTCTTGACTTTTCTCTTTTGCTGAACTAGTTTTTTTTCATGGCTTTTATCACAGTCTGTACTTACTGTGTTAATTTAATGTTTATCTCTGTAGGGTGTGTTGCGGGTGTACTGTAAAATAGTTTTCAAAAGGACAGACACTTTGTCTTTTGTTTCTCTGGTGCATCACTGGCATTGAGTATGATGCTTGGCATCTGATGAATATTTGAGTGAGCGTCAAAATGGCCTAGAATAATTATACTCTAAACCAAGCACTGTGTTTCCAGACCATTTCCCAGAGTCTTAGTTTGAACAGAACCTTTAACCTCATCAGTCTAACTTCCAAAGACAAAATCCTACCCATTGTGTAATCAACATATTATCATACGGTTTTTGCCCCTTGGAGCAGGAGAAATGAAGATCCTACTACATCTGGTTGGAAATAATCATCACTAGTCTCCCTCTGTCTCCTGTTTTCTCTCCTAGACTAAACCACTAAATAAAATGGCATTCTGTTCTCTCTCTCTTGAGTTCTCTAATATGATATTCTGGTGTTTCAGTGCTTGATGCTTCTTGCGTTTAGATGTACTATGTAGATAAATTCAGTAACATAGGTGCCTGGCTTGAAATTTCTAAGTGACTAAATCTAGCTGGGTTCAGACATGGAAAGTCTTAAGAAATATTCTCATCAAGGTTCCAGAATGGAGAAATGCCAACTATTAATGTCATTAAAATATTATAAATGCAGGTAATGTAAAGGAGTTACAGTAGTTTTCCATTTTTATCAAAACATCTAAATTCGAATTTCTTTGGTTCTCTGAAGGGGTTAGGAAAAGTGCATCTTTACATATTTATGTAAAAAAATATGAATAACAATTTGTCTATAAATTTCTCAGAGTTACTTGTAATTTGAAGAAAAGGACTTATTTATTCAAAAGCTTCTCTTTTTTTTTTTTCCTGAATGCCTCTCTTAATGGTTAACTTTTAGACTGAGACAAATTTGTTAAAAAATTCAAAATAGGACTACCATATGATCCAGCAATTCCACTTCTGGGCATTTATTTGAGGAGAACAAAAAAACATTTACTCAAGAAGATATATGCACTTCCAGGTTTATTGCAGCATTATTTACAATAGCCAAGATATGGAAACCACCCAAGTGTCCTCTGATGGATGAATGAATAAAAAAGATATGGTTTATATATACAATAGAATATTATTCCCCCATAAAATAATTAAATCTTGCCATTTGTGACATGGATGGATCTTGAAGACATGATGGTAAGTGAAAAATACATCAGACAGAGAAATAGCCTATTCTGGAGATACTGAGAAAATATCGATGGTTGCCAGAGGTGGGGTGTAGGGGGTGGGAGAAAGAGATGAAGGGGATCAAAATGTACAAACTTCTACTTATAAAATAAATAAGAGGATGTAATGTACAGCATAGTAACTGTAGTGAATAATACTTAAAAGTTCTCATCACAAGAAAAAAAATTGTAATTTTATATAGAGATAGAAGTCAATTGGACATAACTGTGTTGATCATGTTACAATATATATATAATAATGAATCCTTATTTTGTACACCTGAAACTAAGATAATGTGTGTCAATTATACCTCAAAAAAATTGTTTTAAATTTTTAAAAAATCTGAGGAAAAAGTGAAAACTCAGGGAAATTAAGTTAGGGTAAGTAATTTAGAGATCACCTACTTAAGTACTATTTTAAAGTAGGATACACAGGATGTGCTAAGATTAATTGGCCTCTCAAAAATGTAGTACAAAGTTTAGAAAGACTAATTAGGAAGGGAAGGTTGTTGTGGACTTTTTTTTTTTTTTTTTAATAATAGGAGAGAGGAATTCATTCTGAAAAGTCAACTACTTAAGAGTGAAAATAATCTTCTTTAAAGTAAGTATGGTTAGGAGACAACAAATAACAAAATCCAGCCAGAGATTATTTAGACTATTGACAGATCGGTCAGCCAAGGGTGGTAGCTTCTAAACAAAATATGGATGGGGGTCCATGGTGGAGTGTTTTGTAGAATGCCAAAGGAGGTCTAAAGGAGAAAAAACAAAATAAAACATTACATTGCATTTGGAAACAAAACTGAATTACTTTGAGATTGAGTTTTGCAATCAGAATACATTTTGTAAAAACTTTAAATGGTGTAGGTTTTTCACTGCGGTATCTCTAATAATATATACTGCTGGGTCATTGGCCAAAAATTTAATTCAGTATGTTTGTGTAGAGTGGGGAGAGGACTGATCAGTATTTTTTAAATAATAAAAAGCAGTAATATGAGTCTATAACCAGGAATGATTATAATTATTCCTATAACCAGGAATCATTATGATTACATATTGATCAAGTAGTGAGACATAAAGACTAATATTTTACATTTATATTCGGCAGAAGAATGTAGACTTGGTACTTCTTTCCTGAAGTAGGCACATGGAACTTGATACTGGACTATTTGGCTGGACTTCAGGTACAGAGAAGGGAAAGAAATGAAGGTATACAAGTGGTCTAGGGAGTGCAGTGAAACAACCCTGATTTGTTACCTACCATGACCTATGTAGAAAGGTCCCTCCACACAAGACAGAAAAGAATCCAGAAAACATATTTGCTAGTATACTTTTTGGGTCAGTGGTTCTCAAGGGTTAACATACCTATGGGTTTCCTGGAGGAGTTGGTGAATAGGTCACTTCTGACATTGTACACCATGAGTGGGTTCTGGAAATCTGTATTCATAATAAGCTCCAAGGTGGTGCCTGTGCCACACTGATAGTGATCACAATTGGAGTAGCAATGTCTAACACAGACATTCTCAAAGCCTTGTGTACATTTAAATCACCTAAAGTGCTGTTTAAAACAGGTTGAACTGCACTCCATCACCCGAGTTTCTGATTCAGGAGGTCTGTGGTGGGGCCTGTTAACTTGCTTTTCTGTCAAGTTCCTGCATGCTGCTGATGCTGCTAGCCCAGGGACCACACTTTGAGAATGCCTTGTTCTCACATTAGGCTGTGTTTTGTTTGTTTTGACTCAGAGAGTGGATCTTCTTTCATTTATTTCTCTCATGGGCTATTTGGCCTTTTGGCCAGGGCTGTCATCTATGGTGGAAATAGATGCTCCATGTGAAATATTTGAAATTTAATACCAACTACATAAATATTTGTTGTGCTAAGTAAAATTTGATCTGTAGAAAAATGAGTTTAATCTTCTTAATACACTTCTTTTATCATCTGTCTTTTGATTAAAATAAAATCTTGTCTTTTGATTAAAACAACAGGGACACTTTGGTGGCTCATTCGGTTGAACATCGGAGTTTTGATTTCGGTCAGGTCATCATCCTAGGGTCATGGGATCGAGCCCTGTGTGGGGCTCTGTGCTGAGTGTAGAGCCTGCTTAAGATTCTCTTTCTCTCTCCCTCCCTCTCTCTCTCTCTCTCTCTCTCTCTCTCTCTCTCTGCCCCTAGTCCATGCTTGTGCACTCTTTCTAATTTTTTTTAAATTACTTAAAAAAATACAACATGAAAGCATTACACTCTTATAGAGAAAATTTAAACATTTGCTATGTAGTATCTTCGGCTATCTTTTTAACCCTTCATCCCACCTATATTTTTCCCTTCCAGCTGTAGCTAAAATATTAAATAATGTTGGGTTCCCTAAAAGAAATGATTTCTTTTTTCATGACATCTCATTCTCCAAGTCAAATTTTGCTTCCACCGTCTTTCCCCAGTCAAAATTATACATACCTTCAAAATGTATCAATTTATCTCAATTCTTTGCTTTAGAAAGATCTTTAAGTAGACAGTTTCAAATATTCTTCATCTTTTCTGTAAATAGTTTATATGTTGTGTCTGTTTCTTACAACATTGTATGTAAACATTTATATTGGAATTAAGAGATGAGTTATCAGAATATTTCATTTTTCCCAGATTACATAGCCCAGTATCTCATGGTGCTCAAGGGCATGAGTTTAAGAATCAGACTATCTGGTTCAAATCTGTCACTCTCATACCTCTTCACCTGGGGCCGCAGACAATGTGTCTAGACCACAATGTTAATTTCTGAAATTGGGGTGTCTTGGCTGCTCAGAGCTTTAATTAGCTTTTACATAAAATGTTTGGAATAGTACATACTTTATAGTACTCAATAAACAGTAAAACAGTCATTTAACAAACAAATATTGAGTAAAGTGGCATTTTACACTCAGCAACTGGTTGGTTAAATTTGGACATCAGAGTGCACATTAAAAGCAATAGGCTTTTGATAATGAAGTTTTTGATAATTTGTGAATTAAGGTGTCTATAATGGCAACACATGTAGAGTCCTATAAATTATAGGCTGCAAATTGAAATGAGGCATGTAGGCCAAACCAGATGCAAAACTTTTGAAATCACAATGTCCTGGAAAATCAACAGCATATGGACACTTTATGCATAGCATGAGTTCAGATTTATTGAATCAATGTCTTAAAAACCAGTGGAAGCCTACTGATAGTTGGACTACTCGGGTTCACTAAACACAAAGACTTCGTGATTTATTTATTTATTTAATATAATTTATTGTCATATTGTTTTCCATATAACACCCAGTTCTCATCCCAACAAGTGTTCTCCTCAGTGCCCATCACCCACTTTGCCCTCTACCCCACCTCACATCAACCCTCAGTTTGTTCTCTGTATTTAAGAGTCTATTATGGTTTGCCTCCCTCCCTCTCTGTAACTTTTTTTTTCTCCTTCCCCTCCTCTGTGGTCTTTTGTTAAGTTTCTCAAGATCCACCCATGAGTGAAAACATATGGTATCTGTCTTTCTCTGACTGTTATTTCACTTAGCATAATACCCTTCAGTTCCATCCATGTTGCTAAAAGTGGCTAGATTTCATTATGGAAAGAGCCTAAAAGTCCATCAACTGGTGAATGGATAAAGAAGATGTGGTTTATATATACAATGGAATACTACTTGGCAATGAGAAAGAAAATGGCGACTTAAATATGACACTGTGGGAAACCATAAAATGCTATGCCAGAGTTTGAATACTTTTGCAGTGAGGAAGAGAAAAGTGGCCCCTGACATCCAGTATTTGGCCTGGCAGAGTATTTGCCAGAACTTGGTATTACTATAAGCTGGCCTGATATTCACAGTCAGACTTCACTATTCCCTTGTGGAACATTAGCAATCTCACAGAACATCAGCGCCAGACAAGGCAAGTCTATGAGCATGATGGATTAAGACAAGAATAAGACCACTTTGTAATCTTGTCTGAACACAAAATAAACATGGACATCATCCATACCATGGTATACCAAACACCCCCTCTCCCATCTGATACAAGTGCTGCTTTTTTGCTGGTTACAGCTAACTAATCTATCTTTCCCTTCTTTTAGATAAGAATTAGCACATAGATTTACCCCCGCTTCCTGAGAGTAGGCAATCCAGAGCAAAGCCCTACTTTGTTGAACTCGTCCTCAAATCACTTCACACAATCCCAAATTCTCTAACAAGTCCTTTCTTATACCCTCTGATTGAGCCGTCCTGTGATTACCCATGATGAATGTCATCCCTCATTGCCACAGCTGATAAACCCAACTTGTTCAACTACAGCCACAATAGTGACGTGCTTTAGCTGGGGGGCACTGACAGCATATCCCTCTGGACAGTTTTGTGGAGGATGGTGTAGGAGGTGGGGGTGAATACACCTCTTAAAATTTTAAGTGACAGTATCTACCTAGATCACACTGTAAGATATTGGAGCACTTGTTTTGTTCAAGTGCTCCGACTTTAAGCAGATTTGTTAAGTGTGAAGGCATATTTATATAATAGTGAGAGCTGTTGAAGATTGTGTATTACCTCCAAGGATCATTACATCTGGAGTTCACTCTGGGAGAGTCCTTTAAATAACAAATTCTAGTGCATTTAAAGTGTGATTGATTATCAGAAATTTGATTTAGAAGAAACTTTTCATGAACACATTGAAAGCGGGATATAGCTGTAAGGGGAAATATTAGAACTTGTTGGTCTAGACAGTAATTTGATTTGCATTCAGTTTTTAGTTTCTAGGTACACTATTCTAAACTTAATTAAAGCCAACTGGGAAAAAATTGTTTGAAGATAGGATGTTTCTTAAGGGTTCATATGAAATATGAAAACATTTCTGGTTTTTCAGATGAACATTTTATCACCTGAGGTGGAGAGAAAAAGGCACCTTCTCTATATTTTCCACAGAATAAATTGGCACAAAACATTTTTAGTAATTCAATTTTTAAAGATAAACAGCTCCTATTTTCTTTACTATCTATCTTATTCTCTCCTTTTTCAATGTTGTGTAACAATAAGACACTCTTCACAGCACATACCTTGTATGAACCTGGCTTTATTTCAAAAGCCTTATTAGGTCTTTTCTTTTCTTTTTTCACACGTAGTTTATTTGAAATATGTATATATATTTTTAATATTGCTGAAAATGAATTATTGCTATGGAATGGTTTCTTTCCAAATTGTTTCCATTATTTCTGGCAGAAACTCACCAGCCAGAAGTAACCACAATGATCTCTCTCTTTTTTTTTTTTTTGCTATAATATACCTGAGAAGAAGTGGATTCCCATGCAGTCTGTGTACAACTTAGTCATCAGACTTCATTCATTATAGGAATAAGATATGCTACATGTTTAGGGAAGGAATGATGGGCAAATGTATTGTTTTAAAATTTTAATCACACTTTTTATCTGCCTTTATTAATGTCACACAAGTAACCATACAGTTCATTTGAGTGAGCCTTTAAAATGTGGGAATGGAAATGGCAAAGTGAAAACTCAAGTTTCAACTTTGTTTAGGGTCAGCCAGGTCAATGCTGGGTTCTGAGGATGTGGCTGAAGGTGGTAATGGCATGAGGGAAGCCTGGGGTGGCCAAGATGGAGACATAATTGTTGCTGGAAGTAGCTGGTATGTGGCACACAAATGGCCTATGGGAAGTGTAACTTGGTTCGCAGATACAAACATTGGTGCATTGAACCTTCCCTACCTTTAAATCCTCCTCTTTTTCAGATTAAGGGGTCTGATTTATTTCAAAGTAAGTCAAACTAATGATTTAACTCAAATGATTAAGCTAGAGATTGAACCATATTAGAACACCTGGATCTTACCATTTCCAGTTCATTTATTTCATCTTAAGAAAATGATCATTTTAGTCTTGGTTTTGAAGGACATGTTTTCTTAAAATGCTCTTTGGAAATGGATTTCTCAGATCAAGTAGTCCAATGTTTACAAAGTTGTTTTATGCATAGTGTGTTCTTCCAATTAAATCTCACTCAATATTCCAACATATAACATATGTAATATCAGAACTTACCTTATTAAAGTGGGAGAGGGAGACATACAGCTCTTCCCGCTCCAATATCCCTCTTATCTCCTTTCCCCTTCCCAAATGGGTGGTCCTTGAGACATCTGAAATCCTAAGGTCTTTGGGAGTGAGGATGGAAAACTTCAGAGGATCAAGCTCGTTACTATATCATGGATGAGTTTAATGTCAGTTTTTGAGAACCAACAGCCATTCAATGATAAAGATTAAACCAAAATACAAATGCCTGCACTCCAAGTCCAGTTATGTTTTATAAATGTTACTGTACTTTAGTGTGATCCTTTAATTATTACACCATTTTTTTTTTATTTTTTAAGAAAAATAAGGTGCATGCCAGAAGGAATTGGAAAGTACTGAGGAAGAACCAGAGGTTTAAGTAGAAAAAGAAAAGTATGAGGCATAATGATGTATATCTTGCTCTTAAATTCTTATAGTCCTTTTTAATACTGATTTCTATAATTACTTTGAGAAACACCAAATAATCAGCTGCTCATATAACAGAATCATCTTGCCTAACAGGCTTTGTTTGGGGATAAGAGCAGGTTATTTTCCTACAAAATAAAATTTTTGTTTTGTGTCTCACCATAACTCTTACTGACATAGTAAGGAAAATACTAAAAGGGGTCTCTGCATGGCCAGCTCCTTCTTATCCTGCGGGGATCAAGTTAATTTCATTTCCTCAGAGAGGATTTTCAGTGCACTATGCTTGTCATTTTCTTTCTTTTCTTTTCTTCTCTTCTCTTTTCTTTCCCTTCCTTCCTTTCTTTCTTTTTTTCTTTCTTTCTTTCTTTCTTTCTTTCTTTCTTTCTTTCTTTCTTTTGGCTTGTCGTTTTCTATGATGACACTTGTTTACTTCCTATAAATGAAATAATCCAGATTTATCATTTTTGTATTTATTTCTTTCCTATTTCTCTTTCTGCACATCTGAACACTAAGCTTCTTTCTTGGTCACTATTGAATCTCTAGCAACTACTGTATTTCTTGTCACATTGCAGGTGCCCGATATATAATTATTGGACAAATCAATGAATATATTATATAAATAGGTATCTCATGTATATCTTGGTATCAGTAACATATAAATACTTTATAAGATGTGCATCATACCTATTTATATAAACACTTGCTAAATTGATATTCAGTTCTGTAGCATTCGAGTTGTACATATTCCTACTATTGTTAATGGTAATTGTTGGATGACATCTTGATGTGCATTTGTGGTGCTTATATTAGGCTGCAGAGTTCAATGAGCAAACTTCATAAGGAAATATTTAGCCGTATGCTTCTTCAGAATTGCAGTAAGAGTGTGACTAATCTCTGCAGCTTCTTCTTTCAATAACTTTGAATTTCTAAATGGTTCAGTTACTTTCATTTTAAGTTTCTCTCCAGTTGGTACAAAATTAAAGTCAGAAATATAAGGAAAGATTAGACAACATAAATGGAATGTCTTCTATCCCATAGAGTTCTTATAACCTTGAAAATAATAATGTCCCCAAATTGCTGAATTGTGTTTAACAGCTCGGAGAATTCTGATCAATCAATAATCAATTGATCATCTGTCTAATGAGAGCCTATGGCAGCATTGTGATACAGGTATATAAATACATAAGAAAAGGTCCCTTCCTTTGGAGAATATATAGTATCTATTAATGGTGAAAATGTTGTGCTGCAAACCAATTATTTAATTGCTTAAGCCAAGTAGCATTAATTAAATATGTAATCAAGGTAACTAAGAAATGAAACACTGTGAGCTAGGATAATGATGGATGTTTGATGTAAGAGTTTGGGTTTAATCTTAGCTTTGATGAATAGGTAGTATTTACAGAGGTTATGGAATTTTTAGGAGCTGGTGGAAATGGGGTGGGGGGCAACGCACAAAAGTTCAGACTTCAAAGAAGCAAGGCAACCTGAAGAAATTTGGTCGAACCTGGTAGAGCCAGCCTGCTAAGAAGTGGAAAGAAACAAAGTATTGCTTTTTGGGTAAGAAAAGTTGATGGACGACCTTAATTATGAAGCAGTTTCATGCAGTGTGTAATACGGAAGCATCTTTTGTCCTTAAGTAATTCGATGGCGTGATGAAACATGTATTTTTAGAAAAATTAATCTGGCAGTGATACACAGAATTCATTAACAAAGGCAAAAAGGAGTTAGGGAAAGGGAAGTAAAAATATATGTTTAACTCTTCTTTTCTTAAGAATTTGTAGCTTTTTAAAAGCAGTCTTTAGTCATCCAAAACATAGTTTCCAACTAGAACAATGCATGAATCATTCACAGCTTAAATATGATAAGGTGTGTACTAAATGCATCCCAAATTGCAGATGTATGATTTAGAGACATTTTTGGTTATGAAGATATATGTAGTTAAACACTTCTTCCTTACTGTTATATTGAAACAAAACACTCATAGACATCTCTGTGACAGCTCATGTAGATGAAATGTTTTCATTAGGTTTATGATAATAAACCAAACCCAGAACAAATTTATAGAGTGTGTGTAATGATAGGAAATGAAATGAGAAGAAATTCATAATGATATCTCAATAGCATTCAAGTTGATCAGTAGATAGTGAGTGGGTGATTATCATTGATCTATTTCACATGCACATACAACAGATGTTATCATTAAACACCTCCAAAAATATGGTTCTTGCTGACATCCACAATCAATAGTCTTTGAAAAGACTGAAAACTTGAGATGGATGCCAAGAATGGAAAAGAGCTGGCAGCATCTGGGGCCATGTCAGTAGAATCAGCATTTCTGAAGGTGACAAAAGACATACAGTTCAATTTGTTCTTGGATTTAATTTCAGCATTTAAATGTAGTTTTTCTTTTCCTTCCAAAAGCTACATTAGATTTAGCTATATCAACAGCTAGAATGATTTTATTCACAGAATTAACCAGTTAGTTACCTATCTGGGTGAGCCAACCAGAAGCCCAGGAGTCATCTTTGACGTGTTCTTTATTAACATGGCCCCCACCTAATCCAAGTGCCATTGATTTCACTCACTACCTTTCACTGTAACAACCAGCTCCCTATCATCTCCACTGCCATCACCTTTGTTGAAAATGGCATCAACTCTTCTGTGATCATGCAACTACATTCATGCTACCCTTGTGCGGTCTACTCTCTACATGGCAGCCAGCATGATCTTTTCTGTACCTTTCCTCATCCCCACATTAAAGCCTTTACATAACATCTTATTCTTAGGAAACCATCCCACATCCTTAGCAATGACTGAAGGCCAAGTATGTCCTCATTGCTACCTATCTTTACAGACCTACGCTACCACCCCCTTCCCAGGTCTTCACATAAAAGCCATTCTCCTCACCACCACGTATTCTGTGCAAATACTGTTTCTTGTGTCTAGAAGGCCCTCTGCCACCTCTTTTTCCACTTAACTATTATTTATTCCTTGAATAGTAGCTTCACCTTGCTTCCTGAGGGAAGACTTCTTTGAACTACTGGTTTAGAAGCTGTGATACAGTCATATGGTGTCTTAGGATCATGTTCCTTTTATTCAGAGCACGTGACTCTTATAATTATAAACTCAATCATTTTGACTTTTTCTTTTGTACTGGTCTCATGTACTAGATTTTGTGTTCTGTGAAAACAGAGATCATGGCTCCTTTCTTTTGCCATTTTATCTCAAACACTGCACATGCTGGGCACATACTGGATCTATTTTATTTTATTTTATTTTATTTCAAGACAGAGAGAGAGAGAGTAGGAGAAGGGCAGAGGTAAAGAGAGAATCCCAAGCAGGCTCTGCACTGTCAGCGTGAAGCCTGACACAGGGCTTGAACTCACAAACTGTGAGACCATGACCTGAGCTGAAATCAAGAGTGAAACACTTACCTGACTGAGCCACCCAGGTGCCTCGATCTTCTTTTATTCCCACACTTGATTGGTACTTCTTAGACCCATTGACAAGTCCCTTAACCACACAGGCCACTGATTTCCCATCTGTACAATGGGTAATCACGAAGTCCCATTTCCATTAACATAGATTCGTTTTGGCAGTATTTGTTTAAGCTAAATAAATGCAATTGGACCCAGGAATTCCCTGAGACCCTCTGACTTATGAATTCCACTCCCAGGTATAAACCCAACAGAAGTGCATACATAAATATCCTAGAAAATATGCATAGCAATGTTCATAGCATCATTATCATAATAACTAAATTCAGAAAACAACTCAAATTTGCATCAAGAATGGAATGAATAAATAAATCAGGATGCATTCATTCCATGAAATACTATCCACAATGAAAATGAAGACAACAAAGTAGATGAATCTCACCAACAAACTAGTAAGCAAGCAAAGCCAGTAACAAAAGATAGACACTTTGTGCTTTCACTTTCATAAATTTGAAAAATACGAGAAACGAAATGTTGTTAATAGGAGGCAGAATACTAATTAATTTTATGAGCTACTGACCGGGAAGTGGTGTGATAGGAGCTACTGGAGTGCTGGTAAAAATCTTTCTAAATCTTATTGGTAGTTATATGGGAGCATTCACTCTAGTAAAGTCAGTGAATGGAACATTCACCAATTTGTCCGTTTTTGGGGTTTTTTTAAAGATTTTTTTGGGGCGCCTGGGTGGCGCAGTCAGTTAGGCGTCCGACTTCAGCCAGGTCACGATCTCGCGGTCTGTGGGTTCGAGCCCCGCATCAGGCTCTGGGCTGATGGCTCAGAGCCTGGAGCCTGTTTCCGATTCTGCATCTCCCTCTCTCTCTGCCCCTCCCCCGTTCATGCTCTGTCTCTCTCTGTCCCAAAAATGAATAAACGTTGAAAAAAAAATTAAAAAAAAAAAAGATTTTTTTAAGTTAATTTATTTGTTTTGAGAGAGAGCAAGCAGGGGAAAGGTAGAGAGAGAGGGAGAGAGAGAGAAAATCCCAAGCAGATTCCACACCATCACCAGTGAGTGTGATACAGGGCTTGAACTCCTGAACCGTGAGATCATGACCTGAGCTGAAACCAAGAGTCGGACACTCAACCAACTGAGCCACCGAGCCACCCCCAATTTGTTCATTTTCTATATTATACTCTGCTAAAAACTTGGATCTATAAATTCAATGATTATGAATAACTTCAAGTCCTAATATAATAGATGAATGTGAGAAAACAGGTTTTATTTAAGGTATGCCAGGATATTTCTGGAGTTACAAAAGTAATTTCGTCAGGAAGATTACATGAGATGGAAGGATTGATCTTTGAAAAGTGAATAAGTCGTCTTTTCTGACACAGTAGCTTCTTTAAATTTTGAATCATTTTCACTTTTTTACCTTGTCTTTACTAGAAAATGATAGTTTGTATTTTTGAGGCATTAAATTATGTACATCCTTCTGATTATTAACTAATGAGACAAATGTTTTCATTGTTCTGCACTTAGACACTGGCTAACGTCTGTAATAATAGCTGACATTAAATGAGCACTTATTCTGTGCCAGACACTAGGCCAGATACCTTATATAAAATCCAGTACCTCATTTGATCTCCATAGCAACCATGCACACTTGATACTATTGTTTTCATCACCTTATGAATGACGATGCTGAAGTTTGGAACGTAAAATGGCTTGAAGAAGGTGTAAACAAGTGACGGAGCACTCAACTGAACTGAAATGGAGGGTTTTCACTTCGATATGTTAACTGTTATTCTGCCTCTCAACAAAGATGCTCAATAAACCCATTAATATTTGTTTAAAATAAGAATTTAACTGAAAACATTTTTGCATAGCTCTGTTTATTAAAGGTTTTCTAGTATTGACTGAGACATGGGTCCTTGCATTATAAATGTTTACATGACTAGGCCACATATGAATTTTAGGGAAATACTGTAATTTTTAGTTCATCAAGAATTGATTTTCCAGAGGGAGGAAAGATCTTTAAAAAAATGGGGAAAATTATAAAATAAACCCAATATTTCTCTAAAAATGAAAAATAATATTTATCTGATTATGGCTACTGCATTTTATGAACAGAATTAGAAAATAAATTACATATTTAAATAATGATTCAATGTAACTTACCACATTTCCTTATTTCAATAGCCTCTTATAGGCTAATTTTCAGGGCAAGTACTTTGTCTATAAAAGTTCTCATTATATAAATGTTATGTACTCCCACCAAATAATTTTTATAAGGAAACATTTAAAATATGTAAAATATGTAGTTAATACTCCTCAATAATTTTTACAACTAAAGCAAACTACTTAAAATCTCCATGATATCTACAAATGATTTTTGAAATGTATGGGTAGGAGCATAAAAAGACACAGAGCTGATAAAACTGTTCCATTAGCAAAAGATTTGTTAGAACTAACATTACAGTCAATCATGTTTTTTATCCCAGAGAATACTCTAAAATAGACTAAAATAATGAGTTAGGTTTTTAACTGTAAGTAGTCATTTATAACTGCTTGTATTAAAAAATAACCATAAATGATTTATTAGGAGGTGAAAACTGCCAACAGTTATAGCACAATGATCAGTGGGTGATATAAATGCAAAGATAATAGTAGCTGGCTATTCAGTCAAGAGTTTCCTCCCATTAGATAGGAAAAAAATCACATGCGACAAAATAGTTACAGACAGTGCCCTGCGGACATTGAAGGCAATAACAGTTAATGTGACTTTAAGAAACAAATCTCCTAATTCTGATATTCCTCCAATTTGCTATTACTCTAAACCCAGAAGTCCCCTTGGGTTTAATGCACAACTGGTATTCATGCTGAGAATCAACATATTTCTGTCGTTATCTCTAAAAATTGACCTAGCCCTATCATCCTATCATTGCTAATAGAATGTATCATATATTCTACTATATGTGTACACATATATAGGATATATTCTTCTGAAAAATTATTTTATTATTTCCTTGACTATGCTAATAAATTAGGAAGCTATGGGGCACTTGGGTGGCTCAGTTGTCTGAGCATCTGACTTCGGCTCAGGTCATGGTCTCACGGTTCGTGGGTTTGAGCCCCGCGTCGGGCTCTGTGCTGACAGCTCAGAGCCTGGAGCCTGCTTTGGATTCTGTGTCTCCCTCCCTGTGCCCTTCCCCTGCTCACAATCTGTCTCTCTGTCCCTCAGAAATAAATAAATATTAAAAACAAAATACGTTAGGAAGCTAACATCTTTAAACACAATGGCATTATTTGCATTTCATTATATTACAGGCTTGGTTTCATATAAGGAATAGGGTTACTCAGATTTTTGTTCTGGCAAAACACTTCAGTGAAATTATTTTTACTTTGCTTTAACTTAGTTTCCTGGGATTGATGATATCTGCTGGGTGATAAATAAATTTCGGTGACCACAAGTTAAAGGAACAAAATTTACTGAAGGGAATTCATGAATTCAAGAATTTATTGAAGGGAAATCGAGATAGGTATTGGAATTCTTAAGGGATGGGATAACTAATCATTCATCTGCTTCTCGGGACAGAGGCAAAACAAAGGGACAGTGTGCCCTGCCTTCTTTTGCTTATTGTAGATATTTTGTCTGGAAATGACCACTATGTTATTTGATCCAGCATCTGTTCTCAACATTAAAACTTAAAAATTCTTGTCATCGATTTACTTCATTCTGAGACCTTAGAGGAAGGGGGAAAGCTTTTCTTCCCTTTTCTCCTGTTATCCTTTTAGAAGAAGTTGAATGTAGCAACAGTGAAGCAGAGATTAAGAAAACCAGTAGAGGGGTGCCTGGGTGGCGCAGTCGGTTAAGCGTCCGACTTCAGCCAGGTCACGATCTTGCGGTCTGTGAGTTCGAGCCCCGCGTCGGGCTCTGGGCTGATGGCTCAGAGCCTGGAGCCTGTTTCCGATTCTGTGTCTCCCTCTCTCTCTGCCCCTCCCCCGTTCATGCTCTGTTTCTCTCTGTCCCAAAAAAAATAAACGTTGAAAAAAAAAATTAAAAAAAAAAAAAAAAAGAAAACCAGTAGAGGGGTGCCTGAGTGGCTCAGTCGGTTTAGCGTCGGACTTTGGCTCAGGTCATGATCTCACGGTTCGTGAGTTTGAGCCCTGCGTTGGGGCTCTGGGCTCTGGTCTGACAGCTTGGAGCCTGGAGCCCGCTTCGGATTCTGTGTCTCCCTCTGTCTGCCCCTCCGCTGCTTGCACTCTGTCTCTTGCATTGTCTCAAAAATAAATAAACATTAAAAAAAAATTTAAAAAGAAAGTTAGTCAAGATTGTCTCCAGAGACCCCCGTTCTGGGTCTGGCTGGTCCCTTTTTTTTTTTTTTTTTTTGTTTGTTTTTTTGTTTTTATTTCTTTTAATTTATTTTCAAGTTTTTACTTAAATTCCAGTTAGGTAACATGCAATGTGTTGTTAGTTTCATGTGTAGAATTTAGTGATTCATCGCTTCGATACAACACCCAATGCTCATTACAAGTGCCCTCCTTGATACCCAACATTCATTTAACCCATCCCCCTGCCCACCTCCCCTTCAGTAACCCTCAGTTTGTTCTCTGTAGTTCAGATTCTGTTTCTTGGTTCCCCTGTCTTTATTTTCCCTGTTCATCTGCTTTATTTCTTTAATTCCACATATGAGTGAAATCATATGGTGTTTGTCTTTCTCTGAGTTATTTTGCTTAGCATAGTACTCTGTAGCTCCATCCACATTTTGCAAATTGCAAGATTTCATTCTTTTTTATGGCCAAGTAATATTCCATTTTGTGTATATGTATATATATATATATAAGCATGCCACATCTTCTTTATGCATTCATCAGTCAATAGATATTTGGGCTCTTTCTATAATTTGGCTATTGTTGATAATGCTGTTATAAACATCGGGGTGCATGTATCCCTTTGATTTAGTATTTTTGTATCCTTTGGATAAATACCTAATAGTGTTGGCCAGTCCCTTCTTACTCATCATATGACTTCAGTTATCTGGAGACAATTGCATAGGAGAGTCTTGGCCCTTATTATTTTTCCTCCTGGAATAATTATAAAACCAGCTCCTGTCTGCATATTTCTAGCTCATGACCTTTTGCCCTGCTCACATCTGTAGGGTCCCTTTTAGAGGAGTGTATGCCAAAGGATTCCATTCACATTCTTATTCACAGAATTGCCCTTGAGCAATAGAAGCTACTCTCAGGCAAGTAGCTTGGGGACAAAGCCTCCCAATTGATCTGGAGCCAAAGACTACTTAGAGCAGAGATACACAGCCCAGCTATTAGCTGTGGAGCAAAAGAGATTTCCTGTGTGATTCCTATTTCCTTGCTTTCTGTGGGAGCAGACTGAAGCTAGCCCTCACTTGAAACCACATTCTTACTTAGCTTCTCCTTTTCTCTAGAGAGAGCTCCCTTTAATGAATTTCTTGCATGAGAATCCCCCTCTCAGGCTTTGCTTTTAGGGAATCAGACCTAAAACAATATGCACATTTTATTTGTGTGTTTAAAACCCAGAACAAATGGTACTTTGTCAGCAAATCTTCTACTAATCTCACAGAAGGAAATAATTGCTTTCTCTCTCTGAATCTTGTACATTCCTTAGGGTGTTTATTATTGCCTACCATGAATTACAACTATTAATATGTGGGTTTGCTCCGCACTAACATGGATTCTTCTTGAGACTAGGAAATAGTTGGTATCATCTGTTGCATCGTTGGAGGATTCCTTACCTAAATACCCAGTGTTCATTGTCTCGCTGCTTCCAAGAATAGAGATGGGCACAAAATAAAATGAGCAGCAGGCAAAAGTTTATTAGAGTTTAAGATCAGAAAATAAGAATAGTATGAAAGTTCTCTTTACAGAGAGGGGTCATTTGAAAGTGAATGCCCACGACAATAGGCAAGGGATTCTGTTTTACAGGGTTTTGCTGGCTGCTGGGTCCTACTCAGGTTGCACCCTTGTTGGCTAGGTAACTACATGCCGAGTCATTCCTTTTTGATTGGCTCGTTTCCATCGTATAAGTGGTGGTCTCTGGCCATACCTTTCTGTGTGGGTCATACGTTTTACAATCCAGTCATTTTTAGTCAGGTCTTTTGTCACATTCCTGAGGGAAACCTAAGGGGGCGTAGATGGTGTCTGTCACATTCTCAAGAGGAACTTTACCTGTGATAGAGTTTGCTCAAGGTCAGACTTTCCCAGAAGAAATGTTTTAAAATATGTGTTCCCCCCACCCCCCCCCAGAAGCCCTAACCTTTCCCTTTCTGCCTTCTGAATCCTATCTTCCCCTATCATACCATATTCCCTTCCTCTGCCTCTTCTTTTCATGGATCTCAATCTCCTGGTCCATCTCTTTGTCTCTCCTTCTATCCTACTGCTTTCCTTTAAGTTCCTCCCTCTGGCTCTTTTCTGATTCTGGCCCTTTGTTCATGCTATTCTCTGTGGTTGGCATGCTTTCCTCCTGTCTCCATCACAATGCTGATTATACCTCAGGTGTTTCCTTAGAAATCACCCTCTCATAGATGTGCTTTCCCTGAATACTTGCTCCTAACAGCTCTTGCCACATTGTTTTTTGTTATGCATATCTGTTCATCTCCTTCATGCCTTCTGTTTTCCATGACTACTGTAACAGGTACCACAAACTGGTTGCTCAAAACACCTGTTTTATACTCTCACAGTTCTGGAACATACAACTCTCAAATAGAGGTGATGGCAGGGCCATGTTCTCTCTCAAGGCTCCCGGGGAGGATCCTTCCTTGCCTCTTCCTGGTGGCCGTAGCACTTTTGGTGGCTCTGGGCAATCCTAGATAGTCCTTGGCTGGTGGAAAAGTCACTGAGATCTGTGCCCGTGTCTTGCATGGGCGTCTTCCCTATGTGTCTATATCTCTGTATTCAAATTACTTTCTTTTTATAAGATTGACAGTAATGGTGGATTTGGGGCACACCCTCATCCACCCTCATCCAGTGTAATTAGATTAGGTGCCCTTGATTAGGCACAAAGACCCTATTTCCAAATAAGATCGCATTCATAGGTTCCAGATGGACATGAATTTTGAGGGGACACTATTCAACCGACTACAACTTCATAACATTTTACACAGCCTCTACTTGTGGGGATTATTCTCTTGTTTAATTGTGGGTTGATAGTGTCCTGGGTGCATCTGCTGGGCTCTCAACTATTATCACCAGTCCCTAGATGAGACCAGACACATAGTAGGTGGTCAGGAAATGCTAACTGAATGAATGAAAGAAAGCTTCTTCAAGCATCAAGTACGCATTCATGTTAAACAAGCATGTAGTTGATAATTCAATGCCTGCATAACGACATATAACCTTATGCAGGCATGAGATTCATCTAGTGGCTTTTGGAGATGGGGAGGGGTCAGCTTCAATCATAAAATTCTGAAATTTAAGTGATGTTTACGACTCATTTATCAGCTTACTGTTAAATATCATGCAAAAAGGCAGTTCTTTTGCTTGGAACTGAGTATTTCATTGCATGTATTAAGTCCACATATTTATGTCTGTGTAGGTAATGGGATTTACCTGGCAGAAATAAAGGCAGCTCAAAACATTGTCAGGGTTTGTATCCTGGATAGGTTATGAGATATGTGATTTTTAGTTGCCCATAACCTTCACACTCAGTCTCTCTGAGTATGAACTTTTTTGGAGGATGTGTCTTTTTCTTTTAACACAGTGAGTGATTTCATAATAGACGAGGGCTGTAATTTGCAAAAACATTGAGATGCATTCCGAAGCTCAATGGGGCTGGTACTAATGAGAGAAGGAAAAAAACAAACATAAACAAAAACCTTCGCATATAAATGATGTTTCAGATATTAATTTTAATTAACTTGCTAGCATTCAATATATGGTGCACTGTCCTCTAACATTTATGTTCTTTCCTTCTTTCTTTTTTATTTTTTTTTTATTTATTTTTTTTTTTAATTTTTTTTTTCAACGTTTATTTATTTTTGGGACAGAGAGAGACACAGCATGAACGGGGGAGGGGCAGAGAGAGAGGGAGACACAGAATCGGAAACAGGCTCCAGGCTCTGAGCCATCAGCCCAGAGCCCGACGCGGGGCTCGAACTCACGGACCGCGAGATCGTGACCTGGCTGAAGTCGGACGCTTAACCGACTGCGCCACCCAGGCGCCCCTCCTTCTTTCTTTTTTAAATAATTCGGACCCCAAAAGATATATTCAGGTTAGTACCATCAAGGTGACTGGGTATGTGCAACATGGACTTAGCCTGAATAAAACATTTCAGTTCTATTCACAGAGCCCAGGAGACCAATTGCATGAGTATTTTTTGGTACTTTGGAGTGATGGTACAGCTGTTCAGCTATGGAACCAGGAATACAGCCATGTGACCATTGACATGCTATATCACCCCTCTCTAAGTCACCTTCCCCTTTTTCAAACTGGAAATAATAATGGTACTTCCTTCACAGGGTTGTTGTGAGGACGTAAAATGTTACCCCGTGTGAAATACTAAAAGCATTGCCAGGTAGTAATCAGTGCACTGTAAGACTATTTAAACCATAATATGGTAATAATGATGAACAGAATTAGAGTTTATTTCCAAGAGTGCAAAGATTTTTCATTTTGAGGCAGAAGACCTTTTGGATGTCCATCTGGATAACATCTTTCATTTACTTATAATTATTTTTCTCTTTTTTCCTAACGAATCGACTTTGTTTCTGTTTAGTGAACGTGATTTCACATCTCTAGTGTCTTTTAGCCTTTGGTAAAGCATGGTTCTAATGGAGTGGGAAGAGTGAATCATAACTGTTTTCCCTACCTGGTTTACAACCATCAAGAAATCAGGGTTTCTGAGGTTTGCCATGGGACACCAATGAAATATCAGACATCAGAATAAGAGCTAGAAGACAAAATGTGGATGGATGTGGCAAAATGCAGTGAATACTATTTGAAGTGAGTGTATTTACGAATTTCTAAATTCAGAGCTTATTAATCTTGGTGAGAAACTTTTTTTTCTTTTTTTTTTTTTTTTTTCTGAGTCAGATTTAGTCTGCAGTGGCACAGGATATAATCCGTATCTGACAACTTCACCTGAAAACTTGTTGGCCGACCGTCTGTCCTCAGTGACATTCTGAGATTCCTCAACTCCGAGCAAGATGCTTGGGAGCAAAGCAGAAAATATCTTACAGTGTGATCGGTTCTGTTCTCTCCATCTGGAGCTAGCCTACAGGTTGATTATATTTGAATATATTTAACATAACATTAAAATGGCACACATCATTTTGACTGGAAGTTTCACTCTTTTGCCAGCTCTCATATTTACTCCTTGTATTTTTCCCTTTTAGTTCCATTCTCTTCTGCTACAAAGATGAAATGTTTAACCCTAAAAGTGGAAATCAATCATTATGAATCTGTTTCTTCCCACCATCCATTGCTTTTCTTTTTTTTAATCTTTTTAAAATAGTTTTTAACTTATTTATTTTGAGAGAGAAAGAGTGTGAGCAGGGGAGGGGCAGAGAGAGAGAGAGAATCCCAAGCAGGCTCTGCACTGTTAGCACAGAGTTTGATGTGGGCTCGTAGTCACAAACCGTGAGATCATGACCCGAACAGAAACCAAGAGTCAGACGCTTAACCGACTGAGCCACCGCAGGTGCCCCTCCATTGCTTTTCTTTTGCAAAATAGTTTTGCATTTTCTTTTGCCTCTATTCTAATAACAATATGTTGTACCTAAGCTGTTGCTGCCATGTTACATTATTTGTCTTCACATCATCTTTGATTTGCTCCCAAGAACATATTTATTTGTTTATTTTATGGCATTGGCAATAGCAACTTACTACATTTATCCATTCAACTTTTATAATTTTTTAATGTTTATTTATTTCTGAGAGAGAGAGAGACAGAGCATGAGTAGGGGAAGGACAGAGAGAGAGGAAGACACAGAATCTGAAGCAGGCCCCAGGCTCTGAGCCATCAGCATAGAGCCTGATGCGAGGCTTGAACTTACAGAACCATGAGTTCATGACCTGAGCCAAAGTCGGACACTTAACTGACTGATCCATTCCATTTTAACCAGTGCTTGTTAGTGAAGAATTCTTCAACACAATCTTCATGTTTTGAGGAAATTCAGCATCCTCTCACAATGCAGACTATCATAGATATAAAAAGTTAATTTATTTGACTCATCTAAAGTAGAAACCCAAGAATAGAATTCCTATCTACTGGCATGGCTGAAACCAGGTGCTGTAAGGATATCATTGTTACCTGGTTTCTTAGTTTTCACACCTGCTAAATTATTATCAGAGTCACATGGTCCTTAAAACAGGCTTCTGTCCTCTTGAGGGCAAACTTGTTTTAAAAAGAGATTGCTGCCTTCTCAACAGTTTGAACAAAGGCCTTCAACCTGATTTATGGGTGATAGGCCTAGTGATAGGTATTATTTGAATTGCTGAACATCACTTAAATATCCACTGCACGGGGCGCCTGGGTGGTTCAGTTGGTTGAGCGTCCAACTTCAGCTCAGGTCATGATTTCACGGTTCGTGGGTTCGAGTCCCACATTGGGCTCTCTGCTCTCATCACAGAGCCTGCTTGGGATACTACGTCCCCCTTTCTCTCTGAACCTCCCCTGCTTGTGAGCTCTCTCTCTCTCTCAAAAATAAAGAAACTTAAAAAAAATATATGTACTACAAAAACTTCAACTTACGTATTATTTTGACTTTTTTCATTGAAGATGTGGGATTTCCAGCAGTTACTCAGTAATTGTGGATGGATTTGAATCCAGTATATATAATTATATAATTATAATATAACTATAATATGCATTTTATAATATGCTATTACTGTAATTTTGCATGAATATCATGTGTCATTTGTGCATTCTATAACTCTGCTTTTTTATTATGGTCTCATATTTTTGCACTTAATATGTTGTAAATGTGTTTGTAGTATTATAACTTTAAGTTATTTTCTGGTTGGCAAAAATGGCCAACTTGTTTGTTTCATCGTGATATATTCTATTATAGCCTGAGTAATGTTTGGATTTAGACTTTTGGGAGTCAGCTTCAACCTCTGTTAATCCACAAAAATGGGCACAAAGTTTTCGGGATTAAATTACTAATCGAGATAGTCAACGAAAAGGATCAATGTGGCTTGTGATGAAGGAGCGTGGGGCAAGCTGAGGGCAAAATACAGGCTGGCACCACCCCAGGTGGATTCCTCGGACACTCCTGGCTACCCAATAACAAAGGAAAGGGGTTTAAGTGCTTGCCATGGCATGTGGGAAACTAAGGCAAATGAAAAATTAAATTATTTTACTGCCTATAGTGCACTGACAAGTCCTTGAAACAGGAAGACTGACCTCCTTCTACGAGCTCAGCTACCTCAATGATGACACTTTGCTGGGGGCAAAAGAGACCCTTACTTTAACATTATCCCAACCTCAAGAATCCTGTAAGTCTACTCCCTCTATCTCAACTGCCCCGAGATATATGCCATCAATCATGTGCCAAGCTCATGGCCCCCCAATATACATCTGAAGGGTGTCATGACTGAGGTTTTACTAAACAGTAATAAATGGTGTTTCCCTCCCAACAGCTAGTCCCTCAAGGTCCTGGAAACCTTGCTTCTAAAATATCTTACAGACTTAGCCTATCCCTGACCCCTTCCCAACCTTCCCAACCTGGTATATAATGAGCTACCCGTCATGACCCCAGTGCAGTTCTTCTGCCCACGGGTCCTGTCCCATGCTCCAATAACATCCCTTTTCTGCACCAAAGATGTCTTTGAGAATTCTTTCTTGGCCTTCAGCTCCAGACTACCCACCATCATCCTAAAACTTCATCAGTTTGTATTATTTTTTTTGCCAAGATTTTAATGGCATACTTACCTGATGATCATTGTCTCCATTTTGAATATATGAATTCTTAATAGTTTCCACTTTGCAACTGGTACAAATACCTAAGGTACAAGTCTGAACCGAGTCAAAAGTATACAATTTCACAAGAATATCAGTGGTTGAGGGTGTGCATTTTTTTTTCTCATAATTTCTATCTTCTGTCTTACCCACTAAACTTCTTTTGTAGTGTATTTTGTTTTGTTTTGTTTTGTTTTTTTTGAGTTTTGTTAAGTGGAGATTCTTCTTCTACATTGAAACACGATGGCAGGTAGAATGGTAACAGAACAGACCAGCTGCTGTTTTCCAAAATCCCCAAATTCTAAAAGCTGAGATTAACCTTTACCAAAGTGTCCTAGTACTTGGTCAGTCGACCTCTTTATTTTTCACAAAAATGTCAAGAGGTCTGAAATATTTCTTTCTCGAAGTACCTGTCAAAAGCCAATGAAGAAAAAGAGGTTAAAAAAAGATGGTTGAATCATTTTTGTAATCTTAATGACTTTGATAGTTTGCTGAAAAGTATCTTGCTCTTGGCCAAGATTGGCAAGCAAGAGAGCACCAAATGCTAGACATCTAGAGGCCAATAGAAAAGGAAAGACAAATGCCCCTGGTAGGCTCTCTTGCCTTGTTAAGACAGTTTATTTCTTGTCAAAAGACCTGTAGTCCTTGGGTCACCACTAAGCATGCACTCTAGCTTTACTTTTGTGTGTGTGTGTGTGTGTGTGTGTGTGTGTGTGTGTGTGAAAAATGAAGTGAGGTCTGATCGTTTACAGGCAGCCTAAATTTTCCGGTGAGATAGGATGATAAATTTTGCTGGTGGAAAAGAGGAATAAAACAACATTCGCACACCCCAGTGATCTCTTCTGTCTTTCATCCTTGGCCTTTCTGGTTTTGTTATGGAATCAGACAGTTTTCAGAAAAAGAATACTTTGATTCATAGGTTTATTACGTGATAATGGTAGATGTTGTTATCAGTAGTTACAACCAGAGGTGAATAATAGTAATGCCTAAAGCTTAAAGAATACTTCACTGCATTTCAAGCTCTTTCAAAATCACAGTATAATGGATATACCCGGCAAAATCGTAAGGGCTATGGGGTGCACATTCTCCTATTTTATAGATAAGAATACAAAAGCTAAGAAAGGTTAAGTGTTTATTCCAAGGTCATCCAGATAGTCAGTGGCTAGCTGGGAACAGTATCAGATTATTTTATTTCTTACTCAGTGTTCTATTTCACTGCCCTAGCTCTCAGAACACATAAAGTGACATCTACGTGGATGAACTCGAAGTGCATAAAAACAAAAATCCTAGGAAATTGTTTTCAAATCTGTAACAATCATTAGCCGATGTGAATATTGGCAAGCCACAATTTCTTTTTTGTTTATACTTTTAGAAGGGGATTTTCATCATATTGAACCAATAGAAATCAGATTTAAGTTCATAGGACTGTGATTTCATTTATGTTTCCGAAAGCATGGAGAGCTTCACACAAAACAATTTTCCATCTTTTAAGTCTTGCTAATCCACTTTAAGCTAGGCAAGAGTCACACATCATCTTGGCTGCTGTGATCACATACCAACCACCTCTTCTAATCTCTTCAAAGGGGATTTTCCTTTGCACAGGCATACTGCACAGCATGGGGCTTACAGACAGTACCTTACAAAGTTTCTCAGGTTCATTTATAATTCAGCCTTTATCCTAAGACTATAGCATGGAATATCTCTTCCAAATAATTCCAGGCCCTTTTCACTGCTGCCTCTAGTTGTCTCCCTAGCTTTTTAATAACTGATGAAGAATGCAGGCATTACAGCAAGGATTAACTGTGATTCATGTCATTTATTTGCAAATAGACATAGAAACCTACCCTGGTATTTGACACATTGAGTTTCCAGGATGTATCTGAGGGTTTTGGTTATTGAGTTTTCTTAGCTTAGTAAACCATATGTATATAATAGTAATTTTCTCTTGTGTCTCTGAATGCAATTTCCATTTTAGATCAGGCATTTGAAAATCTTTAGCACGATTTAGGTAGCTTCAAGTACATAATGAATTGCATTATAAATAAATTTGAGTGAGCAAAATATAAGCACCATATTTTTGTAACAATTGGACAGAAAGCTAAAACTGAAAGAAGTTTATAAATCCTAGTTTGACACACTTCATCTTAAGACAAACAAACCTACACAATTTATATACATTTCAGGGGGAAAAAAGAAATGTTTAATTGGTGAATTCAAGGATATGAATGTAAAAGCTCATTTTGCTATAGTGTTTGTAATGATATTTTGGAACGATGTGATTTAATTCTCCAGAATTGTAGTTCAAGAGATTTACCTTCATAGTCTTGTGTTACTACTTTGGAAAAGCTTATCATTTAGAATCATTTTTATATTCAGCGTAGCGTATCCCACATGGTTCAATTTAATTCTGTGGTAACTCCAGAAAGCATGCCATCAGTAACAGTATGATTGCACATCCTTTTGTTGTTGTTTGGCAAAATTTATAGGAGTCTAATTTTAATCTACTGCTCCTGCTGTGAATTGATAGTTGAAAAGCTGAAAAATAAGGCAGAAGGTCATTGAACATTGTTTCTAAAGGACCTGAAATCATATCATTGTGAGATCTTATTTGTCTAAATATAATTATTCAGAAAAAAAAAAGTCTTACCAAGAAGGATGTCTTTGGAAAAATCCCTATAATCTTGAATAACCTGAGGTGGGAGATGCATGAATTCTTAGGTTGTTGTCTTTTTTCGAACATATTTTGACCATTATAAGAACTATTGTTGGATTAAAGAAATAATAATGGTTTTTCTTCATCAAAATTATTGATTACAGGGTACCTATGTGGCTCAGTCTGTTAAGCATTCGACTCTTGATTTTGACTCAGGTCATGATCTCATGGTTCCTGAAATCGAACTCCGCATCAGGCTCTGCACTGACAGAACAGAGCCTGCTTGGGATGTTCTCTCCCTGCTCTCTCTGCCCCGCCCCCCACCCATGCTCGCTCTCTATCTCAAAAATAAATAAACACTTTAAAAATTATTGACTGCAATATTTTTAAAGATGTCTATCTATCTGTATGTCTGTCTGTCTAGCGAATATCTCTAAGAAGGAGGTAAGTCGAATCCCCATGTTGGCAAGAAAAAAAAAGATAAATAACAATCATCTCATAATTTTAAATTCTTCATTCATTTCCTTTACGACCAGATTGTAAGTACAGAATGGGGGGTATCAGAAATGCGGTTTTTCTGAGAGTTTCAGTCAACAAGCAACATAAAATACCCTGATTTCTTTAAACCAAGGGCTTTTCAGAATGTAGGAGAGGAAATCACAGAATTGCAGTTCAAGTCTTAATCACTTCCTTGCTTGTCTCTTTGTGGTCTAGCCTTAGAATAAAAAAAATATACCTTCTGAAGCCCTTTCTAGTCCTGTGCTGTTTTTCATTTCCAAATGTGATATAAGTCTAAAGAAGGTAAACATGTCCTACTTTTAACACAACGTGCTTTCTGGTAAGTGCCACAGTGCTTTTACTTGAGTATCAATTCTCCTTGCTATCCACACTGACCCTCCTCCTTCCAGGAGACACCAAAGTGACAAAATACATAATAACGTGGCTCCTCGTCACTATCCTCTACTTTAAACTGATACTCATGTCAGCCAGTAGCACATTGGAAAGTGATCTTACCTTGTGGAAAAAAAAAAAAATGTAGAGTGAAGTGATGTCAAAAACCTCAGTTATTGCTTCCTTGAGCAGCAAGAATGGCCAGTTTTTACCTATTACCTATTTTGTGTTTGGATATAGTGTTTACCAGTAGTTTCTTTTTGCAAGGGGAAATCTCTCTGAGTAGAACAGCAATTTCTTTTAAGTATTTCACATGTTAGGTCCTTAGAAAACCAGGTCAGATTAGTTCTGTTACCTGACCAAAGAGAAAAGCCAAGTGACAGTAGAGGGGTGGTGTATGTTTTACCTCAGTTGTTAGTTCTGTCGCTGATAATTCTCTGGAGACAGGCAACGAATCTCTTGATTTTGAGTGCATTTCTCTGGCTGTATCGCCACACATCTGTATTCTAAACTTCAAGCCCCATTAGCATGTAGAATACTAGGTAGAGTCCTGATGAAAGTTTATTTGGCACAGTGTTCATCCTGTTATGCACAAGTGCATAGAATTAAAATAATAATTTCTAGTTGATTTCATGCTTCTGTAGCTTAATGGTCTCCAATGCTTCTAGTAGATCTATTATACATATTTTTGTACAGAAAAGATGTACTGAAAGAAAATGTCAGCTTTTGAATAAACCTGTGTCCAAATTTACTCCAAAATGAAATTGAAAAGAAAATTGGAAATATGACTTTTAGAAGGATTTACTACTCTCTCCTTTCTGGGTAATTTGATACTGTGGTATTCATAATGATCAGTGAAGTACTAAGGGCAATTTTGTGCTCATCTCTACACCAACCTGACATCTCCTGTTTTTACTTTAAGTGCAGTGAAATGTAATTAGCCAACAGCTTGGGGCTTGATTAAAATGTCACATTTTATAAATTTATGGTCATCTTCTGTGCCTTCCTGAAAGTGAAAGACTCAGAATTCAACTCAACCTACATGCTGGGTAAAGGTATTCATTCATTAAAGAAAAGGGAAATGAACTCCCGGGTGGTATTCAGGAATTTCCATCCACTTCCTTATAAAATACATGCAAATGATTTATAAAACCTAAGCTCGAAAACCATTATGTGAATTTTGGTGGGTAATTTTTTAAAACAAAAGCTATAGAATGTATCTCCTTAATTATTTAAAATTAATAATAACAATGGGGGGCACACTGGGTGGCTCAGTCAGTAAAGCATTCGACTCTTGATTTCAGCTCAGGCCATGATCTCATGGTTGTGAGATGGAGTTCTGAGTCAGGCTCCATGTTCAGCTTAAGATTCTTTCTCTCTCCCTCTCCTTCTGCCCCTCCCCTGCTCGTGGGCTCTCTCTCTCTCTCTCTCTCTCTCTTTCTCTCTGTCTCTCAGAAATATAAATAAAATTGAACTATTAATATATTAAAACTAATAATAAAATTAGAACTGGTTCCTGACTGCTCTGAATCTCCTAATAAGCCTTGCCAGGAAACTTGTCAGAATCTTCCAAAAGTAGATGGGATGGTATCCCTTCCATTTCTTGACCCTATGGCTGGAACAGGGGACTTTACCCATAGGAAGGTAGACAAGTGGCAGTGGCAGTGGCAGTTCTGAGGCTAGACCTTTTGAAGACTTGTGCATTTCTAAAGGATCCTCTCCAATCATATGAAGAGATCTGTCCCTGCCATCGGCCGCTGCCACATGGAGCAGACCTGACAGAGTAGTCAAGATTAGCCAGACCTACAGCTTCTTTTAGAGTCACTCGGAAGGTCTCTCTCTCTAGATCAGCCAACTACCAGTCAACTGACCCACAGATATGTGACAGATCGCTTACGGTCACCGCTAAGATTCCATGGTTGTGGCTTAGGCAGCAATAGTTAACTGATACAGAAATGCAGGGACATGATATTTAGGACTAACTAAACAGTGCTGTGCACAGATGAGAATTCGACTATCCAGCACAAACAAGTAAATTACTGACTTTGGGAGAATAAATGTTTTAATAACTTAGCACACTTTTCTTAAAGTAATGCATTTATAGCCTAGGGGTGCTGGAAGCAGAAATTCCCTGCATCCAATGATACATTTTTACAGAAGCAAGCACTCTTGAGATATCAGTTATTAGTCTAATTGATAAATAGGACAACTCATTAAAGGGAATGGCAAATGACTACATGATTTTCTTCTACTGTTATCACGCTTTATTCGCCAAGGTTCTCATTTGATGGCAATGGAATCCTTTCTTTGCAGATTCATCATGAAGGGATTCATTATGGGATTAAATAGCTGATAGGATCATTGGGAAGACTGAAGAAACAAACTCTATTTTGAGCTTCTAGGAACGATTCTCAAAACTCGTTACAATCCTGGGCCCCCAAGGTGTCTGCTGCCTGAACTCCGACCAGGAAGGTACTGTCCTACCAACACACAGCCACCCAGCCCAAGTGCTGAGCCCACCTAACTCTCCACCTAACTCAGCGTTAAATCAGAATCTCCCTCTGGGGCATCTGATTCATAAAGAATAGAACTAGAAGGAAGTCAGTAAATATTTGTAGAGTCATCAGACTGCCTAGAGTGTGCCAGTGCCTGAGCTTATGAATTGGAAAGACAGCAGGAAACAAAACCGAGACCCCATCCTCATGGACGTTACATTTCAGAGTAGAAAATAAACAAGATACATATAAAATATATAGTATATTGCATGGTGATGAGTTTAGCAGGAAAATAAAGGAAGAAAAAAATCAGGAGGCAGTGCTGTCGGTGAGGGTATGCAACTTAAATCTTTTCATTTAAAAATGCCTCATTTTCCATGTTCACAGCTGAGCAGAGTCCCAAAGGAGGGGAAGTAGTAAGCCATGCAGACGTCTGGAAGAAGAGCCTTCCAGGAAGAGGGAACAAGTATACTCATGTATTTGTACACCAGGTCTTACGAGTTATTGATTGAGAGGTTGATTCTCCAAGAATTCTGGTCTATGACGCGTTACAAAATAGGCTCTAGTAGACAGAAAATTTCCTCAGAAAGAAATGTAGGGGCTTGTAGTTGTTTTAAGAGTGGGAATATGGGTATAGCACAGGTAGTAACTGTTACAGATGTATCTTAGGAATCTAAAAATGTATCCTTTTTTTGTGGTCATGTGCTTTACACACACCAATAGTGCATACATATGATTTACTTGTCAATCCTAAGTAGTGGCCGATCTCAGGTACTATATGTGGTCTTGTTTTGTTTTTTGTTTTTTTTTAAACAATTTTTTTTAATGTTTATTTATTTTTAAGAGAGAGAGACAGAGACAGAGCATGAGTGGGGGAGGAGCACAGAGAGAGGGAGACAGAATCTGAAGCAGGCTCCAGGCTCTCAGCTGTCAGCACAGAGCCCAATGTGGGCTCGAACCCATGAACTGCGAGATCATGACCTGAGCCCAAGTCAGACACTTAACCGACTGAGCCACCCAGGCGCCCCTATGTGGTCTTGTTAAAAGCAAATCCAGTAGATATATTATTAGGAAGTTTAGTGCAGAAAATACAGATCCCATTGAATATTAGAAGAAAAGTAACCATCTGTGATGAATAGCCACTGCCTCACTATTTACATATTTTGGAAAACCATGTATTCTGAGTAAAGGACATACCTTTGAATATGTATCTGTAAATATTGGTACACTGGCTGAAATACAGTAGCAGTGACTTGCAAATTCAAGAATGGAGTCATGGGGCACCTGGTGGCTCGGCTCAGTCGTTGAAGTATCTGGCTGTTGATTTCAGCTCAGGTCATGATCTCACAGTTCTGTGGGTTCAAGCCCCAGATGGGGCTCTGCACTGACAGTGTAGAGCCTGCTTAGAATTCTCTCTCTCCCTCTCTCTGACCGAATCCTACTCGTGTACATGCTCTCTTGTGCACGTGCTTGCCCACTCTTTCTCTCTTTCAAAATAAAGAAATAACTTTTTTTTTTTTTCAACGTTTATTTATTTTTGGAACAGAGAGAGGCAGAGCATGAACGGGGGAGGGGCAGAGAGAGAGGGAGACACAGAATCGGAAACAGGCTCCAGGCTCTGAGCCATCAGCCCAGAGCCCGACGCGGGGCTCGAACTCACGGACCGCGAGATCGTGACCTGGCTGAAGTCGGACGCTTAACCGACTGCGCCACCCAGGCGCCCCGACTTTTTTTTTTTTTTAAAGAATGGAATCAAAGTCAAGTTGAGAGAATGGGAAGAGTCAGGAGACAACAAGGATAATTCATGTGAGTTTTCTTAATCCTGACTAGAAACATGGAAAGTGGGAATAGGAAAGATAGATTGGATTGAGTTGCTCAGAGATTGTTGCCCATAGACTTGGAATTCTGGGCTGTAGCTTTAGAGAGTAAGAATAATGCAAGCTGTGAGGGCCATTTTAGCTGAATCTCTCCTGAAAACCTACCTTCTAGCCAATGCTATCAGGAGAGTTCTTATCCAGTATTTCATGAAGCCCCTGAAACTGTGTGCAAAATATGGTGTGCATGTCAATGTATTTTTATCTTTGAAGAGGGTCAACTGCTCTCATCATATTCCTAAGAGGCATCCAGGCACCAAGATAACAATTGCAAGTTTGGGGAAAAGTTAGAGAACGTATTCATGCTTTGGACTTGGAAGAAAAAAGTCTTGTGGTGACTTACTAAGCACAATGTAATGTGATGGGCTACAGAGGGAGAGGGTGCTGGTTCTGTTATACTGAAATTCAGGTCAAGACAAGGACAGAGCAATGATCAATTGCCATAGGACAGATAACTTCAGACAAGACACTCCTGAAATCTCATTTCTTCTTCTTCTTTTTTTTTTTCCAACAAATTAAATGCCAGTAAACTGAACCAACATAATTTAGATGTTATTATGTGTCAGGGTTGTTTCATATTTGGCTATGCAGTGCCAGAGCCAATAGCCATATGTAGCAATTGAGTGTGTGAAATATGGCCAGTGCCACATAGAGAAGTGATAATATTTTGGAGATATATTCTTATATAATATTACATGTCATAAATATATTTTATATTAATTTCACTCGTTGTCTTTTGCTGTTTTAATTAAGCCTCCAGGAAGCTTTATATTGTATATGTGGCTCTCACTGCATTTCTGTTGGACAGCACTCTTCTAGATATGGGCAATGACTCTGTCCTGTTGGACAGAAGGATACCATTAATAGTAGACCTACTAAGTGAATTGTATGGTGTGGTAGAAGGTGACGAGGAGTATGAGCAGGTAGAGGAAATAGAGCAGAATAAGAGGGATCAAGTGGTAGAACACAATCTGCAGTCTGTGAGGGAAGGTGGCTGTAAGAAATTCAAACACTTGAACAAAGAATCCTGAGGTGTGAAGGAGGAGTTTTTCAGGAAGTAGAAATAGCAGGTGCAAAGACTTTAATGTAGAAGCTTGCTTGACTTGTTTGAGGAGTAACAAAGGGACCAAGGAGACTGGGGTAGAGTGAGATTAAAGGGAGAATAGTAGGGACTGAAGTCAAGTTGGCAAGGGGTGTGCAAGATGGGACAAATCATGGCATGTTTGAAGACATGGACATGTGAAGACTTACGCTCTGAATGAAATGGGGATCCGATGCAGGGTTTTGAGAGGAGGAATAACCTCCTTACATTTGACTTCCATTCTAACTGGATTTCTCTGGCTGATACATTGCGAGGGTGGAATCAGGAGCCCCCCTCGCAGGCTCTGTAGCATTCTGGTTGAGAGATGGAAATGGCCCAGTCCAAGGGGGTGGCAGTACAGATTCTGAGAAACATCAGATCTCCGAACCATTCAACTCCTCCCCTCCCCACCCAAAATTATTTTCAAGCTTAGGACAAGCTAGGGAGACTCTAAAGTTAATTAGCAGGTTTCTCTGCCAAAATAATATAGAAATTATTTCTTGGTCTGCTTGTGTACAGACCTGAGCTCTGTTCCTCTTATCCCCATGCAGGCTTTGAGTTACTTATATGTTACTTAAATAGGTTCAAGCCTTTCTATGGAAAACAATTATCCTTAGGAGGTGGGAGCTTTGCATATTTGATTATCAGATATGCATTTCCTGTTCGCTGTCTTTCTGGAAATTCTATTTTCTGTGAAACAAACCTCAGATGGATGGTAATAATAAATGTTTGTTCAGCAGCAGCTGGTCCCAGATTGTTATCCTGTCGTGAACATATTTTATTTATTCATCTTCATTTTTTTAACCTCTTTTGGTAGCCTTTGCTTTTCTCTAGGCATTTTATGTGAAATAAAAATATGTAGTGCTTAATGTGTTCACTTTCAAGTTTCTCTCACTGAATTAAGTACAATTGTATTTATACTAAAAGCCTCACGAAACCTGCTGTGCATCACTGAGGATTTAAATAAGAACCTGAAAAATGAAGAAACGATCTTCAAACATTGCATAATGTTAGGACAAGTGCTCCATTTTTAAAAGTGCCTTTGGAGGGAGGTCTTTAATGTTGACTTTGTACTAAGAATGTTGCTTTCAAAAGAATTTGTCTAGTGTTAGGTTTGAAAGGGTTGGGGAAAGCATGGAAGAACCCATCCCATAAGTCTACTATAATACTTCTTTTGTACTAAGAGAAATGAAAAAAAAAATTAATGGACCATAGTGTTCTGTTTATGCTTCTTTCAAATGGGTGACATACTTTATTTTATGACCATATTATCCAGATCAGTCTTAGATAATATTTAGTAAACCAAAACTGAATGAAAGTCATTTATGCTGTTGCCTGTGCAACTTCTGGATTATTTTTTTTCCTTACTACACTTATCTGATTTTAGTGTGAGTAATTCAATTGTTCAAACCCATTAGGAATCACCACCAGATAAACCAATAAATTAAAACAAGTTGTTCTCAACTCTGATAGCTTGCCTTTTGAAGGTAAAATTTGAGGAGTTGGTAAGGCTGTGGACTTTGGTGGCGAGCAGATCTTTATTCTGACCCAACGCTCTGAATTATCGACTTTTCAATCTTGATCAATAAATGCAGTATTTCTGAGCCTCTGTTTTCTCAATATGGAAATAGAAGACTTTACCTTATAGTGTTGCCATAAGCAGAAAGGGAATTACCGTTTTGCATTAACTTTCAATTCCTACAACAAATTACTGCAAACTTGGTATCTTAGTACAACACCCGTTTTCTTATCCATTCACTTCTATAAGTCAGAAGTTTAGGCAGGCTCAATGGCATGGTCAGTTTAGGGTCCCACAGGCTGAAATTAAGGTGTCAAGTGTAGGCCCACCTGGGCTCTTATCTGAGGAGGCGGGGCAAGAATCTGTTTCTGGGCTCATTTAGGGTGCTGCTAGACTTGTTCTGTGTAGTTGTAGGATTGAAGTCCTCATTTGCTTGCCGGCTATTGGCTGCAAGATCCTCAGCCCCTAAAGGCCACCTTCATGTCCTGGTTCATGCTCTGTCCATCTTCAAAGCCATAATAAACAATACATTGAACCTTTCTGGTGCTTGGCATCTCTTTGTCTTCCCCTCTGCAGAATCTACCTGACACTCTTTTCTGTGTCTGCTTGTTAGAGCTTGTGTTATTTATTATATAGGGCTTACCTGTATAGTCCAGGCTACTATGGCTTCTTTAGGGTCAAATCATTATTAACCTTCATCACATCTGCCAAGTACATTTTGCCATGTAACATAGTCTCGGAGGTAACACCAAGGAGCAGAGTCGTCGGGCGGGGTGTAAAATTCTGCGTATCATATTTTGTAAAATACTTGGCATGCATTGCTTAAAACAGAATGAATCCTGATGATTTTTTTTACAGTAACATGAGGACAACACATTCATGATGTGGGCGTTCTCTACATTCTAAACAAGCGTGCTAGCCTGAAGTAAATCCCAAGGCATGTTACTTACTATGACGCTTTTAAGATGCTTTGTTAGGAAGTTAGACACTACCAGAATATTTCAATGACAACTTTATTCACCTAAAATGAGGAATGAAAATTAGAGAGGGGGTGTTAACCTTTATGCCTTTTCTGAGGTTTAAGGGAGATGGGAACTGAGCAGATTGAGAACAAGACACTGTTGTGCTCACAGGGAAAAGAATCTGCATTTCTGAGGGAGCCCTTAGGTTAGAAATCACTGGTAAATGTGACAGGAGGCATTGGGATGGTGACAGCAGCGTTAGCTGTGTACAGCAAGGAAAGGTAAGGAAAAGGACATCCAAGGAGAATAATCAAAGAGAGGAGAAAGGGAGGCTTACTGAGCTTTATCCAGAGTGAAAAAATGTAAGGGTAACGGCAGTGTGTACAGAAAAACTAGACCAATTAAGTGGATGTTTATTAAGGTTTGCAATATGCACTTGGAAGAAAATGAAACAAACACACAAAAGAGTGAAACTTATCATATGGGAGACGCTGTTGATGCCCGGCCTTTATTTCTTTATCACTTTTCATCCTCAGGCTTTGTCAACCTTGGCACTATTGACATTTGGGGCAGGCTAAATCTTTGTTGTGGGAGGCTCTTCTATACGTTACAGGATGTATAGCCAGATCACTAGCCTCAACCATCAGATGCCAATAGTTGCCTCCTCCTCCCAGTTAAAACAACCACAACAGTATCTCTAGAAGTTGCCTGATTGTTCCTGGTTGAGAACCATCGAGCTAGACCAGTGGTTCACATACTTGAGTGTGCATCACAAACACCTAGGCCCTAACCCCAGAGTTTCTGTTTTACGTCTTGGGTGCTGCTTGATTATTTGTATTCCCATTAAATTTTCAGGTAATGCCAATGCTACTGGTCCAGTGACCACACTTTGAGAACCCCTGCTATAGATACCAAAAGCTTCCTGCTACAAACACCTGTCACTCTTCCTGAAGGCTTTGTCTGGCACTCTTCCCCTTGAAGCAGGCTTAAAGTGTTAGAAAATCAGTGACCTGGGAGTAACCAGTAGGGGGTAGTGATTAGGGAAGGGAATAGGTAAATAAATACCTCATGTCTCTTACCTCTCAGGTAAGGTTCTGCACAATCTCCCAGAGGTCTTCCCAGTGGCACACAGCAGTATCGTGTTCATTAACTAATCTCAACTGCCTCTTTCCCTTCCCTGTCTCGCTTTCCTCTTCCTCTACTGGCAGTTTCTAGCACCACCTCCCAAATGAACTACATTTCCTCAAACCCTTATATCACAGTCTTCTGGGAGAACCTAAATTAAGGCATGTGTTATAGCTATAATTTCTAGGTTTTTCTTTCTTCTTTTTGCTAAGGACTGTTAATTTTTCCTCCCTTCATATCAGAGCTTCTCAACTGGAAGCAAATGTGCTCCTGTCTGCCATAGGATATTGGCAATATCTGGAGACATTGTGGGTTGTTACAAAGGTGGATGGGAGGCACCCCTGGCATTCAGTGGGTCAAGGCCAGGGATGGTGCTAAACATGCTGCAATGCACAGAACAGCTCCTACAAGAAAGAATTATCTGGCCCCAAATAGTAGCAGTGCTGAGGGTGAGAAACCAAATTCTAGCCCAATAAGATGCAAGGAAATGCATACCCAGAAATATGCAGTTATCTTCTCTGGAATTATGGGTTTAGGTTCAAGTTCAGAGACTAAGATTCTAAAATTGTAGCCATTTGCCTCCCTGCAAAATAGTAAGCACCTTCATTCCAAAGTGTTTTTTCTTACCCTGTGACTGGAGTAGTCTTAGTCCGCAAGATCTTTGAACTTCCTAAAAAATACTGTCCCCAAAATATGTGTTCAGTTTTCAGTATATGCAGTTTTATGAGGGATTAAAAAATGCAGTTAATGTGTGAACAGACATTTTTGAAAGTCTTGCCTTTTCTGTTTTTCTTTTATTCTTCTTCTCCCCCTTAAGGAAAATACCAGCTGCTTGTTAATGCACATTAAAGTGTGTCCCAGGTCAATGTATTATACAACTGTATTTGTGCATCCAGGAAGAAAGGAAGGTGATCACCAGGTTGTTTCTATAGAAACATCAAATTAATTTTTGCCAGAAGATTAAATTGTCATTGCATAGCTGGAAATTGGTATATTTGGATAACTGCTTTCAAGTTTTCTCATCTGTTCAAATTGTTACCATTCAAAGAAGTTTCTGGCTCCATGACACAGGGCATTTTTTCTCAGTGTACTGTTTTGAAATGGTGAATGCTAATGAAAATGTTCAAATCAATTGATGCAAAAAAATTAACCTTGATAAATGTATAGTGAAAGATAACAGAAGAATAAAAAGCAGAATTATTGTATATAAACAAGTATTTCTTTTTTAAATATAAAAATTCAAGATAAACTAACTTGTGAGCCATTGATTTGAAAAGGTGAGAAAAAACAGAAGTAGGAGAAGGAGCTGCATTTAAAAGTAGCCTCAAAATTTCTCAAAAAAAATTTTTTAATAAATGGATCAACTCTATTTTTGAGCTTGGTAGTGTATTATTTTCAAAATTCATCTTTTAACAGTGTTATAATAGTCAAGACGAATAATCCCCTTTACCTTTCAGAAGCTTGACATTGGTCATTAAAGTTTTAAAATTCAGATCAGTATTTCTTTTTTGTTAATATCAACAGTCTGAAATACAGCTATTAAATAATTAGCTACAGGTAAGTTTTGTTTGCAGTAATTATATCAAAAAATCTATTTAATTATCATTGGGTTGCAGATTGAAATAGAAGTACCTCTATGTCACAGTATTTCATTCAGTAAACTTCTTGCTTAAAAAAATCTAGTCATAAGATAATCACTACTTTTTTTTTTTTCAACGTTTTTTTTTATTTATTTTTGGAACAGAGAGAGACACAGCATGAACGGGGGAGGGGCAGAGAGAGAGGGAGACACAGAATCGGAAACAGGCTCCAGGCTCTGAGCCATCAGCCCAGAGCCTGACACGGGGCTCGAACTCACGGACCGCGAGATCGTGACCTGGCTGAAGTGGGACGCTTAACCGACTGCGCCACCCAGGCGCCCCGATAATCACTACTTTTAAAACCTTTAATTATTTGTGCTTCCATGTGGAAGACAGCGTTTCAGTTATAGCTTTTCTAGAGAATATACGTGAAGTAACATTGGGAAGGCAAGAGAGAAGAAGTTGGGTGAGAGAGATGATGATGAATGAGGGACGTGGTTTGGGACATCTAAACAGGAACCAAGATTTTAGGGACTATGTTTCTGCAAATTCTTTTTAAAATACTAATTTTACTCTCTGGAACATGTTATATGTTGCCTCTTCATATACAAATTAAAGTGGTTATGTATCAAATATCATGTATGGATCATGGATAAATGACATTACGTTTTATCCTCACTTACTAATTGAAGAGAATAAATGAGAAGATTGAAAATCTGTGTAATTTAGGTGAATAGCTATTGCATACACTCATTTTGTTGTGATTTTTTTCTATTCCTTACAATGAAAAGGTTTAATATCAAGAAACAAATTTCTGGGACTTTAAGATAGAAGGAGAAATAAAAACTATCATTCCTTGTGACAAAAAAAAAAAAAAAAAATCCCCAAGCTATTTGGGCATACTTTTCTCCAATTCTACCCAAAACCAAGAAGATGATGGCCATATTCATTGCTCTAAACAAACAATCATGAAAGGTGATTGGTTTGAAAATGATCATAACTACTTGGAGGATGTATGATTAATGAATGGAACATAATGGAATTTAAATTCCCTTAAAAACACAATGAAATTTTTTAAACAATCACATTAAAAATGTATTTGATATGGTTTTATGTCACTAGATGAAGTCAACTCATGGGTTTGGGGCGTGGTGCAATAGAGTTTATCACTTCTTGGAGGCTACTTTGGGAATCAGCCTAGTGCTTGCTGTCTATCTAGAATAGACTGGACAAATACAAATACTTGCCCCACTTGAAAAACTATAGTCTTCAAGTTAATGGTAGGGATTTTAATCTCTTGAAGGGAAAATCAGTTAGATTAAGGGAAATCTTTGTCTCAAAATAGCTATGTTACCTAAGGCAAATCAACCACCCGTTCAGAGAAAGAATATTGCCATCTGGAAAATGATACGCTAACCAAAAGTTAACATAAGGCTAACTTGTTAAATAAGCATGATCAGATTCTCTGCTCCTCGGTGCTTATGTCAGCCCTTGGTAAAACACCTGCAGTGAAGTATTCAACTTTAGCAGTAATACACTATATAATATTTGCTGCCAGCAGAACTAATTGGAAGTCTTCTATATCTATGAGAAAACGAGGAGACGCTGACTGTATTTAAGGAAATGGTTTGGACATTGTGGAAAAGGATGCAAGGTGCTGGTGTGTTTTGATTATCATTATCCATTGGAAGCTGCTATAAGTGGATCAGGCTCCCAGAGAGTGAGACCCAGATCCAGCCAAATGCTGCTTGACTGATCTAGTGACAACAAATTCACAATAGTGAAAGTCTCATATGGAGATATGAATGCAGTACTTGTCCATTCATACTTAATCTCCAAATTAGATGTAGTATTGTTGACTTTCTTATTTGTAGAACTATCATACGGCAGAAGCCATTGTTGAAATGTGTCTAGATTAGTTGGTAAGAATTATTTTGATTATTTTTTTCCATTGAGTTTCAGTGAAGAAAATATTATGGATAAATAAGAGATTGGGGAGTATACTGGTAAGGTAGAAATTAAGGTGATTATGAAGACAATGGAGATAAATGGGATAGCTAGGATATATTCTGAATTGATCAGTTTTTTGTTTTTTGTTTTTTTTTACTTATAATAGGAGTCATTACAGGACAGCTTCTTCAATCTCTAATAGTCCACTCCAGTTGTGTTTCTATTTAAAGGGAATCCAAATATATGAGAGTAGATGAGATTATTTAACACTTGGCTAAAATGGGATCCAATTGGGTTATTTATATACAGGGGAAGAAGAAAAGTAATTTTCCCTCTACTCTTCTTAGTTCTTGGCTAAGAACCCTGTAACAAAAAGACAGAATAGCAAAAGATAAACAGTTTATTAAGGCACACAGCATACATCACATGGGAGAAACCTAAAGTGAGTAACTCAAAACGGCAACTTACAATTCCATCTTATATAGCCTCTTCACAAAGAACAATAAATTTGCAGAGAAATGACACGACAAAAGAAAGCAGTGTCTGGCTTTCAAGGGTGGCAAACTGTAGGTAAATATATGGTAGGAAACTAATGAAGTAATGTTTGGTGCAGCTTCCTTTGTTGATGTTTCTGGGTTGGTAAGAATGTCTTCTTTCTTCCTGCTACAAGAAGAGTACTCTTCATGTGGGAGTTTTATCTCCTGCTTTCAGGAAGAAGAAGGAGGGACCAGAGTGTCTTTTTGCCCCTGCTGTTTCTTAAGTGCCTTTAATTCAGAAAATCAGTATGCCAGAGTGGCCTATTGTGGAATAACATTTCTGATTTCCTTCAATATCTTACCTTCATCTACCTGAGAAAAATAATACAAATAGCCCCAGCTTTTTCAGATCTGAGTATTCAGAGAATTATAACACATTCTTGTGTTTTACCTTTATGTCTTGCATTCTACTAGTTCTAGGCTGAAATCAGAGTGAAATTTTTGACATGTCAAGCAAAATTCCTTATGCTATTGTTCAATGAGTGGAACCAGGGAATTGAGATAAAAATATAATAATTTCTTTTCACATCTAAAGCATGAGACCCATTTTCAGTGTGTAGGATAAAACCAACCCTTCTGGCCAGCAGATACCATACAGCTTCATTTTTATTTCAGTCTTTCGGCTACAAACAAACAAACAAACAAACAAAAAACCAAATAAGTTATTTGATTTTGATTCTCTGCTTTGAGGGAAAGAGGGAATAAAAGTATTACAGGCAGTGTTTGGCCCTTTTTTTTCCCCCTTATGAACAAGATCCCAACATATTTCGGACTAATAAGATGAATAAGGTTGGAATAAAAAGTGGAAAGTATTTTTCAATCTTAGAATTTGCTTTCAAAACAAAGATAACCGTATGTGGGACACTGAGATCTGAAATCTTACCCTGTGCAATCAGAGGCCATAAGAAGTGAATAGATTAAAATTAATTTGAAGCGATGAGAATGTTCTTATTCCGTAGAACTGGGCCTCTGTTTTCTGCCACTCCCCTGCAACTACCACTAAATCTCTGTTTGCTCTGTTGTAAAACAAAACATTCGAATCTGTGAGACAAAAATTAAAGAGAACACACAAAAAAAGCCACAAGAGTCACATCTGTTGTTGAGTGTAGTGTGGATCAAGCAATTGTTTCGATAAATCCCAAAGGATAAATAACATTATATTTGACAGGCTTTCTGGGGTCGGCGGTGGGGGGGGGAAGCCCTCACTGATTCGTATTTTAGTATGCTAACCCAGTTTTGGAAAATCCAAGGCATAAACATTTAGTGGAAGTAAAAGAAAGTTAACTGCTATTTTAATTTTAAAGAAAATTGAAAAGGTTAGTGGTAGATTTTTACGAGTACAACATGCACAATTACAGCAGGCACGACTGGCCAGAGTGGATTATATTTTACACATAATTAGTCCAGACACGTGTTGGAACCATTAAGAGGAGGGCACTTGGCTGGTTTTGCTAACACTTGCTTCTCTTCTGGCACACTCATTAAAAAAAAAAAAAAAAAAGTGTTTGCCTTTGGGTTTTCAGAGTAAAGCAGATTTTGTAATAATATTGGGTAAATAAATAGGTACCTTCCAAAGCTATATGTTACCTTAAGTAATCTAACTTGTTATTGATTTTTTTCCCCTGCAATAAGAAAGTTAATAGTTGGAATCATATGTAGTTGCTATAGTAACTCATGCAAGTGTACTTCTCTTGAAGGGGAAACATATGATTAATTTGTCTTTTAACCTCTTTTATTGTGACAACACCCATGAAATGCACTAACAGACATCTGTTGTTCTAATAATTTTATCTTTTGTTTTAACTGAAACCCTCTAAATAATATTTTCAGATTAAAAAAAATGTTAGTAAAATTATTTTGAACTTCAGGAAAGAGTAAGTATGTCTCCATAAAAGAACATTAAAAAAAAAAACTTCTAAAATATTCAGTCCTTTGTATTATTTTACATTTTATGAAGTTAATTAATGTTCCACCCAAACAAATTTTAAATTTATGAGTCTTTTATCACTTCACATAATGCTTTTAAAGTAAAAATAACATTCAACTTAAGGTGGCAAATGTGCCATTGCTTCAGAATATATTAACATATTTTATTTTAATATCATGTATTATTTGGCCTAAATTTGCATGTGCATGTGTCTCTATTTCTATTTAAATATACAGATTTCTCTCACAAATACTGCTTCCTATAGTTTTCATAAAGTAATGTTAAGTAGTTCTCTACTGTTTTTGATAATCTGATATTAATTTCTGTTTTTAACCCAAGTTGCAAGTCTGAATGGCTATAGGAGCCAGCTGGGCAATGAAAGTGAGTGAAACGGCCAAGACGGAGGACCATAAGGCAGAGGGGAGACTGGAGGTCAGACGCCCAGTAGAAAGGTAGCAGCTCCTTCTCAAGCCTGGTGAGTATTGACATATGGAATGTACACCAGGGTTTTTCCAATTTTTCAAGAAAAAAACAGAATTCTGAGTGCTGATGTGAAACCTGTTTGCAAATAAATCTTGGAAAGTAAAGCAATTTGATTTTTGAAAAATGTACCATGAAGGGTCAAACCATCTGCAGTTTTCGTCTGGATCACCAGCTGTCATTCTGCATATCCTGCCTACCTCAAGGGGCAGCTTCAACCTTCAGGACACAAAATCATGAGCTGTAGATGTCTTTGATCCACTGGAAAGTACCAGAATTTATAGTCTTCTTTAATAGATGCAGAGAGCAATATTTGACTGATTGACTGAAATTCACATCAGAAATTAGCAGCAGTCTTAAAAGAATGGATTCCCTCTTGCCGTTTTGTTTTATTTTATCTTTTTATTTGACAGATAGCAAGAGCACACGTGAGTGAGGGAGGGGTAGGGAGAGAGGGAGAGAGAAAATCTTAAGCAGGTTCCATACTCAGTGCAGAGCCCAACATGGAGCTTGAACTCACAACCCTTGAAATCAAGACCTGAGCCAAAATCAAGAGTCAGATACTTAACTGACTGAGCCACGCAGGCACCCCTCACTCTTGATATTTTAAAGTGAGTAATGATCTTGGATCTAATGATTAAAATTCTATATTGAGATGAATGGAGGCCCCCATGGGGAAGAAACATTTGGGAGCAATAGAATGGTTTGGGTTTGGACTAGTGAGGCAGATGATTGAATTATGCACAGGTACTTTGTTAGGTGAGGCTGGGGTGAGATGGCAGAGTGTGGCTGTCAGGGAGGAAGGAGAAAAGGTGGAGATGTTACTGGAGGGGTAATGGCTGGAGGGAGTTGATTGAGGAAGATAAGTTTTGCTATTATGGGTCCAGGGGAGCTTCCTCCTGGTCTTCTAATAACACTTCCAATAATATACAGATTGTATTTCACCATTTTAAGAAGTGGGTCTGTGTTGGCACTGTTTATTTAATGTTGTTTTTGCTTGCTACTAGAACATCCTGAAATTTTTCTCATGGTATAACCAGACAAGCTGGGAATGCCCACTGTGTTCACCATTACCTTGGGTTCTATCTTGTGCTATTTTATCAAATAAGACACTACCCAGAAAGCAGTAGTTGTGAAATGAGAACTTACGGAGATGCAAGGGTAGAGATTTATTGCAGCAGTTGGATATATGGAGGAGGAAGGAAAGAAGGGAAATTGGACGGAGAGGGTGGAGGGAGAACTACCACATGGCAAATTGGTGAGTCACTGTGCTAGCCCTGGATGGAGTTACATCTACCACTACTCTTTTTTTGTTTGTTTGTTTGTTTTTGCCTTCCATCTCATATGATTTTCTGAAACCATGTTCCTTTGAACCTAATACTTCAGTTCATAATAGAATCATTAAATAAGATCTGTGGGATTCCAACCTGTGAGGGTGGCTGTCCATCCCCCACCCCCCTCCCCTGGCTTTGTTCTAATAGTGAGTCCGTGCAGTCTATGCAGACCTCTGACAGCAACAGAGAATGTGGCTGGTGGTAGCCTGGGATGAGGTCAAAGATATATTAAAGCAGCCTCTTGGGAGAAACAGTGGTATCTCAGGAAGCATAACAAATGTGGACTTTGTAGTCATGGATTTGACTTTAAGCTCTGCCTTTTTTTGTTTTTGTTTTTGTTTTTCCAACTTGGTGACCCAGGGCAAGTCACTTAACTGCCCTTTGCTTGTAGAAGAGGAAAATTTTCTTTGACTTTCTTAAGATCCCTGGCAGGACCTAAAGTTAAACTGAGAAAGACAGATGAACAGGAGAAAAGCATATACATTTTATTATTTTTTTTTATATGTACATGGGAGCCTTCACAAGAGCATGAAGCTGCAAAAGAGTAGCCAGAGCTGGAAGCTCTCATACATTTTAGACCAAGAACTCCTTCAACTTAAAATCTTCAGTATGTCACAGTTCCAGTTTTGTGGGTGGTATATCCTGAACCCCATTGTGCTCTTTCACAGTAACTATGTTTCTCAGGATGTACAGGTGGCAAGGCTTTTATGATTGTTTTGGAAACATTATCTTTTTCTTCTTTCATAAAAATAAAACCATGTCTATATGAAGAAAAGAGAAGTTTGTTACCACACCTGAGCTATCGTGAGGATGACTGCAAATACATTTCAACAGTTTTTCAGGAATTGTTGCTTCAAAATATAAAAATGTTAGAGAAAAAATAATTCACAGTAGCAAGTCATAGTTTGAAATAAATAAGTTTCCACTTATTTATTAATAGATTAAATACTATGTCAGACAGTAACTATGGAAGTGATTTGATGAAGTGAAACAGCTTCTAAGACAGTTAACATTCATAAACAAACTTTACTGTGTATGCATCATATGTATACTATATACACCCAAAGTCTCATGTTTACTTTTTACATAAAACATAACTCTAAAGAAAACCATTTAACTTTGAAACAGTTTCAGAAGTATAAAATGTAAGCAAAGAAATTGCGAAAATACTAGGTATAGTTCCCATATACCTTTCACACAGCTTCCCCAAATGTTGTCTCACAAAAAAATTAGTGTAATTTATTAAAATCAGAAAATTTATATTGATGCAATATTATTAACTAATTTACAGAGCTTATCCAGATGTCTCCGTTTGTCCCTTAATGTATTTGTTGTGCCCATGAACACAATCAAGGATCTCATACAACTAGAGGTTTCATGTCTCCTAGTCACCTCCGAGAAGGGAGAGTTCCTCAGTCTGTCTTTGTGTTAGTTGGTCTTTTAAGAGTACTTGCCAGTTATTTTGTACAATGTCCCTCACTTTGGCTTGTCTGAGGATTTGTTGTGATTTGACTGAGGTGTCACTGGCAATATTACCACAGAAGGTAATGTGATATCCTTGTTAACTACATCTGGAAAAGCATGAGGTTGACATGCCTCTTTACTGGTGATTTAAACTTTGGTCTCTTGCTAAGGTAGCTTTTGTTTCTAACAACCTAAAATAAATGATGGAATTATCAGTGTTTTCTTTTATTTTTAATGTTTATTCATTTTTGAGAGGGAGGCACAGAGAAAGAGGGAGACATGGAATCCAAAACAGGTTCCGGGCTTTGCACTGTCAGTACAAAGCCCGATGCGGGGCTTGAACCCACAAACCATGAGATCGTGACCTGAGCTGAAGATGGATGCTTAACCAACTGAGCCACCCAGGCATCCCAAAATTGTCATTGTTTTCAATCTTCTGTTTTAAAATTTTTTGGAGCAGTAGTTATGTTTCCTAATTAAATGTTATCTTAAAGTGAACCAATTTTAAAATATAATAATTAGCCCTCACTAGATTCCAGATTTCCATTATACTAGATTTTAGATAATAAAGTACCATGTATAAATTTTATATCTTTATTAAAAGCTAATAACAGTATATAATAAAAATAGTAATGCTTGGCATAGTTTGACACTTTTGTTGATAGTGTTCATAGAAATGGAAAACAATGTTAGCTACATTATGGAAGAATCCAAATTTTATTTGTAAGTCTCAGTGTGGAGTTAGCAACAGGATATAGTAACAAGGGACGCATATTTGCTGGGAAAGTTTTGTTGCTGCTTATTAAAATGTTTTCTGAACCAGAATATTTATATCATTGCTGAAATGTGACTTCTGACTACCACGTTTTTAGATGTGTTGTAACACATCTATAGTTAAATGACATTTTCTTCCATCTTGTTTGATTCTACTAGCATCTCTGATGATTTTCTGCAAAATCATAAAGTTGGTTCTCAGAAATTTTTCTGCGACATTGATAGAGTGTCCGCAGAAAGTGTTCCTATGGTTTTAATTTGCAACAGTCTCATACACTTGTTAGGACTATGTCAAATTCCCTGAGGGGACCGTATCTGCTCATCCTGCGGTTGGACAGATGGTACTTATTATATCTAGTGAGAAAGAGAGGAAAACAAAAGTTTGTCTTAAAAAAGGGAAAAAGCCTTCACAGCCCATTTTAATACTTGGTCGTTTAAGATAAGTTACGAAATTAGATGGAAAACACTTGGTTACAACTACTGAATTCCCATGTTGGCACAGCCTTTTCTGTATCTTTCATGATAATTACTTAGAAAGAATGGAGTCATGATGTGGAAGTCCAACAGATGAAAGGGAACTGAGGTTGTATTTTTTTTTAACATAGCTCCCCAATGACCTGTGAAGCAGTGATAGTCTAGCATGTAAGCTTGGTTTGAGACTTTTTACAAAGTCTTCAGTTTACAAAGACATTTCATCTATCCTCATCATGAATATCATCGCAGTATTCCTTAGAACATCAAACAGAGGGAGGTATCCTTATTGATATATTACAGAGCAGGGAACTAAATTTATTAGGGAAAAGGTGATCAGTTGAAGATTACAAAATTACATAACAGGCATACGGAGACTTGACCCCAGTCCTTTAACACAAAAGTCTGCCATCTTTCCATTATATTATCTTCCCTTTTGTGAATTTCATTGCCTAGTAACAACCTAGAGCTCTGAAGATTAATTTGAGTTTTAGATCTTTTCAAATGGGGTTGATAAATAGAAATTGATTAGGATATGTCAAATTATAACTGGGTCTTCGTGTGCTTCATACATTTACATTTGCTTTTCATATCTCTTGTCTGAGACACAGGGCTATATGATCAATCACCTATTGGATATCTTGTATATCTCCAAAGCATCTCAAAGTTAACATGCCCCAAATCTATCAATCCCAGTTCAAATCTCACCAAATCCCAGTCTCTCCTAGTTCTTCCTAAGTGAATAGTGCCACCATTCAGTCTGGTAGGAATATCAGAAACAGAGGGCAGTCAATGACACCTCCCTCTTCCTCAATCCCCCCCACCCATATCCAACATAATGTAAAAATGTTGATAATTCTAACTCCTAAATATTTTTTCAAGCAGATGATCTTTGCATATCTCCATTTCTATCACCCTAACTCAAATAATCATCATTGCTGCCTGGACTCCTGTAGTGGCTTCCTAGTTGAGTCAGAGAGAGGCAGAGAGAGAGGGAGACACAGAATCTGAAGCAGGCTCCAGGCTCTGAGATGTCAGCACAGAGCCCGACACGGGTCTGAAACTAATGAATTGTGAGATCATGACCTGAGCTGAAGTTGGACGTTTAACTGACTGAGACACCCAGGCACTGCAAAGATCAAATTCTTAACGTGGCTTGTAAAATGCTGAATTGTTTGGTACCTGCCTAATTTTCTAACATCATCTCATACCAAGCTAAAACAAAGCAACAATTCCCAGGCCTTCTCTCCACCACAGTTGTCTCCCTTCAGCCTCCCTGGCTTTCTTCTTTTCCTTCAACAATCCAGTCTCCATTCTACCTCAGAGTTTTCATAAAACCTGCTCCTCTTCTTGGTGCCTCCTCCTTTGCCACCACTTACCTGACTTCTTACCAGTTTAATGTCTCTTATTTCCTAAGATTCCCACCGTAATTGTTCCTCCTTCAGAGAAGTCTTCTCTGACCTTGCAGACGTGCTCAAATTCTCCCTCGAATAGGACTGCGCACTTCTATTTTGTAACACTACTTCCAGTTATAGTTTTCATTCATCTGTGGGAGTCTTTATTTAATGTCTGTTTCCACCTCTCAAGTGTAATTTCCATCAAGGATGAAAGGTTTCTTGTACTTAGCTCACCTTTGTTCCACCTCCCCACCTGCCATAGCACCTAAGTTAGCACCTATCACATTTAATGAAAGTGTTGGTATATGAATAGCCTTTTCTGTGGGCTTTTTTCATTGAGCCAGAATGATCTAGACACCAGTGCACCAGCATGGAGGTTACCTGTTTTGGGGCCAGCCCTGGAAGAAGGTTTATATACAGTAGTAGGTATCCAACATTAGAGAGAGTGTGAGGTATAACCTATCAGGAAGCAAAAATCAAAAGCCAGAAGAATACTAAGTAGATCTTAATGAATGAAAGTAAAGGAAGGTTATAACCTGGATTATGAATCTCACATCCAGGAAGTCTGGTAATTAGATTTTGAAGCCCACTGTCACTGGGCTTGGTCAACTACCTTAGTTTTGCTTTTTTTTTTTTTTTTTTTTATTTATTTATTTTTTTTTTTGGTAATAGCTCTATAGTCTTTGTGTGAAGAACTACATTTTCTATATTGAAGCCTCTCTTAGAAGAGTAATGGACACTAATATGGGCTCTTAATCTAAATCCAAATTGTCTTTTCTGCATTTTTAATCCTCAGTGGGGTGGCCCAAGTACAAACATATCTAGAATTAATTGATTCCTCAGATGATTCCCTGAAGTCATTCATCTTAACTTCTACTAGTCTAGACTCTGGAGTTGTCTTGGATCCTATAATTTCTGAGACAAACTATTCAAGTTTCCCTTGGTTCTCCTATGTTTCCAATAAATTATTTTATCTATTTTCTTTTTATGTTTTTATACCTGTATATTTTTTTAATATTTGAGAGAGTGCGCATGTGAGTGTGGGAGAAGGGCAGAGGGAGAGAGAGAGATAGATAGATGATAGAGAGACAGAGAGAGAGAGAGAGATAATCTTAAGCAGGCGCCATGCTTAGCACAGAGCCCATCACAGGGCTTGAACTCACCACTCTGGAATCATGACCTGAGCCGAAATCAGGACGTGGATGCTCAACTGACTGAGCCACTCAGGTGCCCTCTCTGTCTCTCTCTCTCTCTGTCTCCTATCTATCTATCTATCTATCTATCTATCTATCTATCTATCCATCTACCTCTTTCCATGCATCCATCTATCCATCCATCTAATCTGTCCATCTGGTTTAAGGCAGCCAATGCTAGTTTCTGTTGCTTGTAGTAATATACATGCTAAAGTCACTGTAGGATCAGTCTGTTATTGAATAAATGCAGGAAATTACATGTCTGTTTTGGATTAACATTACCATTTTTAAAAACTGAAGATGATAAACTTAAATGAAAAATATATATTATAGATTAAATATTAGCTCCAAGTGAGAGACATAATATATAAGATATATATTTTATGGGAGATAATTTTCTTTCATAAAAAACAACAACAACAAACGTCGGGGCATCTGGGTGGCTTGGTGGGTTAGGTGTTCAACTTCGGCTCAGGTCATGAACTCACTGGTAGTGAGTTCGAGCCACACGTTGAGCTCTGTGCTGACAGCTTAGAGCATGGATCCTGCTTCAGATTCTGTGTCTGTCTCTCTCTCCACCTCCCCTGCTCATGCTCTTTCTCTTTCTCTCTCAAAAATAAGTAAACATTAAAAAAATTTAAAAACTGTAATAAGCTAAATTCAAATCTATCTTCCAAATGGATACATTTTATGCTTATATATATTTTAAATGAAATCATGATGGACAATCTATTTAAGACTGTTGGCAAAACTGCTTTGACGGCTCAGAGGAATGAGAGAAGTTTAGCAGAGAAAAGTCAGGCTCGTTCTGTGACACAGGAACAAGGGAGAGTGTGGGGGATCACCTCAAGCTCAGATAGAGCCCCTGACCATGTGGAAAATTGAATCTTTTTTTTTGTTTTAAAATCTCTTTCAAGTAAAGGATGAAACTTCCAAAGAATTCCATTTACTTATCAATCATATGTGGGGAGGTTTTAAAAGTCATCTGTGTACTCACTTATTTTATTTTATTCTGTGTTCTAGATGTCATTCTCATATTGGAAGGTCTCCCATAGATGAAAGAGAGTCTAGAGAACAAAGTGATGCCCCAGTCCTAGCAGGTGATCCGTATTAATAGACATTCGAAAAGAAGAGCACAATAGAAATTGCTAGTTTAAGTGAATGATACCCTGTATTAAACACAAGGATTTCCAATGACTTCTGTGTGAATTCAGTAAACCTCCATTAATGTACACCTGAAAAAGTCTAAGTTGTTAACCTGACAGAACAAATATTCTCAGAATTTCTACCTCTCCAAAGTTTTCTACAATGAAAATTCTGATTGTTAATTATTTGCCAAAAATTGGTTGGGAGGTGACAGACTTAGCATAGTTTTCCTTTCTTTCATTCATTATTTTGAAAGTTGTTCTGATTTTGTGTGTTTATTTAACTAGCAGTGTTTGAGAACTCACTGTGTGCTTGGTATTGTGCTAGACATTGCAGTTACAAAGATTACTATGATGGAATCTTTGTCCTCATGCTACTCAAAGTTTAATTTGTTACCAAAAATAGTATAGACATGATGTTTCTAATATGATGCTTTTGGCTACAAGAAACAAAAACACAGTAAAAATGAGAAAATCTAGCAGCTCAACAGTACAGAGAAGTGCTTTGGGTTTTTTTGTTTTGTTTTGTTTTTTTCTTATCTTTTCTCTCAGCCATACTTAATGAGCTGTCTTTTTTCATTGGCTTTACATTCATAGCATCAAGATGGCTGCAGCTCCGAGCATAACCTCCTCACACAATAGCATCTAACAGCCAGAAGGGAGAGGGAGAACCGCAGGCACAACTGTCTCAAGTTCTTTTTTTTTTTTAACCCTTCATTTTTCAGTGTATCCTGAATGGAACTGTGTATCCTGTGACCGTTTGTATACTCATCATTAACAAGAGCAATAGAAATTTTAAATGTTGGTAGAGTCAATTTTTTTAATGTTTATTTTTGAGAGACAGAGTGTAAACGGGGAAGGGACAGAGAGAGAGGGAGACACAGAATCTGAAGCAGGCTCCAGGCTCTGAGCTGTCAGCACAGAACCCAGTAAAGGGCTTGAACTCACAAACTGCAAGATCATGACCTGAGCGAAGTTGGACGCTTGACCAACTGAGCCATCCAGGTGCCCCGCTAGAGTCAAAATTTCAACAGGCAATATTCACCTAGTAAATTTGGTGTGCTGTTGGTGTCGAGGAGCGACTCAACATCAGTTGAGGCACATGACTACCCGATTTTTGCACAAGTATTAATAAAGAAGGGTATGGAATGGGTTTGTGTGGTCAACCAGAAGTGTTCTATATGTACGTAATTGTAATTCAAGATGATTGATGCTTTATAGACGTATGGACAACATCCCCTGAAATTTTACAGAACAATCTGAGGATGCAGAACCTTTAAAATTTTTTATTTATTTATTTATTTATTTATTTAAAGGAATTCACAGAAGGATGAACAAATCTAAACTCCTAGCCAGTTTTTATCAAAATATCATTCTGTTATTAGCAAAAATTTCAATTCTAGTGGAGTGCAAAGAACTTTAGAAAAAGGAAAAAAAAGCGTTTATTTCTCTGCTCTATTTCTAAGTCTGTATCTATGGTTAATGTCACGTAACCATGTCTAAAATGTAGATAAAATTTCTTACCTCATGAGTGGATTATATAGCTTAAGTAAGATAGCTGTATAAATACTTTGTGAATTTTTGGTTCCCATGAAAATAAGGCATTTATTAATGTGTGTGTATTCCATCTATCTCTCTGTCCGTGTATCCATCTTTTCTCTCCCCAGCATATTCAGTCCATGTTTAGGTGATGTCACACCTGAATACCCTCTTGTTAGTTAGATGTTGTGTGATGAACTCACGGAGCCACCTGCAGCCAATTCCATCATAATATTCAGAAAATCAAAACTGTTAATAGGGAGTAACATCAAACTGACTTTTCAGCCAGCGAGAACCACTGCACCTAAATGGTATATTAGCAGCTCCACCTTCCAGAGATGAGAATGTGAATCTGCGGCATTATGCCACCTTTAAAGAAAATAAGAAAGCACTCTCCATGTAATTATACACTTGTCTTTGCCTTGCCTTGTGTGTTCTTGAAGTTTGGAAAAAAATTTTTTTCCCAACAGGAACTAATTTCAATGCTCTGACAACAAATATTGGTCAAAGAAAAACTTATGAAGAGACTCCAAGGCCCTTTGTTGGGCTTTGAATCATCCAAGTCCTTATAATATATTTTATTTACATTTCTCCTTTCTCTAAGGAGCCAGAGTTAGTATTTCTCCAATGAATCTGATAGGTATTGTAAAAGTGACTAGGAATTTACACATGTGAATTGATGTGTACAATAATTGTGCGAAACAGTATGACAAATTCACGCACAGCCTATTAAATTTCAATTCTAATTCTTATTTGAAAATAACTTTTTAAAAATCTTAGGCACAACAGCATTTCTTGGGGGTGTTTAGAAGCTGCTAAGGTAAAAGAGAGGAACTTCAATTCATTGGCTCGTATTTAAAAACAGAAACAACAAAACAAGTTGCGTTGGCTTCATGCATGGTTGTGTGCAGACACATAAGTAACATTATTAGAGATATTTGTTTCCTTCTCTGCACCCAGCTTCTCAGTGCACTGGCTTCACTTGTAGGCAGCTTAGATCTGTGTGATAATCTCCGGTTATACATCTTCCTAGCTTTAGTGACAGAAAATCTCCTCCATTCATAGTTCAACAAATGTCCCCAGATGGAGACTCACTGGCAGTGAATGGCCAGAGCCGATTCACAAGCTCACCTGTAGAGCTTGGCACGGCTTCAAACCAAGGCTCATCACAGGAGCTAAATAGAAGTGGAGGATGAGTGGTTCCTCAAGGAAATGGAGATTCTGTTACAAAAGTAGGTGAATTGATGTCAGAAGGCCCATAAACAGATTTGCACCTGTGTACCAGGCATCGCTTGTCTATCACTACCCATTGGTCCAACCACTCTGGTGGTGGCCAGGTCCTTGCAAGCTTCAGCAAGCTTTGTGAAGAGGCAACCTAAGACATCCTCAACTCAGACCTTTATTTCATGCTCTTGATTCCTGCTTTGAGCCTGTTCTGCCTCTATGGTATAGGTCACTCCCCAGAAGCTTCACAGCACTCAGGCATGTGGAACCTGCAGATGCAAAGATGCTGACCATCCATGGGTCACCCTTGACCACTGAGGGACAGGAGCTAATGGCTAAATGTCTCTGCTTTTTATCCCCCTTCCCCAGGGCCATGCACAACTGTGTATTAATCACCCTTGGTTTTGGATTCTTGTATTGGCCTCCCGTCCTGTCTCCCATTCCTGGCAACGGCATCATTCTCCCCCCAAACAACCTGTATGTAAGCATCTGCCTTAGTGTCTGCTTAGGCTAAGGCTGGTACCAGAATTCTCCCTACGAAGTAGACCTTTCTGATGGATTTTAGAGTCTGGGCAGATGGCAGGTGTGGTAATGATAAGTGAGGAAATTACTCCTGGCTGGTGCCAGTGCAGGTGCTGGCGGTACTGCTTGTTCAGATGCTCCTGCCTGGAGTAGGAGGACGCAGGAAGAATCAGCAGCATTGAGTTCCGACACAGCAGTGACAATGAAAAGGGTGTGGAGGCAAACACAATTGTATGAATTAGGTGACAATTTTGGAAGTCTTGAAAAAAATGCATAATAACTTTAGAACTATGATAGAACTATAGAACTTTAGAACTTTAGAACTATAAATATCTCTGCCCAATGCCAGAAGAAAATACCTGTACAAGTATATATGACTTTGGCTTTCTTCTTTTGCTTTATTGTTTTGATGTTTTTATTGTAAAATATTTTCCACATTTAGAAAACAGCAGGGACGTGCGGGTGGCTCAGTTGGTTAAGAATCTGGCTTTGGCTCAGGTCCCGATCTCATTGTTTGCAGGTTCGAGCCCCACATCGGGCTCTGTGCTGACAGCTCAGAGCCTGGAGCCTGCTTTGGATTCTGGGTCTACTTCTCTCTCTGACCCTCCCCCGCTCATGCTCTGTCTCCCTCTGTCTCTCAAAAATGAATAACCGTTAAAAAATTTTAAGAAAACAGCATAAAATATAGCATCTTAAGTATGAGAATAGCTATAGAGTGAATGAGTATCACTGCTTCCCAAGTAAATAAACATAACATTACCCTCCTAAAAGTCCGGTTCTGAGCATACCTCGTAGTACTTACATTTATCTTGTGCTCATTCATATTCTTCCAGCAGACCTATATGAGTTATTCATATCTGGCGTGTTTTCTGTTTTTTCAAACCAATGTCACATCAATTATTAAATATTTGTGATAGAACCCTGGACTCAGCTTTGTCTAACTGTAGTTTATGTGTTTTCATTGCTATACAGTGTTCTATTATGGGACAGTACCCCAATTTTATGTTCCCTCTATCATCATGGACTTTTGGTTACTCCTGTCTGGTGATATCACATACTTTGCTGGCCTTCTTAATCAGTCTCCTGGTACAGAAATGTCTCTAGGGTATACATCTAGTGCTGTGTTTTACAGGATACACATCACCAACTCTAATGGATAACATTAAATTATTTTTTAAAGTGCAATTTTCATCCTCACAAACAATGTATGAGAGTTCTCAGTTGCACAGATTCTTGGCATTGTCAGACACTTGAATTTTTACCAATTTAATGGGTATATATTGATAGTACATTATAATTTTAGACATTTATTTTCTAACTTGCTAATGAGATATACAGGTTTTAATTTGTTTATCAGACATTTCTTCTTTTATGAAATACCTATTCTTTTGTCATTTTTTTCTATTAAGTCATCTGTCTTTTTAAAAAAATCATTTTGGGGGTGACTTGGTGGCTTAGTCAGTTAAGTGTCTGGCTTTTGATTTTGGCTCAGGTGATGATTTCATGGTTGGTGAGTTCAAACCCCACATTGAGCTCCATGCTGACAGTGCAGAGCCTGCTTGGGAATCTCTCTCTCCCTCTCTCTCTGCCCCTCCCCAACTTGTGCTTGCTCTCTCTCTCTCAAAATAAATAAATAAACTTTAAAAAATAAATAAATTATTTGGAGAGCTTTTATTTATATTTCGTTTGGGGCTTTTTTGTTTGAGTTACCAGTGTATTCTCTCACTCTATGACATGGTTTTTTACTCTTCATTTTGATTAACTTTTCACTGGAACACGTAATGTTGGAGCTAGCATCAATTATTGTAGGTATTAGTTTTTTTCCCACTTAAAATCAAGAAGTTATCCTTATTTTGAAGAGTTGCACACCTAAGGGTCAGCCTACCTGCAGGATGAATAATGAGTCTTTTGGCTTACTAATTTTTATAAACACTGAATGGTGGGTTTAATGAGGAAAATAGACTTAAATAATCCCTTGTTCATATTCCATGAGTTAATTTCACCTTGCTTCTCTGAAAAGGAATAAATATGCAATTGCTTATGGACAAAATGAAAGCTGTGCATGTTTCTATGGGCTTGGATTTGCTAATTTGCCTTAGGAGGACACAGATAATCTCCTCTGCCTAAAAAATGAGCATGCTTTATTTTTTGGTCTCATTTTCTTCTGTTTCCTAAAGGGAAATTACTAGGTCCTCTGGAGCTGAAAATTGAAAATTGAGTAGCTGGTTAAAGAAGCAAAGTGGTGTCAGACCTCACAAGCAAGGTTTTTGGATGCATCACAACATTTACAAGGAGAAGGTTTGGCATCCATATGGGTGTGTTAACATTACTTTTCTCCATCCCTCTGTAGCTACTCAAGCAAGTGACAAGTAGGTATGTCGTGACCACATGTGACATATAAATTACAAGTTTTTTGCCCCTCTAAAACTTTATTTGTCGTCAACCTTTACACCAATACACTAAGGCATAATAGCCAATAATTTATGAGTGTAATTTGAAGGAAGCAATTCTGCTTTGTGATTACAGTAGTAAATAAAAGATTCAAATCCTCATTGACCCAACATCAAATTCAGCTTTACTTTTTTTTTTTTTTTACATGATGTTGTTTATGAGAGTAAGCAAGCAGAGTCCAAGAACGGTGACAGGTTGAAGAAATTCAGTGGTTGCAAAGGACAAAGACAATGGCACTAGAAATGAAGAAAATTATCAGAAGAAAATAAATATGTATGGGTCCAAGTTTTATGATTTAGTTTATTTATTTATTTTTTTGCTTTTGACAAGAAGGGCTTTTTGTAATTTTTGTAACATTTATTTATTTTTGTGAGAGAGACAGAGTGCAAGTGGGGAAATAGTGAGAAAGAAGGAGACAGAGAGTCTGAAACAGGTTCCAGGCTCTTAGCTGTCAGCATGGAGCCCGATGCAGGGATTGAACTCACGAGCTATAAGATCATGAGCTGAGCTGAAGTCAGATGCTTAACCAAGTCAGCTACCCAGGTGCCCCAACAGAAAGGGCTTTGGAAATGAAGGCATGTTGCTATGTTGCATAGCCAGGCCGTATAACTGATAAGAGAAATGATGGGCTGTTGAGAGCCAGGAGAGAAGACTTGGATGAGAACTGCTTTATGATTTGATTAAGACACTTTGAAGAAGAATTTGTTTCCTTGATAAATGAGATATACTGGTGTGGGCCAAGGAATTCACCTGAGACTCTTTCTCACTAAAATATCTGCCCTGCAGATTTTAACACTGGCCTCAACTTCGCAGCTGTTAATTATACTTTCCCTTGGGGTTTAAAAAATAGATTTCCTCCCCAATGATTCTTTTCGGCTAGAACTCAAACAGAAATGACAAAACTTTTGTTAATATGAACGGCCGTGCAAATACTGATCCATTGCCAACTGGATCCATTCAAGTTTGCATGATCCTGAGGTCTGGAATCAAGTTCAGATCAATTTAGAGATGAAGTGAGATCAATGTGACCCTTCACCCACAGATGACAGCATAATCTGAAGTGGAAACCAGGGACCTACACAACTTGACAAGTGCTTGGGGCTTAGGAGTTGACTAACATGTGACTTTGGTTAAAATAGTCTTAGAATCCCATCTTAGTATCGCTGTATTTTGGTTCACTGTAAGAGTATAGAATAAGTGATAATTACTGATAACCATCTTCTTACATGACCTTCCTGTCAGGATGAACATGTGGCTTACCTTTGTTACTCCATAGTAAAACAATGCCCTGCATAATGGTTTGCTTGGTAAGTATTTGTTTAAGCCATTGTTGCATGAGAGTACTAAGCATCTATCCAGCATTATTTTTGTTTTCTCATGTGTTTTAACATATACTCGAACTTTCTCTCCTAACAACTCTGTGAGGAAGAAAGGAAATTATTACAAGTGAGGAAACCGAAGCAGAGCTTTGTATTAATTTGCCCCATGCAGCATGGGTACCAAATGGCAGAACTGTCACGGGCAGAATTTCTATCCTCTAAGCCGGCATAATTTCTTTACTATTTTTTCCCATGGGATATGATTCTAGTAGTGATAAGCAGTAGCTAATGATTAGGACACTACAGCCAAGTTAAAAGTGAATTATAAAGTTCATATTTATTTCTGCCTAGTAAGTACTCAAGAAATAGGGATTATCTTCTCATTTGGTATTTTGCTTTGTCTTCAGCTAGGACCTCTATTCCATTTCTTGTTCCACCTTCCACCCCTCCGCTTCCCAATTCTGCTTTCCGTTCTGTCAGCCGCTCATAGTCAGATATCAGTCAACTAAGTCTTCCTCAAGGCTGTGTAATAGAATCTCTCCAAGGAGTGTTTGCATTTAAGAGGAACTTAGAGAGCCTTTAAAATATTCAGATATTTGTGTGTTTGTCAGAAGGGTCTGCTCACTGCCACTTACATCTAAAGTTTATGAGAGCAAACCTTAGAACGGTATTTACTATTTCATGTTTATGAATCAGGTGAAAAGGAGGGTCTGAGGGTCCCTCCCCCCTTCCTTTCAGTGTAATATGTGCTTATAGTGTGGTGAAAAGGAACCTCCATGGGGTTCAGAGAGGGGAATCCAAGCTCTGCCTTTTACTGAGTTATGTGACCATGTATATATTTCTTTGTCTAAACTGAAGTAGCATTAATACCAATTTGAATAGTTGTGGGAAGGCCAGGAAGGATCACTTGTTGAACATGGTGGGAGAATACCATGTTTCTTTTGTCTTTATAGTTGATGCTATGATTTTGTTAATCAGAAAAACAAGAACAAAAACAAAAACCCCACCTCTTTTGAACTACATCCAGTGGAATCTAACAGAAAGAACAAGTGTACCAGGGTCTCAGCAAGTACAGTAGCAGCTAGTGTTATTTGTTGAATATGTGCCATGAACCAGCAATGGGTGGTATTAAGTGCTTTACACGTGCACTAATGTTTAGTCATCACAAAATTCTAAAAGCCCATTTTATACTCAGGGAAGCAGTCCTCAAATATTAAATAATTTGCCCTTTGCCAGACAAGAACTGGGTCCTGAATTCAGGTTGTCTGATGCCAAATTCCAAAATCTGTGAACTATTAAAAACAAGCCTCAATTCTAGTATACAGTTAGAAAAAGAGTTGAGTGAGCATTTCTGAATGTTTTCTGGATTTTGTGATAATTAAATGAAAGCTCATCTCTATTTTTCTCCTAGTTTTACAAAAGATTTAAATGTAGTTGTGTTGGTACAAAATCCACATCATGTTACCTATCCATGAACAACAGATACAATGTCCTTGACAAGTATTTGCATTTCCAGGTGAGATTAATTGATTGTAATTAGAATTAATGTAATCAATTTAATGTAAATTAATATTAGAAGGTGTTCAGATTTAAATTTCTCTTCAGCATAAAGATTCAGTTATTTCAATAATCATTTCAAGATCAGTTATTTTAAGATTCAATTATTTCAAGTTCTGTCATGTTCACTAAAAATAATCTTAGTTGTGGTCTTAATTGGTCAAGCAATAACCAAGCCTTAGAAAAGACACTTTAAAAAGTCAGCAAAAAAAAAAAGGGGGGAGGGGGGTGGATAAATGCCTTTCTTGATATTCTGCAATATTTACAGCATCAGATGAAACTTTTCTAAACAGAAGGAGAAAAGTGTGCCTAACATGGAACCTTCTTACCATTTGATTTGCTCAAATGCCTTCCCTACTTGCATTCTTTTTCTCTTATAAAAATAGAGAAGAAGATCTTAGGGAAAAGCTATTTCCTAGGACATTATTTTAGAGATTGGTTTCTTTCTCTAGAGGAGTAAAACCTCATTGTCATCTTTCACAGGATAATTTTTTGGGATATAGGCAGGAGACTCTAAATTTATTGTCTTGTGTTTTGTTTGGCTCTAGATGAAAAAAAAAAGCCTTTGTTGAGATAAACTGGAAATAAATGTGGAATACATTGTACATATCCCACAAATATGGAATAATTAGCAAATGAGAAGGTGAGTTTGCTAGTTGTAATATGCATATGTATATATGGATGTGTACATGTATGTATGTATGTATGTGTGCACATATAAATGTAAATATTTGTGTTTGGTAGTTGGAAATATGTGTTGTTAAATGATTTGAAGAGAGGTTTCTTTGACACACAGACTAGGGAGTTATTGAAGGCAAATGAGGATTTTAAAATTTACTTTGCATTTTGGTGAGGAAAGTATTTTATGGGATAGTTTGGCAAACTGAAAGAGTCTATATATATGAAATTCTTGAAGCTTGTGAGTGTCTTCTACATACTTTCAGTCTAAAAGCAATAAAATGTAAAATGAAGTAGACAAAAGATACAAACTCAAACAAACCTGGATTATATAGAATTAGGTAGAATGCATTTACTTGTGGATGGGAACTCACATGTGCATGATATCCAAGAGGACAAATGATGACCAGCTTAAAGCCTGGGTCTCACTTTTTTTGGTTAATGGATTTGTCAAGGGCAAAGATTGTTTAGTTATGAAGTGTGACTTGCTCATTGTACACAATGTGAAAATAATGTAAAACTCCATGGATGAAAGATGGAAGAAATAAGTAGGTGAAAGATAATGCTATCCGGAAAAGATATTTATTACATTAGGCAGTTTGTGATTTTACGGTGTATTAGAGGTTTATCTTCTGTGGTGAGGATGCCAGCTCAGAAAGAAACTTATCATTCACCTTGCATTTTCATCCTGGAAGAAAATTTTATGTAAGTAATAATACCAGATGACATGGCACAGTATTATTCTATCTGTAAAGTAGAGCTAGGACAGAAGAGTTTTGACTTTTTTTATAGGGCTATATCATTTGTTCAATGGCAAATTAATATAAACATATTTTTTGGGCATGTACTTCCAATATGGAGACACTGGGACATTTATACAGTGCTATATTTTAGCAGCTAAATATATTATTTTCTGCATAAAATTGACAAAATAGTGTACTAAACCATACTGCCAACTCCCTTATATGCCAAATCGTTACATGAAGTGTTAACTAGAATGCAGTCATTTCCGAGTGATGTTTCATGCCTTCATAAATGTCTTTCTTCCTTGATTTACTCGTCAGTGTTTTAAGTTCTCACAAAATAGGAATTATTTAAATCTTAAGCAACTTAAGTAGTTGCTTTTAAGTTGACTTAATATCATCCAATTCTTGCCCTCTCACCATTTGGAGGACCATAAAATAACTTAAATAGAATATGTGACCAGCTAAAATGAAGATGACGTTATTATTCATGAGCACTTTAATACAAACACTTTAGAGACTGCATTCCTCCATTCTATTAAATTATGGTACAACATAAAACTGCCAGACTAAGTTGTAGACTCATAATCTCCAGTGAGTTCCCTTATTTTTCCCTTTAATATTTTTTCTCTCTAATATCTGTAAATCTAATTTTTGGTTCATATCTGTTATACGATATTCTAAATGCTTAATCTTTGATGTTTCCCTTTCCTTTGGTTTTTATATTAGTATCTGATAATGACTTAGAAATAACATTTCTATAATAACATAAAAATAAGTCAGTAGTGGTTAATAAGCTAAGCTGATAAACTCTTAGAGTTGGAATAGATTTTGGGGACCAGCCCTGGTGTAAATGTCTCCCTAGAGTGCTGTGGCCTTTTCAAAGGAAACATTTCCTCTAATTCAGCGCTCAAGGGAATGTGACAACTGACTCTAAATAGATCTATTGCCAGAACAGTGATAGTTATGAGGATTGGCCTTGGAGTAAGACAGAATTGCATTCTGTCTCTTTCTAGCTGTATGCTCTGGAACATAAATTCTGAGATTTGGCTTCCTCATCTGTATAATAAGGTGAATTGCACATCACTTGTATAATTGTTGTGAGAATTACATAAGGTAAGTCATGTAAAGCACCTAATACGGTACCTGGTACATGGTAATCATTGTTTTTATTGTAGCTGGATGTGTAGGCTATTGAATTCAGAAGACCACATCTTTGCTTTCTGTCTAGAATCTTCAAAATCAGAATTACTGACTAAAACTGTAGGAGGATTTCCTGGAAGGATTGTCATTGTTAGGGCATTTTAGGTTGATCCTCTGGTCGCTATATTAGGGAACTGAGCACATGCCTACTGCCTAGATTTGTCATTCATAGTTGAGGGACTCAAGAAGCCCCTATACAATATACTAAGAATTCTACTATATGATAGTTCTAAATATTTAAGTTATAAAATAAAGCCAACAAGGTATCAAATGTAATGTTCTACCATTTTAGCTTACTAAATATACCTTCAACAGACTAGAAATGTGAAGTTAAAATTGAAAATATTCCTTGAATTCTTTGTAAACTCTTTGAAGTCTCATGCTGGAACATAGTGGTACTGAGAGAACCAAAATGTGGCCTGTGGCTTATCCTCCTTCCTTGCCTATCTCAGGCTGTGTCCTGTACCATGAGGGGCTTTGCATGCATACGTGGAATCTTTCTGTATGCACAACCAGACTTGGTCCACAGTTTTGGGGATGACATTAACGCCACTCCCAGGACCCAGCTGGGCACACTCAGTGAAGTCTGCCTTCAAAATAGAGCAAGGAAGAAGCCCACACATGCCTTGGGATTGTACAGTTGGGCCAAGTACCAATAGCATGGTCTAAAAGGTGGGGATGCAGGCTACTGATAAGTGTATCTCCTTACCCCTCTAGATTCTTCACCCTGCAGGGTGGGATGTGGCTGGAGAAAGCTAGAGAAAGACTCTCTACCACATAGGATCTAGGTCACTCTCGTCTGGCTCTAAAGGGTGTTACCATTCTTGATTACTAAAATAGAACATCCACTTGATGATACATCAACTGGCACTTCTTCAAAACAGTGATATAGACTGAATGTGCCTCCCCCCAAAAAACTCACATATTGAAAACAAACCCCTAATATGATGGTATTAGGAGGTGGTGCCTTTGGGAGGTGGTGAAGGTGGAGAGCTCATGAATGCTGCCTTTGGGATTAGGTCATGAGGGTGCAAATCTCATGAATGGGATTAGTGCCCTTGTAAGAGATCACAGAGACCTCCCTTGGCCTTCTGCCGTGTGAGCACATAGTGAGAAGACACCTGTCTATTTACCAGGACAAATGGATATCTTCATTATGTTAAATCTATCAATCTATGAACAGTATATCAAGTATATCTCCCCATTTATTTAGGTCTTCTTTGAATTTTTTCATCAGCATTTCATAACTTTTAGCATACATATACAATATATACTTTCTAAGGATATACCTAAGAATTTAATTTTTTATAGCTGATGTCACTGATACTATGCTTTTAATTTTAGTTTCTCCATGATCATTGTTATACATAGAAATGAGATTGATTTTTGTGTGTGGGTCTGAGAGCCTGTGACGTTGTTGAACACACTTATTAGTTCTGTAACATTTTTTATTTGTTTGCTTTTGGATTATTTGGGACTTTTATGTCCTTTACAATTTTTATTTTCTTTCATGTCCTTTGCCAGGTTTATTTCTTCCTTTACAATCTATATACTTTTGTTGATTTTCTTGCCTTGTTGTTTTGTCTAGAACTTCCAACATGATGTTGAGTAATAGTGATGAAAGTTAAAAATATTTCTTTGGTGCTTAATCTTATTGGAAAGCATTCAGTCTTTCACAGTAAAGTGTAATGTCAGCTCCAGGGTTTGTTGGTACCTATTCTTTATCAAGTTGTGAAAGTTTCTCTCTAGTCCTGTTTTTTTGAGCATGTTTGTTTTGAATAGGTATGAATTTTGTCAAGTTCTTATCTTTGAGGCAACCTATATGCTAATATGGTGCTTTCACTGTTAGCTTTTTGATATGGTGGATTATATTGATTATCATGATTTATTTCTAAATATCGAATAGCCTTGCATACCTGGAATACATCCCATTTAGTTATGCTGGAAAATTCTTTCCACATATTGTTAGATCTGGATTTGGTTTGTTAATACATTGTTGAGGATTTTGGAGTCAAGTTCATTATAAATTTCTTTTTGCGGTATTTGGTGTGCTGTTAGGGTATGCTGGCCTATGGTAAGTTCCTTCCTCCTCTATTTTCTGAAATAACATATGTAAATTGGTCTTAATGATTCTGTAAATGCTTGGTATAAATCTCCAGTGAGATGAAGTGGATGTATATATTTCTTCTTTTAAATTATGGATTATATTTCTCTCGTTGTTATTGGGTTGTTCAGATTGCCCATTTCATCTGGGTTGGGTTATGGTAGTTTGTGATTCTTGAAGACTTGATCTATTTCTTCTGAATTGATAAAATCATGAGCACAAAGTTGTTTGCAGTATTTTCTTATTCTTATTATCTTTTAATGACAGCAGACTGTATAGTGATAGTCCCTATTTCATTTCTGATATTGGTAATTTATGCATTCTTTCTTTTTATTTTTTAACTTTTACTATGGATTTCTCATTTTTATTAAGTGTTTTGAATACAAAGTTTTCTGCTTCCTTGATGTTCTCTGTTGTTCCCCGATTTTTAATTTCCATTGATTTCTACTCTTTTCTTTATTATGTCCGTTCTTCTACTTGCTTTAGGTTTACTTTGATCTTCTTTCTTTAATTTAAAAAAATTTGTTAATGTTTATTTAATTTTGAGAGAGAGAGAACAGAGTGTGAGAGGGGCAGGGAGAAAGGGAGACACAGAATCCGAAGCACACCCCAGGCTCTGAGCTGTCAACACAGAGCCTGAGGAGGGGCTTGAACCCACAAACTGTGAGATCATGACATGAGCTGAAGTCAGCCGCCCAACTGACTGAGCCACCCAGATGCCCCTCTTTTTCTAATTTTTTAAAGTAGAAACTTATGTTATTGATTTGAAATATTTCCTCATTTTTAATGTAAGCACTCAGTGCTATAAATTTCTCTCTCAGCCCTGCTTTAACTGTGCCTCACAAATTTTGATACGTTGTGGTTCATTTACGTCCTTTATCTTCCCCATTTTAAATACTGTCTTGAGCATCAGACGGTGTTGTAATTTTTCTTTTCATCTTAAACTTGATTTATAGAACTCATGAGGAGAAAGGTAGTCTACTGCATGTGTCCATATTCTGCTTTTTCAGTTGTTTCTTTCTTCCCGATGCTCCCAGATACCCTCTTTTATTATTTTCTTTCTATTTGAACAACTTTCCCTAGTCAGCTGAAAGGAAATATCTGCTAGCAATGGAGTCTGTAAATTTCCCTTTATTTAATAATGGTTTTATCCCCCCTTCATTCCTGAACAATAGTTTTGACAGATAGAGAATTTAGTTGAGGTTTTTTTTCCCAAAACTTACAAAATATTGTACCACTTACTTTGGGCCTCCATACTTTCAGATGAAAAATCTGAAAGTTTGGGCTTTGCCTTTTGGTAATGCATCATTTCACTCTGAGTGCTTTTAAAACCTTTTCTTTACTTTTTAAAAGTTTAACTACAGTGTGTCTTGGTATTTTTTTTTTTTTTTTTGTAAGATTTATCCTGTTTGGAGTGGATTCAACTTCTTGTGTCTATAGGTTTATACTCGACAAATTTGGGGAGTTTCCAGCCATTATTTCTTCAAATACTCTTTGAGCCCCAATGTTTATCTCTTCTTCTATGTTTCTAATAATATAAAGATTGGGTCTCTTGTTATTGTCCTACAGTTTTGTTTTACTTTTTTCTGAGTCTGTTTTCATCTCTATTATGTTCTGCCATCATGTTTTATCTTTTAATCATTTTACTTTCTATGAATTTATTAACTACACAATTAAAAAAATGAAATCAAGAGATATCAATGAAGTGTATTTTTTTCAATAAAGTTTTTGAGAGACTCAAAAGCTATTTAGGACTAAACATTACATATTACATTAGAAATATTATCTTAATTCCATGGTAAACATTTTTGCAAAACATGTAGGAAAAAATCAAATAGTAAAGCAAACAATTTAAGTTACAATTTTGTCACCTGGAGATGATCACTTTTCTATTTTTCTTCCAGTAAAAGTACATTTGGACTCAGTTTTTTTTCTTTTTCTCACTCATACACACACACACACGCACACATGCACACATGCATGCATGTGTGCGTGCATATGTGTGTGTGTGTATATATATATATACTTTTTAATACTTTTGGAACTGCATTATTAATAATTATAATACTTTTTTAGAGTATTCTTATTTTTTTACATTTCATCATCCTCTAAAACTCCATGTCAAAAGCAGTTTACTTGAGCCAGTAGCATTCATAAGTGAAATAGACAGAGATAAAACCTGAGCTAATGAGCACTATCTCATGATAGGAATAGAAAAGAAAAGAATGATGATTCCTTATATTGCTTAAATACCACATTAATGCCTATGCCTACCTTAATAATTCTAAAATTAATTTAGGGAAAATGGAATTTAATCTATAATAAATAAGGATAATAAATAATGATTGATATAAAAATAAGTATTAAAATTAAGTAACCAACATCTTAGAAAGAAGCAGAGTAAAGCCACGATAATTCTTCATTGGAAGGATGAATCGGAATTGATGGCAAGGTACTATATTTGGAAAATCGCAAGATATAGAGTGTCTTGTATATTGCTGTCTTTCATATGGCCCTAGTGAGAAATACAATTATAAAAAATTATAATATACAAATTATATTTGCCATGCCTTGCTTTGCTATTCCTTTTCTGCCTTTTTATGAATCTGTGTTTCTACTGAACTTATGCAATTATAATGCATTATGCATTATAATGATAAGGTTGGATTGAGTCATTAATGCAAAATATAGCTACCTAGATATTTATGACTCTGTATTTGATAAATGTTTTTGTTTACCACTGTGTTCTCTAAGTGAGAAAAAAAAAGAGAAAACTTTTAAGTTGATTTATTTATAATATCTTGTCAGCTGAGTCAGGGTTTGAGTTAGGAATGCAGAGCTCTCTCAGCTGTCAAAGTCAACTTAACAGATTGTTTTCCTATGTATTTATATTACCTAAAAGCTTGGAGAGATCCCTCCAAGACGTTCAGCCTCAGTTTCTTTCATTCATTTGCTCATACACTCATCAAATATTTATTCAATTTCTATTGTTTTTTAGGCTCTGTGCTAGGTGCTAGTGATAGAGTAGTGGATGTATATTAATATTATATAGTCACAGATTTTATGCATGTACACATATATCCATTAACATAATGTTCTTATATTTGGATACACACACGTACAGATACATATGTACTTTCAACATGATCTTTTACTTTCTTATCCTGGCCTCTTACCATGAGCCGTGATGGAGGTGTATAAGATGACCAATTGAAAAGTACATTAACGAAAGATAAGTCAGAGCAAATCCCTTCCGAAGCTTTGGCCTAGTATTCCTGACACATCTAGCCCGTGGTTATTCTTAAAGTTTAGAAGCTTATATTTATAAGTAGTAAACTAGACCCAGAACTTAAGAATTATATGAGCTAGTACCATTTGAGAAGAGACATAGTGTAAAATCTTGCTGGACTAAATTGTCTCTGGCTTTCCCATCTCATTATTTACCTTGGGCTTATAAACAGAATGGTCAAGGTGTGATGTGGTAGTTTTCTATTTTTTTTAATCTGCCCAGTTTCCATTCCAACATCCTCTTCCCAAAATATAGTCTTCATGATAACAACACCCTCCTTTTCTTTGTGTAACAACTCCTTCTAAGCTCTCAGTACATGTTTTTTGGATAGGGCCAATTCGTGAATCTGACTCCAGGGGTGGATTCCTGACAGTATATGGCCCCATCTTGTTGTCTAGAGTTATTTGTTTAGAAATGTAAACATGACTGTATTGGGGCCAGTGTAGCTTAGTCAAAAACATTTGCCTTCAAAGCTACTGGGAAAAAAGGAGGTATGTTCTATCTTCATTTGATTTTTAACTTAGTAGATGTATGAGTGAAGATGCTGGTTGCCATCTTTGATCCCTTGAAGGGTTATGTGCCAAAGACTAGAGGAAAGCAGACTGATACAGTAAGAAGGTAAGACAGCATCCTGATGACATCATGTAAGGTCTTGAATCAAATCATAACTTAAAGAAGCTCATTCTTGAACGTCTCACTTTTAAGTTGCCTTTCTATTAATTGCAACTACTAGAGCTTTCACTAATTCGGTATCCCTCATTCACCTTTGTGTGAGAATCCCCAGCAAAAGGGCCATGGAAGTTTATGTTTTGCTTTCATTGGTACCCTTGATCCTTGCTCAAGTCCACTGGTAGTGTTGTGTCTATGTGTCACTGTGCAAACATATGCACAGATGCCGAGACTTGCACATGTATGCTTTCATAAAGGAAACTCTGTGCATTTGCATTTATAAGAAATTGTGATCACCTGGTACTCTGATATAACAAGAACTTAGGAAGTAGGCTGTCCTGGTTATTACAGTACCATCATGGTGTCACCAGGCATCAGGACTCCTTCTATCTTTCCGCTAGGCTTTCTTTATAGTTTGGAGCCTATTCTTTCTTTTTTTTAATGTTTATTTATTATTTTTGAGAGAGAGAGAGACAGAGTGTGAGCGGCGGAGGGGCAGAGAGAGACACACACACACACAGACTCCGAAGTAGGCTCCAGGCTCTGAGCTGTCAGCGCAGCGCCCCCTGAGCAGCTTGAACTCACAGACTGAGAGATCATGACCTGAGCCGAAGTCGGAGGTTCAACCGACTGAGCCACCCAGGTGACCCGTTTAGAGCCTGTTCTTATGCTCACTTGATAGGTACCGGATATATTGCCATCATGTCTATGTTCCAAAAAGGGAGAGAGAGAAGGGTGGATGGTAAAAAAACAAAAAACAAAAACAAAACAAAATATATATATATGAAAAGAAAATGAGCTTAACAAGCCAAAATTGGTCATGTTTCATGGATTTTTTTTTTCCAGAAGCCCTACCAGAACCTTCTGTTATATCTCAATGAGTAGGATGACACATGTCACACGATGACCCTTACACGTGAGAGGCTGGGAAATAAAATATTTTACCTACAAGTGAGGAAGACAGATGGGTGTTGAGTAGGAAATGATCTGTGTTGACATAAGATGCATTCTGTTTACTCATTTTTTATCATTTATGAGTGGTTTGAACTGACAAGATAAATCCCCTTAGCTGGTTATAATCCTAGTCGTCAACAAAGACTGACTGAATTGGAATATCCAGTGTTGGTGACCAGGAATCTTTATTTTAATAAGCTCCCACGGTGATCTCACTATAATCCCAACTTGATATGAGGTCTGAGTTTCCACCCAGCCCTTAAATATAATTCTGTAATTTAAACTTTCTTTTTTTTTCAACGTTTATTTATTTTTGGGACAGAGAGAGACAGAGCATGAACGGGGGAGGGGCAGCGAGAGAGGGAGACACAGAATCGGAAACAGGCTCCAGGCTCTGAGCCATCAGCCCAGAGCCCGACTCGGGGCTCGAACTCACGGACCGCGAGATCGTGACCTGGCTGAAGTCGGACGCTTAACCGACTGCGCCACCCAGGCGCCCCGTAATTTAAACTTTCTGATGATCTACTGTTTTCTTTCATACATATTTGTATGATTAAAAGAATAAAAGCATCCATATAAGTACCCTAAACTATCATATAATTTCAAGCATGTATCACTGTATTTGTTTAATATTTATTGCTGCATCTGGCTGATCTAATATCTGGTAGGATGTTTAAAGGAAAGTTCTAGCTATTAATAACCGATCTCTTAAGCATGTATTTTTTTTTTCCTCTGGAAAGAAAGAAACATACTGAGGTAAATTCCATGAAAACAAGATGAACAGATTGCTCAGGAGGCTGTGTCTTTTTTTCCTGCCATTCAACCTGTACATTTGGGAATAGGGGAGACTCAGCTGTTCCACAAAAATGCAGCAGTATCAACCGAGGTAGGAATCCCGTGCTCTGTGGGACACCTCCAGAGTCTAATTGGTCCGATGAACTAACTCACGGACAGCAAGCAGACAAAGCTCCTTTTCTGTGTTTGGAAATAGTTGCTTTTTGGTTCAGAGGCATATCAGAAAGAGAACTAGTTGCTGCATTTGAGGGAATAGAGAAAAAAATAGCCTAAAGGTGTGAGCCAGAATCCCCATATTTGCCAAGGAAAGAAAGTGTCCTTGAGAGAGTAATTCATCTAGCAGCAGGGATCAAAACCAATGAATCTATTATGTCATCTAGTAGTTTTGGAATGACTTAAGCTCAAAACTGTGGTCTTCAGAGAAGATCAAGAGTAATTCACATGTATTCACCGAAATACTGAAAATAAATTCTGCTGTTGTAGTTGGTTCTCATATACCCTTTAATAATGTGTAATTGATTAATTATATAGATATAAGCTAACATGTATTTCAGAATATTTTAAGTCATAAACAAAGGACTAAACTAAAGACATAAATGTGAAATGTAAAACTCTAAAGTAATAGATAAAGTAGAAGAATATTTTTATGACCAGAGTGACAAGAGTGACAAGAGACTACTTGAATAAGCCCAACAAAACACTTATTACAGAGAAAATAATAATATATTGACTGAATAATTGATCAATATTAAGGATTTCTGTTCAAAACATGACAGTAGATACCATCCACAAAATTAATAGATGAGAGTTTGGGATATGATATTTGCAGTGTCTAAGTTTGCCAAAGACCTGATCTCAAGAATGCAAGAAACTTCCTGAATGGAATGTGATTGGATAAATAGGAAAAGGATGTGAACAGATACTTCACAGACCAGAAAACTTAAAGCTTTTGAAGAGACCCAACTCATTAGTCATTAAAGAAATTAAAACTAAAGCATCGGGGTGCTTGGGTGGCTCAGTCGGTTGAGTGTCTGACTTCGGCTCAGGTCATGATCTTGCGGTATGTGAGTTTGAGCCCCGTATCTCGCTCTGTGCTGACAGCTCAGAGCCTGGAGCCTGCTTCAGAGTCTGTGTCTCCCTGTCTCTCTGCCCCTCCCCCACTTGTGCTCTGTCTCTCTCTGTCTCTCAAAAATGAATAAATGTTAAAACAAACTAAAGCATCAATAAACCTCAAATACTTCTCAGCTGGGTAAAGTAAGGCTGACCATAATGGAGCATCTAGAAAATCATGTGCATAACTTTGAAGGGGAATCTAGGAGTGCTTAGTCTAATTGCATACGAGTGTGCCCCAACAATCCTGCCACTATGTATGTAACCCAGATAAATTATTGCATAGGCCCTTAAGGGGACTTGTTTGAGGGCACTTATGATATTGTGTTGAGTAGAAAGTTATCTAGAATTTATTACTGGAGTCCATCACTAGGGTAATAGGTTAGCATAACAAAGTAGATAGAATTCTCTCTTAGTTTGGGATCACCTAGAAGCAGACCACGAGACAAGGATACTTTTTGTGGGATATATAGGAAACAAGTAGGAGAATAGAAAAGTGCCAAGTGAAAGGGAAGGAAGCTGTCGATAAATGATGACATATTAATTCAACAACCAGCTACTAAAGCTTGACCCTTTGGTGAAACTCTGGAAGCTGGCCTGGAATACTATATAGTCAAGAGGAAAGATTTTTAGAGAATTTATATACCAACTCTGGTCAGTCATTGATTGAGGATTGCTCTCAAGAGGTCTAAAGTCCTTAGCACTTTGGGCATGCTGTGAGCAGCAAGTATCATATCTGGAGGCCAGAAATCATACTCAGGCAGTAAAATGCACATGCAGGCATTTGGAAGTTCATAGATGTACAACGAAGTGGTGGGACAGAGGACAAGACTGGGGCATTGATTTATCTGCAATAAAACCTAAGCAGCAGGTAAAAGCAATGAAGTACATGCACACAATAACACGAAAAGATCTTAAAAGGAGTGATAAGTGAGAAAATACAAAACAGACTGAGACCTATGGCAGAATCTCATTTATGTAAAGTAAGAATACATGCAGAGAAAACGAAAGAAAACAAACCAGTAATACAATCTACCAAAGAATACATGTAATTTTTTTTAATGTTTATTTATTTTTGAGACAGAGAGAGACAGAGCATGAATGGGGGAGGGGTAGAGAGAGAGGGAGACACAGAATCGGAAGCAGTCTTCTGGCTCTCCTGGCTCTGAGTCATCAGCCCAGAGCCTGACGCGGGGCTCGAACTCATGAACCGTGAGATCGTGACCTGGGCTGAAGTTGTACGCTCAACCGACTGAGCCACCCAGGCGCCCCCAAAGAATACATGTAAATGGGACACAAATAACAAATAAAATGCTTACCAAGGAAAAGAAAGGGGAGTGAAAGTAAGGAAGGGAGAATTTAGAAAAGGGCCTCTTACTTTGTTACTCTGCCATGAACTGAGAAATGTAATTAACAAAAATATCTTCTTTTGAGCCCTCAAAGGGAAAAATAATGAGGGGTTTAGTTCCATTGTTTCAAAACCTCTTTTTCTCTACTGGTCCCCTAAGTAGATCTAAAGTAATTAGGTCTACCCTTGGCATACAAAGTAAGTGGAGATGATTACTTCAAATTTAAGACTATGTTTCATTACAATAATATACGCAAAAACTTGTTATTTTAGTTTATATAAGGCAACAGAGCTGCTATACCTGCAAAAAATAATATTATCATTATCAAACATTTACTAAGGTCTTACAAACTTGAAATTTTTGAACTAAGTGCTTATAAAATCATATCAAATTAAGTAAAGAGATAAAATCACCCCATAAATTTTCTTTAGACTGTTCTTGTTGCCTAATTAGATACATCACATTTTTGCATATATTAAAGTGTTTTAAAATATCTCTTTGCCTCAAGAGACCCTCCTAGAAAATTGCAAGAAACTTGACATTTAAAGAAAAGAGCCACATTTACATAACTTATCTCAGAAATATATACACATACATACAAGAAAGAATATCATTATTACTATATGTCAAATGAATAAATCCATTAACTCTTTCTTTTGACAAATGAGTTTAATCCATTTATATTTATTGTCATTGATGACATATTTGCTTCTTCCAGAGTATGTCTCATCTTGGTAATCAGTGACTTTATTTTGCATTTCCTTAGGCTAAAAACTTTAGAGTCATCTCTCATTTTTCTTACTGACTGCATGCCTTCTCTCAGCATCTCCCTTCAAGGCCGCATATAATCTGGTCTTTGTTCTTACTCTGCTTCACCCTCTCCATCCTCACTCTGCTTAGCCTCACTGACCCCGCTCCATCCCTTGAATTTGTATAGCTCACTCTACCAATTCAGAACTTTGGCACTTGATGTTTGTTCTCTCTGGTACTTTCTTCTTTTGGATTCAAAACTTCACCCCTTCCAGTCTTTGTTTTTCTTCTCCTTTTCCTTCTCCTTCTCCTTCTTCTCTTTCTTTTCCTTCTTAAGTACATTTATTGAGATATAATTGAAATCCCCCCAATCCTATACATATTTAAGTGTATAAATTGAGATGTGATATATGTATACATCTGTGAAAATAATACAATTAAGACAATGAACATATGCAATACTCTAAATAAAGTTTTCTCATCCTTTTTCTTTTACTTTTTTATTTTTTATTTTTTTTAATGTTTATTTATTTTTGAGACAGAGAGAGACAGAGCATGAATGGGGGAGGGTCAGAGAGAGAGGGAGACACAGAATCAGAAGCAGGATCCAGGCTCTGAGCTGTCAGCACAGAGCCCGATGCGAGGGCTTGAGCCCACCAACCGTGAGATCCTGACCTGAGCCGAAGTCAGACGCCCAACCGACTGAGCCACCTAGGCGCCCCTCTTTTACTTTTTTTTAAATCATGATAAGTGTACTCTTTAATCCCCATAACCTATTTTATCCATCCCTCCACCCACCTTTCCTCTGATAACCAGCTGTTAGTTATCTATAGTTAAGAGTTTCTTGGTTTGTCCCTTTCTCGGTGTCTTCATATCTTTTTATAATGTCAGTTTTTATAATGTGACTTTTTCCCTGGCCACCCCGTTATGGATTTTCCCTCCCCCTGGCATTTTCTCTGCCTTTTCTCTGATATGTGTCACCAGTGTCTAAAATAGTTCCAGGAAACTAGTAGGTGCTCTGTAAATATTTGCTGGATAAATGAATAAATTATTATCTCTTACAAAATATTTTATTTGCTTTGCTTACTTACTCACTTTCTATTAATTGATAGTTTTCTAAACTTCTTTCTTCTCTAGGCTTGGAATTTTCACATTTTATTACTTTTTAGGTGATGATTTCTGTATTTTTTGCTATTATTTTAAAGTATTTTATACATTTAGTATAGGTGAAATACAGGTTAAATTTCATGAAATGCACACATCTGTGTAACCATCAGCTAGATGAAGAAATAGCACATCTCTACAATCCTAGAAGCTATTTTTTGCTCCCTTCTAGCTTCTACCTGTCCTCCACACCCAAGGGTAACACTGTCGAGACTTCTAATTCCATAGGGTAGTTTTACCTATCCCTTAACTTCATATAAATAGAATCTTTTAGCATGTGTTCTTTAGTATCTATCTTCTTTGGTTTAACATAATGTCTATGAGATTCATCCGCACTGCTATGTTTATTATTATTCTCATACCATGTGTGATATTTCATTGTACATCACAACGTGTCCATTCACCTGTGCATGGGTATTAGGCTCATCTGAGGTTTTTGGATATTAATAGTGCAGGTATTATTATAATTATATGATATATAATATGTAATAACATAATTATATGTCATATATAATTATATATTGTGCTTTTGATAAACACATATGTATTTATTTAAATATAAAGCTAAAAATTGCTAGATCATGAGATGCCCATATATTTAGTGTTCCTAGATATTGTCAGTTTTTTCAAGTGGTTCCATCAGTTAATATTCACATCATCAATATATGAAAATTTTACTATACCTAGTTAACAACTCATATTCACAAAACAGGATTACTAGTTACTAACTCTTTCATCTTCATACATTATATCTTAGCATGCATTAATTCAAGTTACCTTCCAATGGCCATCATCTGTTATTAATATATATGTATACTATGTATATTATATGTATATTATAACATACATGTATGTTATACATGTATACATGTATTATATGTGTACATGTATACATGTATAATGTACATGCATACATGTATAATATACATGTATGTTATAATATACATATAACTTTAACTTGTTAATCAATTCCTCTAGATAAAGCACTTTGGTAGTTTTTCTTTTAAGTCTACGGGTGGTAAATTGTCTTGGCTATTATGTATATAACAACTTTTTAATTTATTCTCTATTCCTGCTTCTAGATAGAATCTATTTTTCCTTAGATTTAATGACAGAACTCCCTTGTCTCTTCTGTTCTGAAGTCTGCTGTTAGTCTAATTGCCATACCTTTCTAAATAAAATATTCCCTCTGGTAGCATTTAAAATTGTTCTGTATCACTGATGTTCTGAAGTTCAACCAAACTATTTTCAGGGTTTAAGCCATTTTTATTTATCCTGTTGGAGTGACAAAGTGCCAGTACCCCCGGTATATTTTTATTGTTTTAATAACCCCAACTAAAAGACTTTCTCTTCCCCTAGTGCCCTGACAGAGATTCTAGTATTAGTACTCATTAGATAAATGTGTGTTCTTTGAGCAATACCTACATCCTGAGATTGGAATGAAATTTTTGGCCAGATCCGGGGCATGTGCCTAAGATCAGAGGCTTGTGATCAGTCCACCTTAACTGTGTGGATGAAGAGCTCAGGCAAGGAAGTTCTGCAAAGCCTGTTAAGATTCTGAGTGGAATTACAGATACAGGAATTGTTACCAAACAATGGGGTATGGATGTTGTTCTAGAGCAGTGGATGGTCTCCTACAAAAAAGGATTAAAGAACATTTGGTGTAGAATTTAGCATTTGTGTTGAGAACAGTGGCAAGCAAGGTGTTTCCACCAGAGTAGAGGGAAGACCAATTCTTTTGTTTGGCAGATGATGTAAATACAATGTTGCAGAAGAATAGAAGGTTATAACTGCCGGGTGATAAATTTGGACTTCTCATTGGAAATAGTGGGGTTTATTAAAAGATATCTGGGAAAAGAAGGCTGTAGTCGGGAACCTGCTTGACAGAAGTAGAAAAACTTGTTTGGAAAAGGCGTTTGACATAAAGAGAAAATTGGGGAATAGTAAGAGCAAAATTGTGATCCCTCAAAATTCATAAATTGAACACTTAACCCCAGTTCCTCAGAATGTGAGTGTGTTTGGAGATAGCATCTTTAAAAAGGTGATTAAGTCAAAATGAGGTAATTAAAATGTGCCCTAATCAAATCTGATGGGTGTCTTAATAATAAGAAGAAATTTGGACATGAAAAAAATTATGCCAGTGTGCTCAGAGGGAAGACCATGTGAGAACAAAGCAAGAAGGTGGCTTCAGCAAGCCAGGGAGAGAAGATCCCAAACCTGCTGACACGTTGATCTTGGACTTCTAGCCTCAAACACTATGAGAACATGAATTTCCATAGTTCAGGCAACCCGTCTGTGGTACTTTATTATGGGAGCCCTAGCAAACTAGCATAGGGAGTGATTTCAAAATTTCTAATATTGCAATAGTAAAAGCCGGAAGAAGTTATTTTAGAGGTAAAATCTTCCAGACATGGCAACAGATTGGATGCTAGGCATAAGGGAGAAGAAAAAGCAACCCTCTGTTAAATACCCTTTAAAATTAAATTATAAAGCAAACTCCCACATATCGTTTGGTTGATAAATTCTTAGGGTATGCAAAATCTGTGGTGATGCACCCTGTGGCAGTGCAGGTCTATTATGTCCCTTAGCATATATGGAAGTTTGTTGTTTCTTAATCTTGCTTAAAGGCAGGAGAGATCCATAAAACAGCACTTCACATTTATGATTTTAAATTCACCTCCCTTGAATAGTGGGCTATGCCAATGCCTGGAAACATAAGCAAGCTGAGTAGTTTTGCAAAGGCTCAGGGTTGCTCCTACAGCTGCAGCTTGATAGTGGCACTGGGAAATTAAAACTTTTTAGCTCTCCCTAAGCTGTTTTCTTACAGATGGTACTGGGAGTTGATTTTTGTATGTGTGTTGTATATGATGGTGGTTCTGGCCAAGAAGAAAAAGCTCATAAGACCATCTACTCTCTCATTCAATTTCCTAGAGCAAAAATCAAATTAAGATAAGAATATTAATAGGTAACTGCAGTCTTTTAAAAATATAGGTTTGAACTGAGAATTTTAAGTGACTTCTTTGGGGTTTACTTACTTCATATATACTCTATAAATCATGTAGGCATTTATTACTACTGTAAAATGGAATTTGTAGAACTGACTGTATTAACTCATAAGTTTGAAGTATACATTTTCTGTAATATATAGGCTGGTTTATAAAGTGGTATACATAAAAATGACATAAGGCATATAATTAAAGAAAACTTTCAAAATCTGTGATTCCTTCTATTTTAGATCTTTTTATTTTTGTGGAGGGATTACCACACAATGCAGTAAAACACTGTGCATACCTCTCATTTTATTTGGATATACTGGCCAGCTTCTCTGCTGAAAGTCTCTATTGAAAATATTTTTCTGCAGAAAAAGAAGATAGGCTTTGGATTTCTTGTTTGCATTCACTCTATAAAAATCAATGCCAGGTTGGCAGGTTTGTAAATATTTACTCTGGGTAGCGATTCCAGGCAGCCATTTTCCCCCTGCACAATGCTCTCTGTTAAGTTACTAACAAAGATCTGCATTTCAGAAATTCTGGAAAATGTCTTGAATCAAGAAATAATTTTTTCGAGAGAGATGTAGCAACGATTTCTATTAGGCTTCTAAGAGTCTTAATAAGAATCTACCGCTGTGTTACGCTTTGAGTTTATGCTCTCAAACAATTTTCATGAATCATTAGAGTTTTGCATTTACCCTTTTGAAATAAAAAAAAATGTGTGACAGATTCTCCCTGGATAGGGAAAGGCAAGATTTTAAGAATTAGTTATTCATGGACTATTAAAAAAAATAAAAAGGACTGGACTTAATAGCATTGGAATGGACACTACACATTTACTCAAACATCGATTTTAGAAACAGAAAATAGTTGCATGTTTGAAAGAATGCTGGAAACTATAATATATAAAAGCAATATTTTGAATCAGATTTTTAGATTGCTAATACATCCAGAATTCCTAAAAATAGCTATTTGTATTGTTTTTCACATCTTGAGTATAAAATTGGAATATAAAAGAAAGAAATGGTTACTATTTTAGAGAACCACATTGAACTACGTAAGTCTCCCTTCCATAAGTCTATTTTGTTATATCCATTTTCAGAGTACAGTAGCCCCGCCTTATCCGTGGGGAGTCCATTCCAAGACCCCCAGCAGATGCCTGAAACCAGACATTACAGAACTCTATGTATGTTTTTTCCTATATAAACATACCTATGATAAAGTTTAATTTATAAATTAGGCCCAGTAAGAGATTAATAACAATAACTATTAATAGAACAATTCTAATAGTATACTGTAATAAAAGTTATGTTAATGTAGTCTCTCTCTGCCTCTCTCGAAATACCTTACTTTACTGTACACATCCTCCTTTTTGTGATGAGGTGAGATAATAAGATGCCTGTGTGATGAAACGACATGAGGCAAATGAGGTAGGCATTACGATGTAATGTTAGGCTTCTTCCAAACCACGCTTGACCACAGGTAACTGGGTTGTGTGTAGAACACAAAACCATGAATGGGGGGGGGGGCGCTTACTGTATATGCAAATTAAGGTCCTCAGTAATCTCTTTTAAGCAATAATAGAGAATCTATTTTTCCCTAGTTAAGCAATATTCTTTCTCCTTTTTTTTTTCTTAAATATAATTTAAAACATAGACTTGCACTTCAAGAATTGAGATAAAATTATTCTGTAATCTGTGACAACCCATTCCCCTTATTAATAGCCTGGCAGTTGCTGAAATGTATTCTATATCATGCATCAGATAATTATGATTTTTAAGGACCGTGAGTGAAACGTATGGTGACTACTAATTCTTAGTATACCCATATTAAATCACCAAACTCTAGTTCCAGAGACCAAAGTGTGAAAAATCAATTTAGAAAATGTAATCTGGGAATGAGAAAAGAATCTTTTCCCTGGCAAGCTAAGCAGTATCCAAGGCCTATTAACTGGGCAGAGCTAAATTTCTCACTGGGGCTCCTGGAGCTCTTTGAGGCATGTTAGATAAAAGTCGGCTTTGAGGATACTTTTAACCAGATTGTCCTTTTTCCCTGTTTAATGAAAGAGGCATAGTGATATACTTGTGCCATTTTGAACCTCAAAATCCTAAATACCTGCTTTAGTGACCAGAAATTGCATGTAGCTCCTTAAATATTAAATGTGATGGTACTTAGACACAAAACAGAACGTGGCTCAATTTTGCTGTTTTCTGAGAAGACTAATGGTCCTGTAACCAAAACACTGATCCCCCAAAATGAATAGTTATCATCAGGGAGCTGATTTAACACAAAGCAGTGGATTCTCAAAGAGGTAACCTTTTCAGGACAGATATTTGTATTGATTACTGGGTCCGGATTAAATCCAATCATGTTGATCAAACTGACTTACATGAAAAATGTGGAGGGATGTGGCCTTTGGATCATAATTTGTTACTCACATGTGGTGGTGATCTTGACAGTGCCCAGTAATATCATGGCACCTTCTCTGCCTGGCTTTTGAACACATTTTACAGTAAGAAAAAGGAATATACAGATGAGTGCCAAATATCTCCTTCCTTATTGGTGAAATTGATATTGAAAAATGTGTATTAAATTTACAGATGAATGTGATTTCTGATACAGACCTCTGTCTGGCTTAGACTGACTCCCCTTCCAGAAACAGAAGTTGCCCAAATCCGCTGTTTTGTAAACTTGCGAATAGCAGGGCAGAAAAGACAGAATGCTTTGTGAGGAAAGTCCTGCTCCCAGAAAGAGTGGGGCTTGTGTGCACATTCCCATGTTCTTTGCAGTCCTCAAAAGGGAACATTAAATCGCCTACTCTAGGACTAAATGAGTGAAAGGAAAGATAAAAGCCAGTTGTGTTACATGAATGGAGCTCCCTCCTCATACAGGGAAACCTAGAGAATAGTGAGGAGACAGTCCACTTAATATTGGACTCCATCCAACAGTATTTTGATGGGCTTCATCAAGTATTTTGATACTTCAGACAGAAAGAAATGTAAGATTTTGAGTTTGTGTCTGGAAATCTTAGATCCAAAAACAAAACTAGAAAATATGATTGTACACTTTAATTTCTGAGAAACCTGGAGGTTGGGGTGGGTTAGATGGTTGGAGTTATTTCTCCCCAAACCAAGAATGCAACCCATTGTCTTATGGTTAAAAGCAAAACCATAATTTCCCTACTCGGAGTGTATGAAATGATATATTCCACATGCTGAGTGTATAGAATCAGATTCACATTCACTTTGGGAGTATTGTGTTTAATTTGGGTGAAGAAGACAATTTATGGAATCGTACCCAGACTAGAGTGTTTTAGATATGGGATCATCATAAAAATAAAGGTATATTATGGTGACCTATATCAGCAGTTTAACTTTTAGGTCTATACATGTACTAGGCAAGGAACATAATTGAGTAAGGAAAGCCAGGTTAAGAAAAACAACAGCATATATGTGATGCAAATGCCAAGTGATAGCAAGCCTCATATTAGGGAAGGCAGGGGGGCATGAAAGGGAATGGCGAACTCAGGCTCAGTCTAAATGGATCAGCCAGTATTAAGGTTGACATAATTTTTCCAACTTTTCCAAGATGATTTGAAAATTTAGGTTTCCTTAAAAAATTGCATTTTAAGGTTGGTAAAGTCATCAAACAAACAACAACAACAACAAATCAGAGCTCCAGAAATGTGAGAAGTCATGAGTACCATAATGGTGTAAAGACAAGAAAAATGTGACCAGCATCCTCTCTGTGTTACAAAGAATGGCTTCCCACTTTTTCTCTTCCTTGTATTTTTTTTTAATGTTTATTTATTTTTGAGAGAGACAGAGACAGAATGTGAGTGGGTTAGGGGCAGAGAGAGAGGGAGACACAGTATCCGAAGCAGGATCCAGACTCCGAGCTATCAGCACAGAGCCCAAAGTGGGGCTCAAACCCACGAGCTGTGAGATCATGACCTGAGCCAAAGTCAGAGGCTCAACCGACTGAGCCACCGAGGCACCCCCTCCTCTTTGTATTCTTTACTCTATATTCAAAGTCCAGGCTAACCTTCGGTGACATTCTGTAACCTCTACCCTTTCAGTTTATCATAGAGAATGGAGTAGAAGTTTCAGATCCCTTTAGCTTCATTAGTAGGGGTGGATACTTGGAATTTCATTTACAGCAACTTCAAACACAAGGGTTGGCAAACTGTGGCCCATGGCCAAATGCCAATCATTGCCCATTTTTATAGATAAATTTTATGGGAACACAGGTGCACCTATTCATGCATATGTTGTTGATGGCTTCTTTTCTGCTCTCATGGCAAAGTTGATAGTTGTGGCTGAGACTATCTGGCCTGCAAAGCTGAAAAGATTTATCATCTGAAGTTTTAAGAAAAAAATTTTGCAGACTCTTGCAAAAAAATAAGTAAAAAGAAGGAATGAATAAATGGTAGCCAAAATGACATATATCCACTACATACCCTAAATACTGCCTGACTTTAAGATCTGCTTCTAATTCATTCATGCAACATTTAGCAAATATACATGTAATGTGTTTTTGCCTTGCAAAACTGTGCTTAGTGCTGAGATTACAACCACGTCCTTGAATTTAAAGAGCTCACAAACTAGTGTGAAGAACAGACTGAAACAACGGATTACAATTAATGCTATTTTGAGGTAAGTGGAGAAGAGTCAAAAGGGCACATGAAAAATGTGAGGAGAGTGCAAAACACAATATATTATTTCAGAAAACATGAATATATTGTATTTTTACCAAATGTATCAGACATATTTGCCCGTTATTAAATCATAAATAATACTTTTTACACTATACTTTTGGATTAAGGTTTTTAACCTGAGATTTTTTTTTTTTTTTTATTAGAACATATTCCTTTTTCTTCATTCTGCTTGACTATCTGTGTTGGTTTCCATGCATGGTAAAGAACAGCCATCTCTCCCAGTGTTGAAGAAGTGGTGTTGTGTAGGAGATGAACCTTTTCGGTCAACCTTGCCTCAGCCCTTGGCCCTCTGTCACACTTTTGTGACTCTCCAAGGAGACTGTTTTATTTTCAGTGGCTCTCAGAAGTTGCGGATGTGTTAACACCAACACCAGTCATTGTCCCAGAGGGGAGGGTCTCCATCACCACCCAGATTCAGGCCGACTAGAGGCCAGACCCTCAGGCAGCAGCTTTTACAGGGTGCAAGTATATAGGGTCCAGGGGGACTGCAAGTGTGAGCTCGCCCTGCCCGCTCGAGCCAGGCGATCTGGAAGTGTCCTCTAGGTGGCAGTGGTAAAAATCGGCGCCCAGATGAGTACAGAAGCGCTTAATTAGGGGCGTTAGCTAACCAGCGGGAGCCAGGCCGAGGGGGAAGGCGAGGGTGGTGCCTTCCAGGCTCCCTTCCCTCAGAGCGAGTCTGGAGCCGCTAAGCGTGTGCCTAACCTCAAACCCGCCTCTCAGCCCAGCGCTGCAGGCCGGCAAGTAGGACTCTTTCACAGAAAGATCTAGGGTCGTCTCTGCGGTGCCCTGGGGTGGCAGTCCGCCGAGAACCTACTCCAGCTCCAGGGACCGGAGGGTGACCCCACCACGCCACCGCCACCGCTAGAGCCAGCCGGCCCCTAGGGGGCAGGCGCAGGAAGGGGGCCCTGGCAGTCACGTGTGAGCTCCGCTCCCAGAGATCCTGGCCCTCTCCAGCGCCCAGAGGTGGATGGCACCCACCAGCTGGAACGAGGCAGGTGAGCCCTGCCAGGAAAAACAAAAAACAAAAACCGAAAAGATGGCGCCGGGTAGCTGGAAAGAAGCCGAGGGGGAGCGTGTAAATGGCGCCTGCAGAGGAAGAGCGCAAAGGTGGTGCCCACCGGCCCCAGCGTGATGCTTTGGACTCCTGCTCCTCAGGTCACCACTCGCCCATACCGTCCTGGCGTCTCTCTAGCTGCCTCTGCAGTGACCGCCGGTGCAGGTGAGTTTGCAAAAGCATTTCTTAGATTGTTCCAGCCTTGTGTGTCGCTTGGATACGAGCTCTCCTGTTTTCAACGCTCATTTCGGACATTTGTCTCTCAGGTGCGTGTCTTAGAAGTTGGGGCGCCTGGGTGGCCCGGAGGGTTAAGTGTCTGACTCTTGATTTCACCTCAGGTCATGACCTCACATTTGTGAGGTAAGAGCCCTGGTGGGGCTCTGCGCGTGTAGTGTGGACTCCGCTTGGTATTCTCTCTCTGCCCCTCTCCTGCTTGTGTTGTCTGCCTCAAAGTAAATAAATAAACATTAAAAAAAAAAAAAAAAGTTGTCACGACCGACATAGGGTTCAAAGCCTTCATTTTTGCAGAAAGAAGCTTGGAGTTTTATTAAAAAAAAATTTTTTTTTTTTAACATTTATTCATTTTTGAAAGTGAGACACACTGTGAGCAGGGGAGGGCCAGAGAGAGGGGGAAACACAGAATCCAAAGCAGGCTCCAGGCTGTGAGCTGTCAGCACAGAGCCCGATGCGGGGCTTGTACTCAGGAACTGGGAGATTATGATCTGGTCTGAAGTGAGAGGCTCAACGGACTGAGCCACCCAGGCACCCTAAGAAGCTCGGAGCTTTACGTTCCCTCCGAATTATAGGTCACTGCCCTGGGTATGAGATTTATGGCGAGAGGGTGTCTCAGCCTTTCCTACTCATTTCATTGTGGGCCTCTTGTTTGCCAGATGCACAGGAGTGGCTCAGAGATCTTAGATTTTTTTTTTTTTTTTTTTTTTTTTTTTTCAGAACAAGTTGTCCAATTTGTAGCTACATATTTGGTGTATTTGTGGGAGGAAGTGAACCCAGGATCTTCCTCTGCCACCATTTGAACCAGTACCAGACTTTTTTTTTTTTAACTAACTGTATTTTATTTATTTTTTTTAACGTTTATTTACATTTGAGAGACAGACAGAGACAGAGCAGGAGCAGGGGAGGGGCAGAGAGGGAGACACAGAATCCTAAGCACCCTGCAGCCTCCGAACTGTCAGTACAGAGCCCGTGGTGAACCCACGAACCATGAGACCATGACCTGAGCAGAAGGTGGACGCTTAACCAACTGAGCCACTCAGGCGCCCCAGACTAACTATATTTTAAACTTCAGTGTAAGTATTTCCCACCATTAAGTTCTCCTTTCGACCACAAAAAATGGCCAGGTTTAGTGGTTTGGATTAAATTTACATGTGGTGGGACTGCTACCATGAAAGAAAATTGCTAAAAATTGGAATAAAATTGTGTATTACTTAAGAATCACATGTAATAGCAGCTAAGAAAAGTTTTGACAAACCGTATCCAAAACATGTAAAGAGGTAATTTGTCTCAGGCAACAACAAGTCGGGAAATAAATGTTCACCGTTGGCACAGCTGTTCTGTGATGTCATCATAGATCAGAGATCCCAGCACTTTCTGTTTTTGAACATTGATTTCTTTGGTTTACAGGTTTTATCCTCCTGGTCTCAATATGACCATTGTACATCCATGACTCACATGTATGTTTCAGTTGAAAATTGTGTGGTAGGACCAGAAGGGAAAAAGAGGAGACCCTGCTAAACAAATTCCTTCTCTCTCTCTCTCTCTCTATCTCATTTTTCCAGTTTTCATCCCCTTTCTCTCTTTCAGTAAACTTTTACTTGAAGTAAAACATACCCTTCCAATCATAAGCATACAGAAAGTTGAATTTTCATAGATTGAAGACTCTTGTGTAACCAATACCCGGATTAAGAATTAAAACAATACCAGCCCCTAAGATTCCCTCTTCCATTCCAGGCACTGATAACCACTGTCTTGACTTCTAACACCATAGATAGTTTTTCCTAATTTGAACTTTATATAGATGTGCAGTTAATAGCACCCCTTCGTGGCTGACTTCTTTTACTCAATATTGTGATAGTCACCCGTTTTGCTGGGTAGAGCTGAATTCTCACTGTAGTCTAGCAATCTATTTTATATTTATTCATAATTTCTCCATTTCATCATTGGTAAATATATGTGTTGTTTCCTGTATTGGACTACTGTGAATGGTGCTGTGAGTAGTTTTGTGTGTTTTAGTTTCTGTTTTTGGTAATCATATATATGCATTTCTGCTGGGGATATATGTAGAGTGGAATGCCTCTTTGACAGGCTGTGGTAAACTCTAGCAGATGCTGCCAGTTTTCTGAGGAAATTTTACCAATTTATACTCCCCCTGAGAGTGTCTGCGAGTTCCACTGCCCCACATCCTTGCCAACACTTTATATGATCAATCTTTTTTGTTTTAGACATTATAGCAGTTATAAGATCGATCTCCAAGAAGTCTCATCCAGAAAATTCGGCATACTAATCACTGGCTGGAATGATGTCATAAAATCAATCCTAGTTATGAGTGCTGAACTTTGGGTTTTTTGTTGTTGTTGTTGTTGTTTTTTGTTTGTTTGCTTTTGGGAATTGAGGAGAATGTGAATGGCTTCTAGGTAGCCAATCCTCAGAGACTCTCAAGAGGGTAGATTTTGATTGAGAAATGGACCATAGGGTCACCATTTGCCTATTAAAGAAAGGAGTCATTAAGTGCTAGGATTCGCTTTGCTTCTTCTTGCTCACTTCTGGTGAGTGATCTCTGCTACAGATTGAGAAAAACTAATAGTTTAAACATGAAGTATTTGTAAGAATTAAGTATTGACAAAGAATCATATACCAAATGCTAGAATATTACTGATAACCAAATGAAAAGGAGAAAAGAGAGAGAGAATAGAAAACTAGGAATCAGATTAAGTGTCCATAGGGCTAGAGCAGGAAAGTTCCTCCATTTACTGCTTTGGGGATAACTGTAATTTGGACATCATTTAGCATATTACACAAAGGTACTTCATTTAGAAAGAGGGGCTTAGGTTCCTGCCAGTGAAAGAATGTTGTATTAAGAGAACACAGAAACAAAGTACCCTATGATAGTTTTAATCCTGGAACAGTTTAGAAGTAGGACCCTTGTAAGAATCCTACCACCATGAACACAGTTGGAAAATGAGTTGATGGTCTTATTATTATGAGAAAGCTCTGAGTCATGTCATAGGAAACATACTTTCTTAATTTCCACTTTAATATAATATGGCAGAGAAGCCAGTTGAAGTAATACGCTGGTCACAAACACAGAACAGCTGCCATGGCCAGGCGTGTGACATAGCTGAATCACATGGGCCTGGCAGGGACAGCCATGCAGTCAAGAGGGTGTATCTCTTCTAAACTTAGCAGCCACTACTTAATTCAAATAATTTCTTAGATTTTTAGGTCCGCAGTTGCTAGATCTTCTCATTTTTTTCCAATTATTTGTCTTTAAATCTTATCAAATAATTCAATTTTTTAGAAAATGAAAACACCAACAGCCAAATAAACCTGTCTGCATATGGAATGGGAGCTCCAGTGTGTGACCGCTAGTGAAAGGAGAGCCCTCAATGAGAAGCTTAGGTCATGTTCTCCAATTGCATACCAGTTATGTGATTTTGATAAAGGCCTTAACACTAAGCCATCCCTGGTTCCTCCATGGCCAAATGGATGGTCTAAGTAATTGATATCTATGGTCTCTCCCTGTACTCGAATATGATAACTGTGAAATACCTAATATTCTAGATTGAGGCTTTCTAGAAACATAATGGTCTCTTTCAAATTTTTTGCCCAGATTTTAAGTAGTATTTTAAAGTGTTTCTTTCAAGCTTTTCTGTAGCTTAGTGAGAAGATCATTGTCTCAATTATTCCAGGACAGAATTAAGACAATGCCATATTGTAGTTGTTCTGCACAAGATAACTCCTTTTGGATATCAAGCAGAAATATGCAAGCTCCTGGATAAGAAATGTACAGCCTTAATTCTTTCAAGATGACTTTCTGAGACTTACAGTAGAAAAGAAAAAGAATGGTGTAATGGGGTGTTAGTAAGCATATCACTAGGCTGTTCAAGACGTAGACATGATTCCTCAGATTATATTCATTTGTATCTGCTCAGAGATACATAAACCTCAATTTATAGGAAATATTAGTAGGATTGCCATTATGTGTATGTATATGTATATATAAAATGCTCAAATATATAAATATATGACATATAATGCTTAAAAGTATGACTGTGAGTGTAGGTAGTCACTGTATATGTATATATAAAATATTTAAACATGAGTACAATTTACGTGCAACATGCATGTATGTATATTCTTAGGATCTAATTATTTTTCCTTACAATTTATGTATGTGTGTGTTTTTTATATTTCCTGTATACTCATTTGTTTAATGAGTATACTCACTTTTATTTTTTTAATTTTAATTCCAGTATAGTTAATGTACAGTGTTATATTAGTTTCTGGTGCACAATATAGTGATTCAACAGTTTTAGGCATTACTCAGTGCTCATCATGATAGGTGTACTCTTAATCTTCATCATATATTTTCCCCATCCCCCCACCCACCTCCCTTCTGGTAACCGTCAGTTCTCTATAGTTAAGAGTTTCTTTTTTTGCCTCTTTTTTCTTTTGTTTCTTAAATTACGTATATTAGTGAAATCCTATGATATTTGTCTTTTATGACTTTATTTTGCTTAGCAGTATACCTCTCGATCCATTTATGTTGTTGCAAACGTCAAGATTTTATTCTTTTCTATGAGTGAATAACCTTTATATGTGTGTGTGTGTGTGTGTGTGTGTGTGTGTGTGTGTGTGTGTGTACAATAGCATCTTTTTTAAATCTTTTTTTGATGTTTTTATTCTCAAGTTAATTAACATACAGTGTAGTTGAGCCCAGTGATTCATCTCTTACATATGACACTCAGTGCTCATCCCAAAGAGTGCCCTCCTTAATGCTGTCACTCATTTAACCCATCCCACCCCCATCAACCCTCCTTTTGTTCTCTGTATTTAAGAGTCACTTATGGTTTGCCTCCCTTTCTGTTTTTATCTTATTTTTCTTTTTCTTTCCCCATATTTATCTTTTAAGTTTCTCAAATTCCACGAGTTAAATCGTATGATAACTGTTTTTCTCTGACTTATTTCGCTTAGCATAATACACTCTAGTTCCATCTACGTTTTTGTAAATGTCAAGATTTCATTCTTTTTCATTGCCAAGTAGTATTCCATTATATATACATACCACACCTTCTTTATCCATTTATCTATCGATGGATACTTGGGCTGCTTCTGTAATTTGGCTATTGTAAATAATGCTGCAATAAACATAAACATCTTTTTGAATTAGTGTTTTTGTATTCTTTGGGTAAATACCCAGTAATGGAATTATTGGATCATGTAATAATTCTGTTTTTAATTTTTTTTGAAGAAACTTCATCCTGTTTTCCACAGTGGCTGCACCAGTTTACATTCCCACCAATAGTGCAAGAGGGTTCCTCACCAATTGTTGTTTCTTGTGTTTTAATTTTAGCTATTCTGACAGGTGCGAGGTGATATCTCATTGTGGTTTTGATTTGCATTTCCTTGATGATGAGTGATGTTGAGCATCTTTTTGTGGGTCTGTTGGCCATCTATGTTCTTTAGAGAAATGTCTTTTCATTTCTTCTGCCTATTTTTAAGGTGTTTTTTGGGGGGTTTTGATGTTGAGTTGTATAAATTCTTGACATATTTTGGATACTAACTCTTTATTGCATATGTCATTTGAAAATATCTTCTCCCATTCCGTAAGTTGTCTTTTAGGTTTGTTGATTATTTCCTTCACTGTACAGAAGCTTTTAGTTTTCATGTAGTTCTCATAGTTTATTTTTGGTTTTGTTTCCCTTGCCTAAGGAGACATATCTAGAAAAATGCCTCTCCTCTCTTCTAGGATTTTTATGGTTTCAGATCTCACATTTAGGTCCTTAATCCATTTTGAATTAATTAATTAATTTTCAAGTTTTTATTTAAATTCAAGTTACTTAACACAATTGATACAATTGGTACAATTGGTTTCAGGTATAGAATTTAGTAATTCATCATTTCTGTACTGCCTAGTACTCATGACAAGTGCCCTCCTCAATACTCATCACACATTTAGCCCATCCCCAACCCACCTATTTTGGTTACTACTGCTTTGTATTATATCTTGAAATCTGGATTTGTAACACCTCTAATTTTGTTCTTTTTCAAGATTATTTTGGCTATTTGAGGTATTTTGTGGTTCCATACAAGTTTTAGGATGATTTGCTCCAGTTCTGTGAAGAATGCTATTGGTATTTTGATATTTTGATAGATATTGCATTAAATCTGAAGATTGCTTTGAGTAGTATGGACATGAGTATACATTCTTTTCAAAATTAAGAAATACTGGTGTGTCACCTATATATAAATAAAATAAAAATAAAATTCTTTAAAAAAGAAAAAAGAGAAATGCTACATAGTATAAAATATACTAATCAGCATAGTTTATGGCACATAAAATGTAGTTTAGCATTTTCATTGAATATCTAGATGAAAAGAAACCCCACATACTTATTATCAATTTGGTGTGCATTTATTGAATAGCAAAGCCTAGTATATACTCAACTGTACTGTTTTCATAAATACATTAATAATACTTTAAGTTTCAAGCATCAGTTAAAGTAGAGAAAGCAAATATGGATTCCACATACATGTGGCCAACTGAGTGAAGAGTAGCATTTGTTAAGTGGGATAAGCTCGATGAGCAACAATGAAAGTGTGTTAATGTGTTCTACATTGTCCAGACCTCTGAAGAAGCCAGGATGAAGAGACAAGCGGCTGTGGATAGCAAATTAGATGGAGATCTGCAGTCTGTACTGCCAGGTAGAAATTGTGGTGTCACTGGGGTTATAAAGGCATCATGTCATGAACCACGATGAGAAGCAGTTGCCTGCTTCTCTCCACTAATGAGCAGACTATACCTGGAATACTACATTTATTTCAGAGAAGCACAATACTAAAACCTTGAAATTATAGCAGTTTTAGAAAAGAACAGAAAAATGTGAGAGGAAATGAGGCTTTAACTGAAAATTAAAAACAAATTAAGTATGCATGAATAAATTAGTAATATGGTCCTAAGAAAAACAACTTTAGTGACGAAAGAAACAAGTTTGAGTACAGAAAGATCTCATGGAAATGTTTACAGAACATTCCATTGCAATTATAAAAGTAGTGTTTGGAAGTTTTAGAAAAGGTACTAATCATGAGTGTTATTGGCCAATGTACTGTTTTCCATTTGTGTTTATTTATTAATTGGTCTTTAATCTATGTGTAGTGAACTGAATGGAGTGAAAAGCAGATATCCATTCAGCATGCTAATGGAGAGAATTGGAAATGCCTTTTTCTTCTCCTAATACTTAAAAAAAATGGAATTGGTAGTTTTCTACTACCAACATTCTGTTTGAATAAAATGCTAGGAAAAGAATTATCATTATTTTAAATTATAATAATCAGTATTTTTACAATAAAATGAATGACCAGGAGCCTGTGGGTAGTGCTCAAAATATATTGGATACAATGCCTGCCGTTCTGAAGGTTACATACTAAATAAGTAAACACATACTTAATGAAACTTGAAGTTCAAGAAGCATAACTCTCAATGAAATAGGGAAAACTGACATATCACCCCAGTGGCTCTGAGAATGTGCCTCTCAGACCTCCAAGTTCAAAGATAAACTCTTTGAAGCACCTCACACATCCATCCTCATGCTTGTGCTGAAGCACTAGTCACAGGGGGCTTCTCCCAGTCTGTGAGTGGGCACAGCAGGGATACTGAGGCACATCCATTCGTGGGAGATACAAGAGTCCTCTGGAGGCTCACTTTGGCTCAAGGACTCCCCAAAGCCTTGCTACGTGTTTTTTGAAATTGCACATAATTGAGGATGCTTCTATCCAACTTTCCTTCTTTTCCTCCTTTATTCAAGGTCAGACTTGTATGGGGGTTTGTTTTCTCCTCCAGACTTTTCCACCTCCCTTCTCCTTTTCTCTCTTGAGTATTGCCTTTAATCTTTTCATGTTTAATCCCATCTTGATATCTGCCTCCTGGAGAACCTGGATGCATAAAATTGCATTTCTTAAGTCTATACCTGAATTCGTTCTATTCGGATAGCTCCCAGCTGTGTACAGTTGATATTTCTGGCAATTAGCTTTTTTGAATTCAAAAATGTTTTTGTTAAAAGAGATTAGATGAACATAGTTGACTAGGCAAAGAGTTACATAACTCCAGCCAAAATTTTTAGAATTCAGAGGAAATAGAACATGTCCATAACAATTCTGGAAGAAAAAAAAAGAAAATAAGAGAAAAGAAAAAAGATCAGAAATTATGTGAAATTTGTTAGGGAAAGAAATTCGATAAGACTAAATTGGCAAGTGCTAAAGAGAATGTAGCTTGATAATTATGAAAAGGAAACCTATTTGAAAGTATGAATTAAAAGTATGACTTTGTAAGCATTTAAATGAACAGATTTGAGACCAGTTTGGAATGAATTTTTTTAAGGCAAGCATTTGTTTACATAAGTGTGTTAATTAAATGTGTACCCTAGAGGAAGGACTATATAATGAAAGAATATTCAAAAACAAATTAAGCAGTAAAAAGAAATATTTCATTTTGATAAAAAGTACAAGAGAATATAATCTCTATATAAAAGACACCGTGACAAAGTTTAAAGAAAAATAATATACGTTATTGTATACATATATTTCATTTTTAATTTTTTTAAATGTTTTTATTTATTTTTGAGACAGAGAGAGACAAGCATGAGGAGGGGAGGTGCACAGAGAGAGGGAGACACAGAATCCAAAGCAGGCTCCAGTCTCTGAGCTGTCAGCACAGAGCCTAACGCGGGGCTCGAACTCACAGACTGTGAGATCATGACCTGAGTTGAAGTCGGACGCTTAACTGACTGAGCCATGTAGGTGCCCCAATCTCATTTTTATATTATGTAAATAATATAATACCCTTTTTTTATAGCTAGCAAGTTCAGAGTGGTAGGACTTCTACTCTTACTAGGCAGCACCCAAATTATTTTGAATGTTAAATCTTTTGAATATTACTCATGGCACAAAGTTATTTTCAAAGAAATTCATTACAACATTGCTTGTAATAATAATAATAATAATAATAATAATAATAATAAAAACAGAAAACAACGTAAGTATCTCTCAGTAAGGAAATGAGCTAATAGATTATGCATATTCATATGAGAAAGTGTTGTGGTGCAGTTAAAATAAGTGAATTAAATCAACATATGACAGCATGAATAAATCTCATAGCCCAATACTGGGTTTTTTAAAAGTTGCAAAATGATATGTACAACTTGATTTTGTTTATTTAAAGTCCAGAATTACAAAATACCAACTTGTTTTAATGCATTTAATGTGAAATGCAGTCAGGATGTATATATATCATAATCAGAACAGTGGTCAGTTTTTGTAAATTAGTATATTAGTTTCTCTCCAGAGAAACAGAACCAGTAGGAGAAATACATGTATACCTTACATATTTATGTCTCCATATATAGTATTATTTATGTCTGTTAATAGAAATTGCCTCGCATGATTCCTTGGTGGCTGAGAAGTCCCACCATCTGCCATCTTCATGCTGAAGACCCAGAAAGCTAGTAGTATAATTCCAGTTTGAGTCTGCAGGCCTGAGACCCTGAGATGCCTATTGTGTCACTCCCAGCCTGTGGTCCCGTGAAAAAGAGCTGAGATGCCCCAGCTAAACTAGGCAGGCAGGATGACAAAGGGGCAAATCTGTCCTTCCTTTGCCTTTTGTTCTCTTCAGGTCCTCTACAGATTAGGTGAGACCCACCACATTAGGGGAGCAGTCCACTGTCCTGAGTCCACTGATTTAACTCCTAACCTCATCTGGAAGCACTCTCACAGACAGACCCAGAAACAGTATTTAATCTGGGCATCAGGTGGTCAGCCAAATTGACACATAAAATTGACCATCACAATTAGATTACTCTGGATTTCAACTAATTATACAATGTTCAGTGTTTTATTTCTTAAAGAAATTGATTGGAGCAATTATAGCAAAGTTTCTTTAAAGTGCTATGTACTTTTCATATATTTGAATATTTCCTAATTTAGAAAAAAACAAGAAAAATGAAACATTCACAGTGAATGCTTCATTTTCTTGTTTTTAGATTTATTTGTAAATTTTGGTCAAATATTTGGCATTTTAAATTTAAGAATACTGTATTATTTTCTAAGGATACTAGTTTTGGAATTTTTGTTGGTGATGGTAGTTTAAAGCAGATTCTCCTATATCACAGTCATCCTGTTACTCCTTTGGAAGTGAAATGAAATTCCTATTAATTCTTTGAAGTGTTTTCAAAAAACACCTCTGTTTCAAAATAGGAGACTTGTGAATTTTATTTAATTGAATATGATGGTGAGAACCAATTCAGAAACAGTGGAATGGTGGTGAATACAATTCTAGTCTGAGAAATATAGACAGGTAAGAATTACTGTATGCTTAAATTTATTTTTTCTATTAGAAAATTTTTTTAATGTTTATTTATTTTTGAGACAGAGAGAGACAGAGCATGAGCAGAGGAGGGGTAGAGAGAGAAGGAGACACATAATCTGAAGCAGGCTCCAGGCTCTGAGCTGTCGGCACAGAGACCAATGGTGGGGCTCGAACTCACGAGCTATGAGATCATGACCTGAGCTGAAGTCGGATGCTCAAACCGACTGAGCCACCCAGGCGCCCCTTAAATTTATTTTTAAAGTGGGGCGCCTGGGTGGCGCAGTCGGTTAAGCGTCCGACTTCAGCCAGGTCACGATCTCGCGGTCTGTGAGTTCGAGCCCCGCGTCAGGCTCTGGGCTGATGGCTCAGAGCCTGGAGCCTGTTTCCGATTCTGTGTCTCCCTCTCTCTCTGCCCCTCCCCCGTTCATGCTCTGTCTCTCTCTGTCCCAAAAACAAAATAAACGTTGAAAAAAAAAAATTTAAAAAAATAAAAAAAAAATAAAAATAAAAAAAAATTTATTTTTAAAGTGAAAAAAACCTTATTTTTTAGAGTATATGTATGTTTAAATGTATTAAGCTTTATTACATTTAGGGGCGCCTGGGTGGCTCAGTTGGTTAAGCGTCCATCTTCGGCTCAGGTCATGATCTCACAGTTCATGGGTTCGAGCCCCACATCAAGCCCTGTGCTGACAGCTCAGAGCCTGGACCCTGCTTGGGATTCTGTGTCTCCCTCTCTCTGCTTCTCCCCCATTCTCCCTCTCTCTCTGTCTCTAAAATAAACATTTAAAAAAAGGTATATTCCTATAAACTTTATTACATTTGTATATTAAATTTAAAAGAATATCTGATTTGGAACAAGATGGAAAAAAATCTAAGTACCTAGGCAGAGATTGGTGGCTTCCCTAGGAAGACAAATGAGTACTAAATGCTTAACTCAATTCTTGGCTTATGCTTTATTTCTCTTTTCACTTGATACATTCATAACCTTCGACCATTTCACGTGTTGCTTTGCTATATAAAACCTGAGTACGTCTACATCACAGTTAATGATTTCATGGTACCTGACTTGGAGTCTTCACTGCTCTATGTGTCTTTAGAAATAAGGTGTATCTCTAAGATTGCAAAGTGTCTTTCACTATTTAGAATAACAAAAAGAAAAGGAACCTATTTTTGGACTTATGACATTCAAAAAAATTCTATTTCATTTCTGTTCTCTTTCCTTATATTTCCAACTACAAACCATCAGATTGATCGACTGATCAATCTCCCATGCAGACTGTTTACTTTGATATATTTTTTAAGATTCTCACTCTCTATGTGACGATAATATTTCAGGTGCTTTTATTTTTTTTTATTTTTTTATTTAAAAAAATTTTTTTTTTCAACGTTTATTTATTTTTGGGACAGAGAGAGACAGAGCATGAACGGGGGGAGGGGCAGAGAGAGAGAGGGAGACACACAGAATCGGAAACAGGCTCCAGGCTCTGAGCCATCAGCCCAGAGCCCAACGCGGGGCTCGAACTCCCGGACCGAGAGATCGTGACCTGGCTGAAGTCGGACGCTTAACCGACTGTGCCACCCAGGCGCCCCTCAGGTGCTTTTAATATAAAATTTTTCAAATTGAATATAATTATGCCTTTATCTTTCCTTGCTGTATTGTAGGTTTCTCAAGAGCAGGAACCATGCATTATATGGCTTTATATAGTGAAATTTAGTAAAGTGACCATCATACCACAAATTAGATACTCAATATTTGTGGAAACAGTGAAAGAATTCATGCCTTTTCAGAGTCATTTGAAGACATGCATATTATATGAGTTACAATTTCTAGGACATGTTTCCTACCTCTTTTCCACTTCTGTTATAATAGCAGATTATTTCTACTAAGTGCATGCTTTTCTTTTCTTTTCCCCTCCTTTAAATCTTAAAAACTTGGTTGGAATATAGCATGGTGAAGTGTAGTTATGTAATAATAATTTATTCGGTAAGAATTTACTGATCAACTATGATGTAACAGCCTCTACTAGGTACCCGGTGTACAATGGTCAGAGAAAATTCTCCTGTTCTGATGAACAGAAGAGCTATGTTAACTTCTTGGAGTCACACTTGCATGGAGTAATATGTAATTGATTCTGGGTGTGACTTTGGTTTATCAAATCTATAGGATATTTTTTTTCTAATTATGAATTTTAAATTTCTCAAGTCTGGCAAGGCTAGACTGAAATGATTACTAATTATACTTCCATGAAATATTCCTCCTTCACACTGCCAAATGAGGTATGCATGTCACAAAATCCTCCTGTTTTCTGGGTCTCTGATTTGGCTCTCCAACTTCGGGTCACAGCTGGAACTAAGAAGTTCATGTTTTTTCAGAAATGAATAATGAATTTTTAAGTTTCCTTTGCTTCACATTGACTTGGAATTACGGCTTGAGTCAGTTCTTGTATTATTCAGTCTAGATTTGTCTTCCATTACTCAGGGTGGCCCCTGTATTTCAGTTCAAAAATCAGCTTATGGTGTTTTGATTGTTTCCTTGCTTTGCTTTCTGAGAAATTACTTGCTTTGGAAATAATAACAGTTCAGTTCAGAAACTGCAGTTGCCAAATGTCATATTCTTCTTGTTCCATGTTTTTGTAAATCTTTAGGTAGGAGAGCTTGCCAAATTGTCATATTGTTTCATTGTTTTCCTATAATGTGATTGCCAATTTTAAATATTCATAGCTGAGGAAGTGGAATTTTGTGTGATACTTACCTAGCATTACTGACAAGGAATTGCTACTTCTTTCATTCCACTTCGGTTCTTTTTTGCTTATTTAACTATTTGACACCCTTTGGAAATTTCATTGTCTTTTGACTAAAAATTTTTATTATGATATGTGAAGAAACTAATACATAAGATAGGTTTAAAGCCACAGTAAAGCTGAGAACAGTCCCCTTTATCAATGCACCAGAGTGGTTCTATTTCAGTCAGTTATTTACCTGTTTTTCCTCCAGTTTCTAGCAGCATGTTTGTTTTGCCATTTTATATTTACTCACAGAGTGCCTCAAAATCAAGAAGAGGGGCAGTCTAAGATTCTCTTCCCCTTGAGGGCTTCCACTCCCATGAAAGAGGGTTGCTGATTTGAACAGTATTACTGCTGTTGTCCTCCACCTCCTCTGCTTCAGTTCCCCTCCCCTGCTGCTGTGCATATTGAACAATAATGAATGTTTTCTTAGCTCCCACTGTCCTCTCACCTACTCTGCCAACAAAAAAGGAAAAGTTTCTTGAAGCCAACTTGTTTTATATTAAGTTCTACCGAAATGCATATGAATTTCCGATGATAATTATATATATATTTTTTCCTTTGAAAAATGTGGATTCAGAAAAAGAATGATCGCTTTAAATTAGCTTTTGCTGCAACTTTGCAGAAAGTGTTCAGTTATGTTGTGTTGAGTGTATTTCTGTTTATGTAAAATTAAAATGATACATAAATATTGTTAAATATGGAACTCCCTGTTTTCATCATGAGGATTGACAAGAAAGGGGCTGGAGTGAACTTTATGGGGTGTAGGAGATGTTCTATATCTTGATTGGGAAAATGATTACGTGAATGTATGTATTTGTGAAAGTCATAAAAATCTGTACATAAGATCTGCATATCTTAAGTGAGAATATGTCATGAATCAAGCACTATGTTCACATGATTAAAAAAAGAGAAGGAAGAGGCTGAGAACACAGACGTTAACCCTAAATAAATACATATGTAATGACAATTCAGTAAGCAGTTTGAAGGCATGATAAGATATCAGAGAAAATATGTTATAAACCATGCCTTCATATAATTAAACATATATCACAGCCAAAATATGAAGAAACTGTTATCCATGACACCTTTTTTTTTTAATGTTTATTTATTTTTTAAAGAGAGAGAGTACAAGTGGGGGAACTGCAGAGAGACAGGGACAGAGGAATGAAGTGGGCTCTACACTGTAGAGCACAGAGCCTGATACAGGGCTCTGAACCATGAACCATGAACCATGAAATCATGACCTGAACCGAAGTTGGACTCTCAACTGACTGAGTCACCTGGGTACCCCACATGACAACTTTTTTATTGAAGTGTAGTTGACATACAGGATCTTGTTAGTTTCAGGTGTGCAGCATAGTAATTCAACATTTATATATGTTAGAAGTAAATGATCTCCGTAATAAGCCTAGTTACTATCTGTAACCATTCAAAGTTATTATAATATTGACTCTATCCCCTATGGTATACTTGATAATACCATGACTTGCTTGTTTTATAACTGGAAGTATGTACCTCTTAATCCCCTTCACCTGTTTCTCCCATTCCCTCCCCTCATGGCAGTTTTATCTATGAATATGATACTGTATATGTATTGGTGGAGTTAATAGGTGTACAGGGTAGAAGGAGACTATAACATAAAATTAAGTTCAGCCAAAATTCAATCGCTATGGGTTTTCAATAACATTTGTATTTTTCCTAGAAAAAGATATATTTTAGTAGGGAATGTACAGATTGAAACAGAGGAATAAAGGACCTCCAGAGAGAGAAAAAAAATTGGAATCATGTATTTTCCAGTGTTTCAAGTTTAGTTCAAAAAGAGAGAAAAATATTGTTAATACGCATATGCTAGATCTGATAGAAAATTAGTAAATTCAGGAACTACTAAATTCAATAAATGAGGAAAATTTTTTAAAGTACACTGTTTGACTCTGCAGGAACTATTTACTAGTAATAGTATGGTAAATTTGTAATAAAGTTACATCAGGAATAGTAACTGTTTTCAATAAATAATATCACAAGTTGATAAATCACTAATTAGCAGTATTATATTAATATTAAGCATATTAATAAGGTAAGAAGAATTTCAGAATGAGCAAATGAAAACCATGAATCCTTTTTTACATTTAAGCTGTTTATATACATTTATTCATAAAATAGAACTTAATTTCAACATAGGGTGCTGAACATTCATGTGTAAGAGAATAAAGTAAAAATCTAGACACAGAGTTTCTCTCCACAAAAATGAACTCAAAATGGATCATAGACCTAAACATAAAATGCCAAAGTATAAAATTTCAAGAAGATAACATAGGAGAAATCCTTGGGCACTATGATGATATTTTAGATACAACACCAAAAATACGATCCATGAACAAAAAATGATAGCCTGGACTTCATTAAAATTAAAGATTCCTGTTCTGTGAAAGACAATCAAGAGAATGAGAAGAGAAGCCACAGACTAGGAGAAAATAATTGCAAAAGACCTTTCTGATTAAGAACTTTTATTCAAAATATAGAAAGAACTCATAAAGCTCAGCAATTAAAATACAAACAATTTTTAAAAAATGGGCAAAAGACCCTTAGCAGACCCTTCATGAAAGATGATACACAGATGGCAAATAAGCACATGAAAATATGTTCCATGTTGTATGTCATCAGGGAAATGCGAACCAAAACAATATTGAGAAGATACCAGTCTCTGCCCGTTGGGATGACTACAATGCAAAATTGTAATAGCAGAAGTGCTAACAAGGATGTGAAGGCACAAGAACTCTCAGAGATTGTTGGCTGGAATGCAAAATGTTACAGCCACTTGGGAATACAGTTTCACAGTTTTTTACACAACTAAATGCGTTCTTACCATATGATCCAGTAATCGTCCTTCCTGCTTTTTATTCAAACGAGTTGAAACCTTATGTCCACATAAAACTCTGCACAATGATGTTTATGAAAGCTTTTATCATTATTGCCAAAACTTCAAAGCATCCAAGATGTCCTTCAGTAAGTGAATGGGTAAATCGACTGTGGTACATCTAGACAGTGGGATATTATCCAGTGATTAAAATAAATGAACTATCAAGCTATGAAAAGACTTGAAGAAGTTGTTAATGCTATTACTAACTGAGAAAAGTAGAGTCTGTAAAAACTACATATTGTATGATTCTAACTAGGAAAACTGGCCTTTTCCAAAAGGCAAAACTGTGGAGAGAACAGAAGGATCAGTGGTTGCTCTGGGGTTAAGGAGGGAGAAGGAGGGATAAGTAGGCAGAGCACAGAGGGTTTTTGGGGCAGTGAAAACTACTCTAATGGTGTATTCATGTCATTATACATTTGTCAAAACTCATAGAATATACAACACAGAGTAAATCCTAATGTAAAGTGTAGAGTCTGGGTGATAATGATGTGTTGATATAGATTTGTTGATTTCGACACCATTCAGTGTGGACTTTTCAATGTGGGGAGGCTGTGTATATGTGGGGACAGAAGGTATATGGGAAGTTTCTATAGCTTCCTCTCAATTTTGCTTTGAACCTAAAACTAATCTAAAAAATAAAGTCTGCTTTTTAAAAAGAATAATAGAATTTAATTTAAAAATAAAGAAAACACATGTCTTTACAGAACCATTCTTAAAGCTAATGCTCTAAAGTTGTGCGTCTCTCAATACTTAAGAGGAATTCCTAAAATTCATTTCTAGTATCTTCTCTTCTTCATAAGCAATTGATATCCACTCTGCCTCTCTCATTGGAATAAAGTCTAACTTACTAACACAGAGTGATGTCCCTTCTTAAGCATAATTAGCCATGTTCTTCTTATGGACAAATATTTCAAGGTATTTTCTCAACATAGAAAATCCTTATTTATAATAAAGAGGAAATGATTATAAAATTGCTTGTATATTACTGTAAGAGCTAAAGAAAAACCATACACACACACACACACACGCACACACACACACACACACACACACACACACATATAAAAGACACCTGAGCTTATAGTAGTTGTTTCAATGTGGTAAACTATCAACCATATGCATATTTTTCTTTTCTGTTATACTTCTAAATATACTATTGTAACTAAAATATATATATATATATATATATATATATATATATATATGCACACATATATATTGCTTTCTTTGTTAGATTCAGTAAAGACACAAACATACGTTAGTGGTCTCTAGTTACTTCTTGGTGACTTAAATAGCCATGGGCATTGACATATAATTCCAGTTTTACTTTCCACTCAGAATTATTGTTGAGAGTCTCATCTATTGCAGTTAGATTTTTTCCCAAACATCTGTGTTTGGGTTGTGTGCTTATTCCCATCTATGAACCCCAATCCAGACCCTCAAGTGCAGTTGCCCGTGACCTTCATCCTTGCCATCCTGGCTCTATCTCAGCACTTCTGACTGGGAGGGCAAGTTTTCTCATCAACTTGTGAGCCTTGGGTATTATCAAATAAAATCATTGCAGGGAAGGAAATGGTATTCACCTTTATAGAAGGTTTCTAGAACTTTCCACTATCTTCTCTTTTAATTCTCTCTATAAAATTTGTTATTGATGGTAAGTGTTTTATAAAAAAAAAGAACAAAAACCAAACAAACCAAAAGCTTTTAAGTAGATCTTTTTATCGATGTCATGGGCATTTGAGACTATGGTAAATTTAGCTTAACCTAAATTTGGAACTTTCTTCCCTCCTTGGGCAGCTCATTTCTTTGGTAGAGTTTTCCCCTTGTACCCTAAGCAAATAGTATCATTGTCCTTATAAGCTGTAATGTTTAGGCTACAAAGTAATTAATCTGTATGTGGATTTATCACCTTGAATATAAGATTGCGATATTCTAGAAATACTAGGTTCATTTAAGAAATAAACTGGTAAGAATTTCACTTTTTTTTTAATGGAAATGAGGTACCGGTTTGATGCAAAATAAGATGTCAGAATAAAAACAGAGTTTTATTCTTTGCTTTGAAACACTCGTAGGTTGTTATGTTTTTAATCACTTTTCATTCAGGTTACGTAGGTGACGATTGTATTTTTAGTGAATCTGATTTATGCACGCACTGGCATACTTAACATATTTTATAAATTATATACTGAAATACATTATTTTATGTAGATTGCAAATTCTATAGCTTCAATAATCTAAGCTAATTTTATGAGACATATGGTTATAAAATAACAATGTGACCCCATGATTGTTATTCTAAAGTTATTTTCTTCTCCCTCATTTTTTCTCTTCCTTTCATGCTAATATGAACGGATGATTAAGATTATCCAGACTAACACAAATAACTTAGGTGAAAGGCAACGTTTCTACTTCACCCCACAAAATCTCCCAATCATCACTTGCATTACAAAGCAGCTGTTTTGACAATCCTGTTCATTTATGAGCATGTAGTTCTAGATTTTTTTGTTTTCTTTTTCTTTGTAGCAGCCAGTGTGGGTGAAGGAATGACTTTTGCATGCAAACTCTTGGAGAGACTTGTTTAAACTAACTTTTCAAGGTTCCTAACAACACTATGCCACATTTTTAAGGTGGCTGAGTACTTTTTAATAATAAAGAACCACATTAAAAAGACAGTAACTAAACACTCAGTTTTTCCCTAGGATATATGAAGAGAAGTGGGGGTAACTCATAGGGTCACGTAGCACTTCATGCTGCAGCTCTTGGAGTGAGTCCTTTTGTCTCCCAGGGGGATCATGTGAGATCTAGTGAAACCGTTTTCTTCAATATTTCTGGAATCTGCCCATTCCCCTATTCCTCCTTAGCCTACATCCAACTGGAGCTTCTATAGGCCCTACTGAGTGGTGATCCAGAAGTTTTGAAGGACTGCTGTACCAGTTCAGAATCTGATGGATTCTGAATCATCTCCCCAAGAATATGTGCTGATGCCTACAACACAAACTTTACACACAGCACACACTTTGCATGCATTTCCCTTGTACCAGAGGCCTGGTTATGGAGTGCCCTGCCTCTGTCTTAGCCAAAATTATGTTGATTACCAATACTCACCAAATATCTACTTCACCTTTTTGGAAATAGTTTTCAGGTTGTTTTCTTCAGTATCACCTCTTTTTTGTCTTTCAGTCCTTAAACTTCAGGATGGCCTGTTGTAATCCCTTGCTCTGTATGAGTAGTGCATTTGTCTCCCCAGGCTGCAATAAAATACCACAGACGTAGTTAGTTAAACAACAGAAATTTATTTCTCATAGTTCTGAAGGCTGGAAAGTCCCAAGATTAAGGTGCTGCAAGATTTTATTCCTGGTGAGATCTCTTTTCTTGACTTGTAGATGGCGACCTTCTTGCTATGTCCTCACATGACAGAGAGAGAGAAAGAGAAAGGGTTCGCAGGGGCTGACTGCTGTCTTTTCTTCTAAGGGCACAAATCCTTTCACATCAGTGCCCTACCCTTATGACTTCGTTTAATCTTAATCACTTTCTAAAGACCTTATCTCCAAATATAATCACATTGGTTACGGCTACCGTGAATGAATTTGAAGGGGACACTGGCCCCGAGCAGACAGCCATGTGAACCAGGCTCAGGTTATAGATATATTCCCTCTCTTTAGTTCAGGCATAGTCAGGTAATCCAAACAATGTTCATAAGCCCCAACCTGGTGAATTTGGGGAAACTTCTGGGAAGAAGAAGCTTTTTAAAAAATTGTATCAGCTGTTATTAGTGCCAAACACACACACACACACACACACACACACACACACACACCCAGTTTGTACATGCTGGCAACTGCCATGTAGAATCTAGGATTAAACTAAGGAAGGGAAAATAGGCTGAACTAATAAGGGAGAAGAGAGAAACTGAGGTAGGGGGCCATTATTTGAGCCTCTGAATCCAGCAATGCCTAGAACAAAATTATAACTTCTTAATAATAGAAGCCAACTCTCCTTTTTGAGCTTAAGCGAATTTAATTTGGATTTTTGCCACTTATCACCAAGATTCCTCACCAGTGTCCTCAGCTACTGGGGAAGAAGTGTGATTACATACCAGGGGAATGAATCCAGCTTCTTTGTCTTGGCAAGAAATCTGTCTTGGAAAAATCATTGGATTTTCTTTTCCAAGTAGAAATGCCATACAATTCTAACTGGAAAGGAAATATCTAAATGGAAGATGGCTTTTGACTATGTAAGCTTGAAGGAGAACATGAATCTCAATATATATTAATTGATTTATATCACCCTATTTAAAACGTTTATCTTCAGATTTCAGAACCTATTTGGGTAAGTAGAAATGAAAAATGAAGGTCATTTCATGGCTCATATTATTTTTAACTTTAAAAATGAATATGAATATGATGATTAAATTTCTATCCAACCACTTAAAATATATAAAAATGTCCAAAACCCAGTATGAGTTGAGGCTGATATAGTATATCCCTTTGAAAAGTCAAATGATTATACAGTTTTGAACCTCAGTTTCATGCCTTAAATATCATGGAGGGATGCCCAACTTATTAAACTGTTAGGCTATGGCACATCAAAGCTCAGGATACAGTGCAGGATCAAACATCAAAATCAAATTGGCAAGCACAGAAAGTAACCCATAATTACATTTCGCATACAAGGTGGAAGTCCAGATCTAAGATAACAGAAATTTCAGGTAGAACTCATTCAACAGCATGGAGGAAAATAATTAGTAGGAAGCGGTATATAGAGTGGATGAGAGTACAAACTTTTAGTTACAGATAAACTTGAATTGGGAGGCCTGGGTGGCTCAGTTGGTTAAGAGTACAACTTCGGCTCAGGTCTCACAGTCCATGAGTTCAAGCTCCGCATCGGACTCTGTGCTGACACCTTGGAGCCCGGAGCCTGCTTTGGATTCTGTGTCTCCCTCCCTTTCTGCCGCCCCCCACCCCTGCTCATGCTCTGTCTCAAACACGTCTCCGGAGGCAAGGGAAACAAAACCAAAAATGAACTACTGGGACTTCATCAAAATAAAAAGCTTCTGCACAGAGAAGGAAATAATCAGCAAAACTAAAAGGCAGCCAGCAGAATGGGAGAAGATATTTGCAAATGACATATCAGATAAAGGGTTAGTATCCAAAATCTATAAAGAACTTTTCAAACTCAACACCCGCAAAACAAATAATTCAGTGAAGAAATGGGCAAAAGACATGAATAGATGCTTCTACAAAGAAGACATCCAGATGGCCAACCGACACATGAAAAGATGCTCAACATCACTCATCATCAGGGAAATACAGATCAAAACCACAATGAGATACCACCTTACACCTGTCAGAATGACTAACATTAACAACTCAGGCAACAACAGATGTAGGCGAGGATGCGGAGAAAGAGGATCTCTTTTGCATTGTTAGTGGCAATGCAAGCTGGTGCAGCCACTCTGGAAAACAGTATGGAGGTTCTCAAAAAATTAAAAATAGAACTACCCCATGACCCAGCAATTGCACTACTAGGCATTTATCCAAGGGATTCAGGTGTGCTGTTTCGAAGGAACACATGCACCCCCATGTTTATAGCAGCACTATCAACAATAGCCAGAGTATGCAAAGAGTCCAAATGCCCATCGATGGATGAATGGATAAAGAAGATGTGGTATATATATACAATGGAGTATTACTCGGCAATCAAAAAGAATGAAATCTTGCCATTGGCAACCACGTGGATGGAACTGGAGGGTATTGTGCTAAGTGAAATTAGAGAAAGACAAATATTGTATGACTTCACTCATATGGGGACTTTAAGAAATAAAACAGAGGAACATAAGGGAAGGGTAACAAATTAATATAAAAACAGGGAGGAGGACAAAGCACAAGAGACTCTTAAATATGGAGAACAAACGGGGTTACTGGAGGGGTTGTGGAAGTGGGGGATGGGCTAAATGGGCAAGGGACATTAAGGAATCTACTGAAATCATTGTTTCACTATATGCTAACTAATTTGGATGTAAATTTAAAAAAAAAAAAACAAAAAAATTTAAAACGTAAAAAATAAACATTAAAAAATTTTAAAAAACAAATAAACTTGAATTTGATCCCCAGGTTTGCTTTTTATTAAATCCAAAGTTCATGACTTATACCAGTTATTTAATATTTCTAAGCCTCAATTTCCTCATCTGGAAAATGGAGATAATAGTATGTACATTATGAAATTGGCTGTGGGAATTAATGGAATTACTGCCAACTGCCATGTTATTTTTTGAGTGTTACACTGTGAGATAATGTGCACAAAGTGCATAGGAAAACCCTTGATTCAGAGTTAGCACTCAGTGAGTAGGAACTGCTCTTTTTATGATAATTGTTATAATAACCCAAATTATTATTACAACCAATTATAATAAGCCCAATCAATTAGATCTTGATTTGCACAATAATTCATTCATGACCAGCCCAATTCTTGCTTTAAAGGTCATTATGCTTTCAGCATATTCAGAAGTAATGTATTAGTTTTCATTCATATATTTATAACCCAGACACAGTGTGTAAACAAAATAGCAAGCTATTTAACAGTTATAATGACACTTGTAAACAAGCTTTTGTAGTAAAAGCTTGAGTATTTATGTTGCCTTTCATATTGTATGTGATGAGAATTTCATCTGAAGTTGCTTTAAATGATAGTGATTTCTGTCTGCTGTTCATATTTCTCATTATATTTTAAGATTCTCCTTCAAGGATTGGCAGAGTAAAAAGGATATAACCAAAAATGAGGTTTGAGAAAAAGTCATATTCTAGTCTCTCTGCTTTTAGATACAATTCTTAGAATGATGATTTCATTTGAGGTTCTTTTCAGGTACCACTTCAAAATATGTCATTTCACAATTCATTTCTAATGTCCCTAAAAGTATTTAAAAACAATACTGATTCAAAATAGAGGAAGCCAAGATAACATTTAAATGCTAAACACTACCATTATGCTTAGCATCTTTTCAGCCTCAACAGTGAATAAGTGAAAGACTACAGTGGGAGAAATGGGAATTTCATATGAAGCAAGGTGAAATATTTTGATCTGTGGTTTTAAAGGAATTTGAAAGAAATACTAGCTGTTGTTTTTTTTTTTTTTTAATTAATGATGCTCTTTAATATATGGAAAGCAGTGGACTCTGGGGAAGTTTACAATCATATATCACCTTAGGTAAGAATGATGTTTTGACCTTGACACAAACTGATAGAAAAATTATATCAAGGCTTTGTTTGTTTGGAAATGTGGTGTTATTGGCATCTGCCCTTTGATAAAATTCCAGAAGTTTCTTATTCTTGATTCTTGATTTTAGACATATGTTGTCACATATTAAAATTAAGTTGTCATTAGATTGTAACTTTTAATTAGGTTATCATATTGTACACTTTGGGTTACACGTTAAATATTTCTGATGAGTGTAACATTCTTAGGGAACACTATTATAGTTATTCAAAGTAGGACAGATTTGGGGCGCCTGGGTGGCGCAGTCGGTTAAGCATCCGACTTCAGCCAGGTCACGATCTCGCGGTCCGTGAGTTCGAGCCCCGCATCGGGCTCTGGGCTGATGGCTCAGAGCCTGGAGCCTGTTTCTGATTCTGTGTCTCCCTCTCTCTCTGCCCCTCCCCCGTTCATGCTCTGTCTCTCTCTGTCCCAAAAATAAATAAACGTTGAAAAAAAAATTAAAAAAAAAACAAAGTAGGACAGATTTGAATGGATGTTCCCAGATATATTTCATGTGACCACATCCTGAATATTCTTAGCATATTATCTAATGGTAAAACATGTCACAGGTTGTAATGTTTTCAAAAGAAAATACTGTCTCAAGCATTACAGTATTTGATTTGTTCTGCACAATTTTTATGGAATGGAAATGGCCAAAACAGATCTATTTGGCACTTTGAGTAGTAGTCAAAACAAAATCACAGTTCAGAAAGGAATCTAGTTTCTAAAGAAATTTTTCCAGAAGCAAAGAAATGCTGATGATTAATTTGATTTACTGGAAGGAGTTTTCTTGTCAGCATCTCCTATCAATCTTCACCATTTTATTTCCCCAAAGCACTTATCAGTGGTTTCTTTCCTCTTCTCTCCTTGCTAGTGATGTTTATTTCCTTTGGTATCCTCAGTACCTAGAACAGTACCAGCCACATGGTCGTTACTCAATTACAGGCAAGAAAATGGATCTCCCAGTGAGTCTTTGGTGAACAAAATTAGTTCTTCATCTGCACATGGACTTTTTTTACCTGTGAATAATGAAAATACAAATAAGTGGGAATTTGTTAATTGTTTTATATTGAAAAAGAACTCAAATCTGGAAGACTTCTAGAACACCTGTTTTAATCAGTTAAATACTTATCACCATAATATTTCAAACATTACAGAGATGGGCCATATTTGGCTTTGGGCAAGATAAAACACTTATTAACAACCACATTTTCATGGAGAAAAGCATTAGTTTATATGCTAGAGTCAAACTCCTGTGCTTTGAGAATACAGGTATTTTTTGGATAGAATTTGTTTGTAAAGCATTCTAACGTTCTTCCTCAGGGGAGATGCTAAAATTAGTACAAATGACATGAAATTTTAGATGCCAGTGAAAGTTTGGAAACAATTTGTTTGCCTTGAAAGCGAGTTTCATTGGTGTAGTGCTATATTTCTAAATTCAAGTTTTATGTATAATTTTTTTTCAATGGATTCTTTGCGGCAGCAAGTTTTTGCCAAAATATTAGAAATTTAAAAAAAAATGACTTCAAAGACAAAAGTCTTAGTCTGATTTAGGAAGCATCTTCTTGAGGAAGTATATGAAAGTTAAGCTTATGATTTGTTTGAATAAAATTGCATCTTGCTGGGATGCCTAGGTGGCTCAGTCAGGTAAGCCTCCGACTTCTGCTCAGGTCATGATCTCAAGGCTCCTGAGTTCAAGTCCTGCATCAGGTCCTGTGCTGACAGCTCAGAGCCTGGAGGCTGCTTCAGATTCTGTATCTGTCTCTCACTGCCCCTCCCATTCTGTCTCTCTCTCTGTGTCTCTCTCAAATGTAAATAAACATTAATTTAAAAAAAATCACATCTTCCCCAATGATCTTATAGTACAGAAGATGATGTGAAGATTGCTCTACCGTAATGAGTTATTATTATTGAAAAAGGAAAAATAATTAATTCTACATTATCAGTACTCTTTAATGGCAGAGCTGGTCACAAATATCTCATTCCTGCATGGTTCTAGGTTGCAAATAAGCAAATACTTAAAATTGCAGTTGTGCATTGTAGTAGCTATGGGAGCAATGTAGAGCAAATCATGATGAGAAAGGGCCCTTCAAATATAAGCCCAAATGTTTAAAATTTAAATAAAGTTAAATAACAAAGTGGTAATAGAGTAGCTTATTTAAAAATCATGTTTAAAAAAATACAATAAAAATCATATTTATTCTGGACGTTTATTCTATAATATCAGTATTCAATTTTGGCCTTTTCTTTATCCAAATAATGAGTTTAACCTTTGCCCTGAAGTAATTTGGCCAAAATATGCATTTATTTGGTACACTTCTAGTAAATAAAAGTTTTCAGCTGGTGTAATTACTATTTTGTTTTAGTGCTATTGGTAATTAACCAAATGTGTTTTTAACCCTTTTGCAAGGAACCAGTTTTCAATAAGCTCTTTTAAAATCACCAGAACAATGAATAAATCTGTGTTTTCTTTAAAAATATTAGTATAGAGAGGCACTTGGCTAGCTCAGTTGGTAGAGCATCCAGCTCTTGATCTCGAGGTTGTGAGTTCGGGCCCCACACTGGGCATGGAGCCTACCTTAAAATATTAGTATAGATAAGACACCAATTTAAAGCAAAACCATAAGGAAGTTATAAAAACTTCATTTCTATTTAAGTATGTCCGTGTATACCTCCCCCTATATACTTCTTGACCACTATTTAGACTTTCCTGTGCTACCTACAGGGTTGGGTAAACTGCATTTACACTCCATTTTGCATTGTGAATCCACATTTCCATTCATCTTCAGGGTGACCTGCCTCAGCCCTGGGTCCTCTAAGCTAGCATTGCACTACTTCTGGGAAGATGTCAGATGTAGGTTTTATTTCTCTCTCTGTGTGTAGGTTGGCTCTTCACATTGATTATGAGCTACTTCTGCTCTGTGGTTTTTCTTCAATTAAACACTACAGGCATAAATAAATTTATCAGCCTCTTCTTATAACCATCACTTGCCCTTATCAGTAAGGGGATGGCATGTGTCTTTCATATGAAAGAAATAAAGCTAAAGTGTATCCTCCTCTTTTTGACTAGATATTTGATGTATTTCTTCTTGATGTTTTTTCTCTTATCTCTCACCCAAGTATGAAATTTAAAGAGATCCTTTGTTACAAATAAGCCCAACTCAAATATAAAATCTCATAAGATGATTCACTAAGCAGTACCCTTGTGCTAAACTACTCTCCTTGAATATAGATTTGTTTGATGGTTTTGAACTGCCCTTTTGCTACTACCCCCCACTTGTCCTTGAATGCCCCATATTTTCCTCTATCCAGTATAATTCAGAGTAGACTAAAAATAACAGCTCTAGAAGATGATGAAATGAGTCCATTCTACTGTGAATATTTAGAAAAAGAGAAAAGTAATGCTGTTGTATTAAAACTTTTTAACTTTCCTCAGCTTTTTTTGATATTTTCTGGAATCTGAGTGCAGTTTCCACCTGTCAGAGGTATTTGCTCTGTTATTTCATGGTTGTACCTGGGAATTGCATATTTCCCCAATTTCTTAAAATCTGGAGGTAAATGAAGCACATGTACTCTTATCCTTCTCTTAACCTTCATCTTGGCTCTGGGGTCCTTTGGATGGGCTATGTAAGAGAGACTATACCACCACAGTGGTTGGTAGATTGCTTAGAGGTCGTACCCGCTAATTGCACTATGCTGGTGAAAATAATGGTTTTTATGTTTGAACTGGGAACTATTTGGCACTTGTCCATGACAAGTTATTCAATTTGGACATCACAGTATCCTCTAATATATGCCTGTGGAAATTAGCATTTGATATGATTTATATTGCAGTGTATCTTTAGATTTTTTGATTATATAATTTATAACTTAGACATGATTTTTAAATCAAATTTTAAATATTAGCAGAAACTCAAATTTTACTTATGTAGCAATATTTCTCTTCTAATCAAATTCTTAGCTGACTCTTCTGAATTAGCTACCTTTATTTTTTTTTAATTTTTTTTTTTAATTTTTTTTCAACGTTTATTTATTTTTGGGACAGAGAGAGACAGAGCATGAACGGGGGAGGGGCAGAGAGAGAGGGAGACACAGAATCGGAAACAGGCTCCAGGCTCTGAGCCATCAGCCCAGAGCCTGACGCGGGGCTCGAACTCACGGACCGCGAGATCGTGACCTGGCTGAAGTCGGACGCTTAACCGACTGCGCCACCCAGGCGCCCCTTAGCTACCTTTATTACGTTGAAATAAATATGAAACACATTTCAGTGTTCTAAATAAAGTGACCTCAAAACACCCAATTAAAAATTATGTTATAAAAATACATATAATTGCTGGGAAGAGGCATCATTAAAACAGATTTTATATATGATTCCAGAATTCCATTCCTAGTATATACCCAGGAAAATTAAAAATGTTTGTCACATATACATAAAAATGTATGTGAGTATTCATAGAAGCATTATTCATAGAAACCAAAAGGAAAAGCAGTTCAAATTATCAATCAGTTGATCAATGGATAAACAAAATGTGATATATCCACACAATGGAATATTATTATGCCAAAAAAGGAATGAAATGCTTATTAAACATGGATAAACCTTGAAAATTGTATGTTAAGTGTAGGAAGCTAGTTACAAAAGATAAAATTGTGTTCTGTTCATACATAATTCCAAAACAGACAATTCTGTAAAGACAGAAAGTAGAAGATGTGGCTTTTTAGGGTTGGAGGGTAGAAGTGGGAAGAAATGGGTACAGAGTTTCATTTAGGAGTAATGAAAATATTTGAAATTAGGTTTTGTGGTTGTACAACTCTATGAATATGCTAAAAACCAATGAATTGTACACTTAAAGTGGGAAAATTGTATGGCATATGATTTATATTTCTGTAAAGCTGTTACTTTTTAAAAAGCAGGTTTTAAATAGTATTTTTAAAAAATTATCAAGAGCCTCTAAGAAATAGAATTCGAGTAATTATGACTTGATCAATTTGTAGATATTTCTCTTCTCTATAAAGACTTTGGTTGATCTTACCTTGTATGCTTAACTGTGCTATTAGAAAGTGGTATTGTTTTAGAAAAGCTTTTATTTTTGAAATTGTGCTATAGAATAAAGTGTTACTGTACTTGAAAAACCAGCAGTGTGTATCATGAATCTTTTTCATTATTTTGAAAAATACATTTTGATCTTGTATTCATGCTCCAATTCACAAGTTAGAAAAAAAATGTAGCCTCATTTTTCTCTGGCCTGGATTAATGAGTTTCAAAAATATGTTAATAGTATGTTGAATTCCAGAGTCAGTTATACCAGTTCCATCTAAAGAAAGGCATATTAAAATATTCAATCCAGCGTGATTATGTTTTTTGTCAATATGTTTAGATACTGGGGTTTATGTGATAAGGAAAAAGATTATAGTTGATGGGTACAAAATATAATTATTTATTCAAATATTTGCTGAGCATCTATAAAATTTGTACCACAATGGGGTTCCATAGAAAAATAAGTGAGAACTCTCTTTAGGCTTTAACTGTTGGAATGGTAGAGGAGATAAAAGGACACATATACACATGAACTCATGTGAAGTGGACACACAAAATACCACACAGCCTTACAGGCAAATATATGCCCACTAACATATACACACAAAAACATAAGAAGATCTACATCAAATATATACATGCACTTGTGCACACACACATGAAAAACAACAAGGGAGAGAGAGTTTGAGATTATTTTTCTTTAGAGGATCAGGGACAGTGAAGGAAGTACCTTTGTATTAACACTGTTACATTCTGGAAGATGTAGTTGGAGACTAGGAAGAGTAGAGATAATTTCAGGGGGGAAAAACGTTGAGAAATCACACATGTTTACCTAAAATTAAAACCAGCAACAACTGGGTATGTTGGAGATAGGACGGGAGTCTTGACGATTAGTGAAAGCACTGATTTTAGTAGTTTTGAGAATGGATGTAATATTCTTAGGCAAGTTTCTGTGATGAGATTGGATAAATTCAATAAGAGTGATTATCCAGAGCTTAAAATTGGCAAGACAGTGATAATGTTAAATTCAAATGCTAAATTCTTCTCAGACACCCCTGATCACATGAAGTCCAGACTGCATAGAAAGGCTAAAAAAGTAACAAGAGAAAATGATAAAACTGAAATGTTTTGTTTGTGTCAAGAGACTGGGGGATTTATCTTCATAATGCCGTATGTCAGTGATACCAGTTTCATGATCTATCGTGTGTCAGGACACTGTGCTAGACACTTTAAGCTGTTGAGATGTATATATATGGTAAAGATTATTAATAACTTTGGTGAATGAGAAAGTTCAAGTCCACACAGACTAGCTACATACATACTCAGAGCTATCAAATGGCAGAGCAAGGAACCAAAGTCAGGATGATGTGATCTCAAAATGTGTCCTATTTAGGAATCCCCGCAGTTTCTCTTTTGCTAAAAATATCTCAATAAACATTAAAGTCACTTTATCTGATTTCATAGTGTCAAAAACAAGATAACAGGCCCAAAATGGAATCTGCTAAGCCACATGACCCCAAACCAAGACTTAACCTAATTATAGTTTTGGCCTCTCCCAGAAATAGAATCTGAAACCCGTCAATCAAGAGTCTCCTGGTCAGCACTAGTGAGGTAGTCTGCCTGATGGACTCCTGCTGTCCCCTAAGGGAAAGTGACCTTTTCACAACTAATCCACCTTTTGCTGGTATAACTTCCTTGTCAGACTCCCTTCTGCCTATTAAAAGTTTTACATTTTGTACAGCAACTCAGAGCTCCTTTTTTATGTGCTAGATAGGATGCTACTTGATTCATAAATGGTTGAAGAAAGCCAATAAGATCTTTAAAATATACTCAAAAAATTTTTTTAACAATAGTGATTAAATCAATCCCAACATCAGTTTGATTCTCATTCCTCTGGTACCTCATGAAACTGTTATCATAGGAGATTTTTATACCCATTATTTCTTTATATTCCTATCATTGTTTATTTTCACATTTTTTTCCTTAAGAATGTTTACCTTTCTTGGGGTACCTGAGAGGCTTAGTTGGTTATGCTTCAGACTCTTGAGTTGGGTCATGATCTCACAGTTTGTGGGGTCGAGCCCTGTGTGGGTTTTGTGCTGACAGTGCAGAGCCTGCTTGGGATTCTCTCTCTCTCCTTTTCCCTCTGCTCCTACCCACTTGTTCTCTCTGTCTCTCTCAAAATAAATAAATAAACGTTAAAAAAAAATTAGCACAGTGGAATAGTAAAAACAAATAAGTGGCAAGAGTTCAGAGACCTAGAAAGATCTTTTACTTATCATGCCATGGTAATACTGACTCAATTTTCTTATCTATCAAATGTGATTAATAATAGTCTTGTGGAATTACTCATTTATAACATATAAGCACACATGGGAAAGTAGGGCATTTATGGAGATTCGTCAAATATTTGCAAGCAGATAAGACTTGAGGGGGTTTGTACTATGTGTGGAGTTGAATTATCAATACTAAATATAACCACCTTTCCCCAACCTGGGATTGTGTTCTGATGGAGTCAAAGAATGGAATCAATGAACAAGGCTAGGAGCAATGCTAGGACCAAGTTTATTTTATTTTGTTTAAGTTTTTATGTATTTATTTATTTTTGAGAGCAAGAGATAGAGTGTGAGCAAGGGGGTGGGGGAGATGCAGAATCCAAAGCAGGCTCCAGGCTCAGAGCTTGACCCAGGGCTTGAACCCACCATGTAAGAGGTCATGACCTGAGCCAAAGTCAGAAGCTGAACCGACTGAGCCATCCAGGCACGCCTGGTCGGGGTCTGCTTTTATAGGACAGAAGACTAGTCCATGGGTTGTTTTCTTGACAGTTCCTTCCATCTTATCTCTGCCCACCAGGATGTGGTCTGGTGGTGATGGTGGTGGTGCAGCTAAGATTCCTGTTTTTCAGTTCTGAATCCAAGGGCCTGTTAACCTTATTCTGTCTAACAAGCCCCCTGTCTCCTAGCTTAATAAGACTGTCAATTAGTTCATTTTTCTTAATCTAAAAAACATTCACATTTATTCTTGTTGATGCTATGGGACAAAAAAACCCACAAAACAAAACAAAACTGAAACGCTGTAGACTTGACATACAATTATTAGTTTATAAGACATCCTTAAAATGTGAATCTAAGATATCTATCTCAACACAATGTATTCACTAAATTGTGATTGCAGACCAACTATGTCAGTCACTGAGTACAGGTGGGTATGTGGCCGAATTCTGGCCAGTAGAAGGTTACTGGCAGTGCTGAAAACACGTCATGTACCATTCTTGTTCTTTCCTCTTCAGTGACAACATTTGATGCCAAGTATTAAACATGTCAGGGTCTCAGGAAGAAGCCTGAGTCCCTAAAACTATGCCATCAAGGTATCAATCATGGACTTTATATGAGTAAGGAATAAACTTCTACGTGTTAAGGTACTTAGCTTATGGGATAATATTCCCTTAACTAATATAATCTCTGTTATAAGAGAAATTATATAAAGGAGTTGATAGAATTTTTTGTACTTCTTTGGGTCAGAGAGGAGTATGAAAATTGTTCCCAAATAGGTAAAATGTGTGACCAGGTTTTCTTTTATTTATTAAAAATATGTATTAAGCTCATACTGTGTGCCAGACATTGTGCTCAGTAGTAGGGATAAACTAGAGAATTCTACAGGTAAAATACCCTAATTCATGGAACTTGTAGTCAATTGTGGGAGGGAGGCAGTTAAGAAGTAAAGAAAGAAGTGACATAATCATTGACCACTGATTATTATAATACTTTGAAAGAAACTAAAGGGTAATATGATAGCAAATGACTGATCAAGGAAGGCTGCTGTTGCTTTTTTTTTTTTTTTTAACATAATTGGCAATGTTATATTTGTTTCAGGTATACAACATAGTGGTTTGAGAATTCTGTACTTTTTGCAGTGCTCACCATGATAAGTGTCCTTACCATATGTCACTTTATGAAGTTATTCAATATTAGAGAAAGTGATAATAAGACTGAATATACAAATCCAACAATAAAAGCAGAACAGGAGGCTTTCTAGAAATATGAAACTACAAAGTCAGCATCCTATTGTACAAAACACCTCTAACCCATTGAAGTAATTTGCCTGTAAACTTCCAAACTTTGTTTCCTTGTCCTTTGATTGTCAATAATTTGGCACTATTGCCTTTTTTCAATAATATGTCAAATGGCAAAGTTTTAATCCATATATAAACATCCATGGGACTGGAAGGTTTTTGACACCTAAAATGACTTTTCTAATTAGCAAACTTACCATTTTTAAACTCCTTAAATTTTACATGCTCAATGTATTCAACTGAGCTGAGACTGACAGCAAGATAAATCTATTTAGTTATTCATGATTAACTTGAATATCATCATAGTTAATATTCCTTAAAGCAGATTTAACTCCAGTGAGACTGAATTGAACAGAATTCTAGAAGGCACATTTGTGGAGATGACACAAGTATACTCTTAAACTTACTGTCAGTGTGGTTGAGTAAGAAAACAATTTCTAAACTTAGAAAAACTATAGGAATAAGTTCACAACCTTTCCTAGAGGTGCATGTATGAAGGCATTTATCATTCCTCTTTAAGGTTGGTTTCAAAAGATCATCTTAGAGAATTTGATGTAGAAGAGAGTACTAGATAGGCTTTATATATATAATATATGTATTACATATCTATCATATATATACATATATATACACACATATATATATGTATATATATATATATAAAGTTATATTAAGAAATCTCAGAATCATACCGGATGCAGTTTTTTAAGATATAAAAATAAACTTCCCATGTGAATATTTTATCCAAGATGCCACAAAAGAGAACTTTTAACTTTTGGATATATGATTCTAGAATCTTGAAGTTGTTGAGGCATCTGAACACAATTTACAAATGAGGAGGTGAAGGTCTGGTTGTGAGTGTGTATGTGGGAGCAAGAGTGGGAGAGATGAATGTGGTCCAGGTTCTCTGAGCATATGCTCCTGGGTCCTTGTACCACACCTCCCATATCTTCCCAAGGCTTATTTATATTTACCTATTTATTCTTTCCCTGTCTGCTCTCTCTGAGTGATCTTTTTTTTTTCTTTTTAATTTTTTATTTGAGAGAGTTCAAGTGTGTGCAGAAAGAGGGGAAGAAGGGGAGAGAGAGGTAGAGAGAGAGGGGGAGAGAGAGAATCTAAAGCAGGCTCCATGCTCAGTGCAGAGCTCCATGCAGGGCTTGATCCCATGACATTAGATCATGACCTGAGCCAAAGTCCAGAGAACCGACTGAGCCGCCCAGGTGCTCCTCTCTTTGAGTAATCTTAATGCTGATTTATTTCTGACATATTTTTGTCTTTTTAAAAAATATTTAATGTTTATTTATTTTTGAGAGAGAGACAGAGACAGAGATAGAGACAGAGTGCGAACAGGGGAGGGGCAGAGAAAAAGCGGGAGATACAGAATCCAAAGCTGGCTCCAGGTTCTGAGCTGTCAGCACAGAGCCTGGTGTGGCGCTTGAAATCACTAACCATGAGATCATGACCTGAGCCGAAGTTGGAGGCTTAACTGACTGAGCCACCCAGGCGCCCCTATTTTTGTCTTTTTTAAATTTAATTTAGTTTTAGTTTTATTTTAGAAAGAGAGAGCGCAAGTTGGGGAGAGTGGCAGAGGGAGAGGGAGAGAATCTCAAGCAGTTTACACACTCAGTGTGGAGCCCAATGCAGAGCTGAAGCCCATGACCCTGGGATCATGACCTGAGCTGAAATCAAGAGTTGGAAGCTCAACCAAGTGAGCCACCCAGGCACCCCTCAGACTTACATTTTGGAAAGCAAAATGTCGCCAAGTATTTTGAAGATAAATTTTTATTTGAAAATCCATACCAAACCAAATAAACAATGGATATAAAAAGAGAAGTTTCTGGATATAATTAAAAGACATAATATTAAGGTCTACTTGGAAAAAAAAATTCAGCCCACATTTGGTAACATAGATTCATAACATTTATTTCTTCATATTTTAATGCTTCATACAGAAGTAGTTGATTAAAAAAGTCTTTTTTCTTTTATTTTGAAAAATTATTTGTTACAATTTTTATAATTTTTATTTTTTTATTTTTTGGTTTTTTATTAAAAAAACTTTTTTTGAGAATGAGGGAGAGAATGTGTGTAATCAGGGGAGGGGGCATAAGGAGAGAAGGACAAAATCCCAAGCAGGTTTCCCATTTAGCACAGAGCCCAACACAGGGCTTGATCCCACTACTGCGAGATCATAACCTGAGTCAAAATCAAGAGTCAGATACTTAACTGACTGGGACACCCAGGCACCCCTAGAAAAATCTTACCTCAGAAAATCAATGTCACTTTTTGCAGTAGTAATTAATTGTTTTAGTTCGGTAGGAGACTATGGACAGGTTTGGGTTTTATTCCAAATGTTTTCTTCCACAGTACCAGACATTGTTCCATATCAGTTATATACCTCTTTTTAAAAAGTTTATGTATTTTGTGTGTGTGACAGAGAGAGAGAGAGAGAGAGAGAGAGAGAGAGAATGCATGTGGGGAAGGGGTACAGAGAGAGCGAGAGAGAGAGAATCTCAAGCAGACTCCACACTGTCAGTGCAGAGCCCATCACAGGCCTCAGACTCACAAACCATGAGATCATGGCCAAAATCAAGAGTCACATGTTCAACCAACTGAGCCACCCAGGTGCCCCAGCAGTTACTTATTGCTTCATTTATATATCTTATATAAGTTAATGCTCACAGTAAGCTGATAAGTAAGTGTAATAATTAGCCATATTTTAAAGATCAGGAAACTGAGACTGAGGGAGGAAAAACAAATTGTCTACAATCACATAGCTGCTCAGTGCTAGAAGTTCTGTCTGAACTCTAGATCTGATTTCTAGAGCCTGTGCTCTCAAGTATTAGGTAATACAACTTCCCATTATTGGTTCTCTTTTGCCTCCATGGTTAGTAACTAAATACTAATTATTTTCAGTTTGTTTGTTTGTTTATTTTACTCTTTTGCTTCCTTCTTATATATGACAACAAAAACAAACAAGTAATGACAAATACAGTAACAAAAAATCAGAGAAATCAAACAGAACCTAATCGAGGATTAAACAGAGAAAATTAAAGGCCTGTAATAAATATAAAATGAACCAAAAATAAGAACAAAAAACCAAATCCACTCCTAGTTTTTATTACCAGAAAGATTAGGTAATATATTTCATTAAAGAAGTAAACAAGCAAAATGGCAAAATAGAATGAAATAGAAGTAATTAGCAAACAAAAAAATAGCCTTGGAATTTAAAAATATGGTTCCAAAGATATTAATGTGGATTGGAGTATAAAATTGGATAAATCCCTGAAAATTAGAACACAAGAACAAATAAAAATAAAAACAAAAAGTAGAAGGTGGAACCAGAAAATAGAATACAACATCTGATTCCTTGGCTTTCTAGAGGGATAACAGAATAAGTAGGGGCTGATGAAATAAGAAAGAATAATAGAAACATTGAAGAACAGATATTAAAATGGACCACCATGTATGTAGTCACATTGAATGACCTTTACTTGACAAGTCCTTGCACACTTTCAGAAACCAAAAAGGAAAGGGACAGGCAGTGAGAGCTTAAAAGCTTTCAGAGAGAAAAGAAAAAGCACAGTCAAAAAAAAAAAAAAAAAAAGTGGAAAATAGCATGAGATTCATACTACTAGCACTATGTGCTAGAAGTCAACAGACCCATCCTTTAAAAATGTTGGGGAGGTATTTTCAATCTTGAATTTGATATCTAGAGAAACTGTCATTCAAATATGAGGACAAAAAAAAAAAAAACATTTCAAATGTGCAGTGATTCAGAAGGTACCTTACTCACGAATTCTTTCTTTGGAAGTTTTTGTAGATGTGCTTCAGCAAAATAGACGATTAACTCAAGAGCCAGGAAACTTTGGAATCCAGAAAGCAGAGAAGAGCAGGAAGACAAATTTTCATGATGAAATCTCTATCACTGTGTAGAAACAGTCAAGAATAAAGCAGGCTCGCCTGGGTGACTCATTCGATTAAGTGTCCGAGTCTTGACTTTGGCTTAGGTCACAATCTCACAGTTGGGCTCTGTGCTGGCATTGCAGAGCCTGGTTAGGATTCTCTCTCTCTCCCTCTATCTGCCCCTCCCCTGCTGTCTCTCTCTGCCTAATAAATAAACTTTAAAAAAAAAAAACTAAAAAAAAAAAAATAAAGCATCCCATGAGAATCCAAGAGATGGATAGTATGATAGAGAACTTAGAAAACTGTGAGATAACCAGTAATTTTGAATTATAAAAGTGTTGAATAAATTTGAACTTTATTAAGTGAATCAAAAATTAGGACATTATATTACACATTCATGAAAAAGGATGAGATGTTGCCATTCCTGAGAACATAGATGGACCTAGAAGGTATTTAGCTAAGTGACTAAGTTAGACGGAGACAGAAATACCATATGATTTCACTTATATGTGGAATCTAAAAAAATAATCACCTATATGTGGAATCTAAAGAAAAAATAAAATGAATTAACAAATGAAAAGCAGAATCAGATCTATAAAATAGAGGATGAGGAAAATGTGTGAAAGGGAGTGGGAGATTTAGGCTTTAGTTACTGAATTGTTAAGTTAACAGGGATAAAAGGTGCAGCGTAGGGAATATATTCAGTCACATTATAATAGTGCTATATGGTGACCGATGGTAGCTACACTGGTAGTGAGCCTAGCATAATGTATAGAGATGTTGAATCACTATGTTGTACACCTGAAACTAATGTGACGTTGTACCAACTGTACTCAAATTTAAAAATACATTAAATAGAACGTTGTAAAAAGGGAGAAGGAAATGTATCCCTACTATACTAATTGGCTATATTCTATGTATTATTTTCCTAATCATAGTAATGTAAGTAAACAGTTTTAATGGTTTGATGGATTTTTTTCTTCTAGAATCAATAGTTATGACTAAACACAGAACATGTGACTACACTTACAGAAAAAAATATGAAATCTGAATCTCAGAAAAACTAAAGATACAGATAAAAGCTAACAGGGAGAGTTGGTGAGCAGAGGACAGGGATGAGGTTAGGATGAGTGCTTATGTCCTCATGTTACAAAATGGTGGAGCCAAAGGATGCTCTATCTAGGCAAATGAAATGGAAAATTGTAGGTTTTTTAAATTTTCTTAAATATTTATTTTTGGGAGAGTGAGTGTAAGCTGGGGAGGGGAAGAGAGAGAGGGGGAAATAGAAGATCCAAAGCAGGCTCCGTACTGTCAGCACAGGTCCTGATGCGGGGCTCCAGCTCCCAAACTGTGAGATCATGACCTGAGCTGAAGTCAGACATTTAGCCGACTGAGCCACCCAGGTGCACTAGAAAATTGAGTTTTAAATATGTTGTTTAAGTTTCCAGCAGGAGCTAGAGTGATGTGTTAATATATTGTGAGTAGAGATGGTGTTGGAATATTTGAGCTAAGTTTCAACTATCTTAACATAAGACTGTGTATAGTCTTGTATGTTGATACAGCTTGTATATCTTCTATAGCTGTGTCATCATGCTATTAGACTTTTGTAGGCAACCAAAAGGAGAGTTTTGGATTTGATTTTAGTGGAGAAGGTTGTAGGGGGTACAACTATGGCAAGAGACTGTTTTCATTATAAGCCCTTCTGCAGCATTGGATGTTACAATTATATGCACTCATAACTTTGTCAGAAATAACAAAAAAAATACAGCACAAAAACAAAGGTAATCCCTTTTTTTCGTATAGGTTTCACACCGAGAAAATGTAAATCCTTACTCAATATATTCAAGAGGTGATTTGCTACAAATTAATTTTAGTAAGTGATATTTTATGAGGTTTTCCTTTATTGTGGGTAAATGCAGCTGAATTCCTGTAAATAATGTACTGCTAGTAGAAACATAGGCATCCAAAATTTTCCATTTGTGACTGAACTTAATGTGTTTTAAAATACTTACTATTTTGTGTTTCCTTAATCTTAGAGTTTGTTTTAAGGAATGCAATTCAATTTAACATGCTCATTTTTCAGATACTGTGTACCAAGATAAAAATAAGGCCATTCTTATTCTCTAGGATATACAGGCGTATTCTGATGTCAATATTGCAAAAATGTACTTAAAAGTATTAAAAGTACCATGTTCTCAGAGATATCTGGATTTTGTCATAAGGCACAAAGACAATGGCATAGGACAAATAAGTGGAAGGATATATTTATTGAATTATGAATGGACACTTGCAATTAAAAATGGAGATTTGTCTCACTTCCATTAATTTAGGAGTGAAGTGAAAATGAAGTAAAATAGGCAAGGTAGGCATAATTTGATGTCAGCTCCTCATCCTTGCCCTGCTTGAATACTCTTAAGAAAAACAGAATTATTGACTATTCTATTACTACTCCTAATTTACAATAAGCACCTGAGAAAAGTACCAGAAAATACACTTTCTCAGTGATGTTTAGAATGTAGCAAAGTATCTTTATAACAAAGTGTGAATTTAATGTATAGAATTGTCCTCTGAAGGTCTCCATATCACTGCCAATGATATGAATATATATGTCAATTGTTTTACCAAACTGTAATTTTATAGGAAATGTCTGATATTTGGTGGGTTTCTGCCTGATGGCATGTTCATATAGTTCAAACTAATGTATGTATCTCTTAAAAGTAATTATTATTTGAAATAAACTATTTTTAAATATTGTAAGTTTTATCCATATTCTTTTCTATTCAGATTTTTTTCTAATTAAGAGAAATGTAATAAGTAGGGAGACCCCAGATAGAAACTTATAAAACACTTCAGACCATATTTTAATTTTTTTGGAATGTTTCACTATTTTGTACTCTTTATTGCATTTCTTCAATAATCATATTTCTATCATAATTTTCAAAAGATTGAAATTATGTATTCATATATACAGTTTATAAAACCTGTTTAGTTTTAAAGTTATAATTTAGTAGCATCTGTAATTTAGCAGAAAACTAGTTTTTTAAAGACTTCTTATTTGAAAGGAGGAAATGCGTAGACTCTGGGCTAAAAATGAATTGCATGAAACCTGTGTTAATGTAATATTTGAAGCATAAAGATCTTCAAGAGGGAAAACTCAATAGAATGTGAAATTCACAAGAGAAACATAATTACACAGGATGTTCTCTATCATTGCTTTCATTTTTTAAATTCACCTACTTATCTTAGATTACATTTGTGTAAACTAAGTGTTTTCTGACAAGTATCCTGATCATTATGCTGCTAATAATAGTAGTTTAAAAACCAAACTTTTGTGGATCTATAATAACCCAAAGGGATTATCTGATGTTAATTTTGAAAACTGCCTTTAAAATATAATTACTTTCAAACATGCAAGTCAGAGTCTAATAGCACATACACTGAGTATGAGAGAGAGAGAGAGAATGCAGTGAATACCTGTTTTGGATACATTACTTCTTCTCTACTCATTTTTAAGGAAATGGTCCTGTGTCACTCTTAGTCCAAGTGGTTCTGACCAATTTAGATGGGGTTTGATCTACCCTGCCCCAGCTTTTAATCCCTAGGGTGCGGAAATAAACCATGTCTGACCATTCAGCATAGTCAACTTCATGAGCCACAGGAACTGGTTAAGGTATGTGCCTGTGACCCAAATAAAGGTGATGAAACTCATTTCAGTAGTTTGGGTGGTACTAGTTAAAGAGAAGTGGTCTGTTCAGCAGAATTGCTGGCTGAAAGATAAGATAAGCCTAAAGCTCTCAAGGGTCAACATGTGGAGAAATACAACTAAAAAATAAAGGCAAAAATTGAACCAAGAGAAAGATCTTGAATCTTGGGACATTGCTTGAGTTCCTGGATACAGCTGTGCCTGATCCTAGTGATTCTCCAGACTTTTCATTCTAAAAACAACTAATAACCTTTTTACTTTTGACAATGTGAATATAAATAGATGAATAACACATTACTGAGCTTGCCTGAAACTCAGAGTCTGATACTTACAAATAAAGGGCTGTACTGTAAACACATATAAAGAACTTGGTATGGAGGGGGCGCCTGACTGGCTCTATCTGTAGAGCATGGACTCTTGATTTTGGGGTTTGTGAATTTGAGCCCCTTGTTGGGTGTAGAGGTTACTTAAAAATAAAATCTTATTTAAAAAAAAGAAGAATTTGAGCATAATATGTACCTCATTTTATCATTAAAAATTCTGAGGCTCCGGGGCTTGGAGGTGCCATGGCAAGTGCTAGAATGAGTCTAGCCTGTTTCCCCAGCAAAATGACATTTATCTTATTGGCAAAAAGTCATCATTTTTGTCCTCCTAAAATATTTAGTTTAGTGTCTCTTCCAGTTTTTGCCAAGATCTTGATTGAAGACTGAAGGGACAATATTGTACTGTCTTTAGTCATATGGGGAAGTAGAACAGATAAAGTGATACTTAGAAAGTGAAAACCCTGGTGTCCTTAAGAGAAATTAATATTTTGTAAGTCGAACTCATTCATCCAACCAGCATTCATCGACTTAGCTGAAGTGTATTGAGTACCATCTTCTCAGAAATCATGGGATGGCATTAAATATTTTGATGAAATATTGTTTATTATAATACAATAGCAGTAGTAAGGAGAAAAACCCATGTGTATATTGAGAATCATAAGGCCTTAGATTTGGAGAGTGTCTTGTCCCATGAAAGAACTTCCTGAACTATCTTCCGATATTCCTTCATGATTTCTGCTTGAGCAAGCCTGGTTTAAAAAGCACATTGCCTGTCGCATCATAGATATACCATATATATTTGCTGAATAAATGATAGGAATTTACCATTTCACAAGACCAGTGTATTCCATCTAGGCCCCTAAAAGGGAGCCTCATTTCAAAAGCATGGGGCCTTATATGCCAATTATGCAGGATTACTAATAGATCGATTTTTCGTATTTGACTCATTTTGCTTTTTCCAAATCATGGGGTTATCTCTTCCTCTTTGGATTTGCAAAAGCAAAAGTAACAGTTCCCATCACTGGTAACTTAAACAAAAGGAATTGTATTTGTTAACCAGTATGCCAGTCTGTCACAGAAAGACAAAGTTCTAGGTGCATCAAGTTTGGGGATCATACAGAAAATCTCTTCTTGTCATCATTGTGCACATTATTCCTATTCTGTGTTGTTAAAGTGTCCTTGGTATCTACTTTGCCTGAGAACCAAGATCAGTTTTAGAAGTCTGACTCCTCCATTCAAAGAAGCCAAGATGATGTTGCATTTAAAGTATGTCAAATTATGATAATGTAAGCCTTTTGGGGTGTGGTTACAGTATATGTTTTGCTTTTCAAATATGCCTTGGGTACTGCTACATTGGTCTGCTTTCTGATTGAGCAGTTTTGTTTTTTAAAAATTCCTTATATTAAGCTGTCATTTATGTCTCAGATTTTCTACCCGTAGGTCTCCGTTCAGCCTTCTGGAACCACTCACAGTATACCTAACACTTGCACATGCCTGTGTTTATGCATATGAAGGCAGATATCACTTTTGCAAACATCTCAAATGTATCCTTAGGATATCTGCAAGAAACCATTTTCAAAATAGGAATTTTTGCACAGTATTTTTCTGTATTACATTTTATTCTTATCCACAAAACTGCTTTTACTTTTGTGTACATACATACATACTGATAACACTTAAATAAAAAACATTTACTCACTGCTGTAATAATTATTTTAGCATTAGTAGTAGGATAACCAGCTGTTCTGTTTTGCTTGTAATTGAGGGGTTCTCAGAATGTACAACTTTGAAGGTTTTGTTTGTTTGTTTTTGAGAGAGAGAGAGAGAGAGAGAACATGCGAGTTGGGGAGAGAGGCAAACGAAGAGAGAGAATCTTAAGCAGGCAGGTTCTGTGCTCAGTGCAGAGCTAGAGGTGGGGCTTGATCCCATGACCCTAGAATTGTGACCTGAACTGAAATCAAGAGTTGGACACTTGGGGTGCCTGGGTGTGTCAGTTCGTTAAGCATCCGACTTCGGCTCAGGTCATGATCTCATGGTTCATGAGTTTGAGTCCCGCGTTGGGCTCTGTGCTGACAGCTCAGAACCTGGAGCCTGCTTGGGATTCTATGTCTCCCTCTTTCTGTCCCTCCTGCACTCACACTCTTTTCTCTCTCTCTCAAAAGTAAATAAACATTTTAAAAAATTTTAAAAAAAGTCAGACCCTCAACCGACTAAGCCACCCAGGTGCACCCTCCCCTCTTTTTTGGTGGAGGGACTTTTAGTTTTAAAACTTAGCTATTCCTAGACAAACCATGCCAGGTTGCCTAGAACTCCAGGGCTTCCTGGAACACAGATCTTCAGTGCTACAGCCAGGAAAGTCTCAGACAAACTTGGCAGGGTTAGTAATTAGTGGATGTCATTTATTGGTTGCTCGCGGTGTGGCATAAATGGGGCTGCTGCCTTACATACGTGATCTGTGAAGCTTTCATCAGCCGTAAAAGGTCCATATTGGAAAATGACTCTCTGCCGAAATTTATGTACCCAACTCCATAATAGAAAACTATGGCTGCAAGTGAGTGCCCAGGAGTGGCCTATCTTTCCCAGGTTTCCCTGTTGCTGGGTGTGACCATGTGGCAGTGTGTCATTAACAGAGTCTTAGTGGAAATATCAGGTACTCCTCTCGGCCAAGGCTTTTAAGAATTGGGTGTACCTTGGGGCGCCTGGGTGGCTCTGTTGGTTAAGTGTCCGACAGCCTTTGTCTCAGGTCATGGTCTTGCGGTCCGTGAGTTTGAGCCCCACATCGGGCTCTGTGTTGACAGTTCAGAGCCTGGAGCCTGCTTCCGATTCTGTGTCTCCCTCTCTCTCTGCCCCTCCCCCGCTCTTGCTCTGTCTCTGTCTCTCTCAGAAATAAAGATTAAAAAAAAATCTTAAAAAAAAAATTGAGTGTACCTTTTTCTGGATTTCTTTTTCCTCCCACTGACTGGCTGCCAACACCATGGGTGTTAGTGGAGCCACAAGATAGAAGGAGCCTGGGTGCATGAACTGCATGTAGGAAAGCTGCCTGCCCGCCAGGAGCAGCTGCCTGAATGGTTACTTAAGAGAAAAGTAAACTTCAAGAGCATTAAAATGTTGAAATGTTGAAGTTCATTGTACAGCTGCTAGCTTCACACTAATGAATTAGTACTACTCACATTTTTTTCAGAAACTCACTCTAGAAAGACTAAATTACATGTCTAAGGCCATTCACCTAATAAATAGTAGAGCCATATATGAATCCAGAAAACCTATGCTTTCCTCAGATGTACTGTCTTGCTTCTTAGATACTGAAAGTGATGAGGTAATTTATCTACAGTGACTCAGGCCAGCTGTAATTTGAGTCTCCAGATTTCTCTAACTTTACATTCTATACACTGTCCGTTACAAATGGAGACCACCTGAACTGTCTTCCTATTTTGGAATTTTCCATTTTTTAATAACAGTTCAAGTAAACTATATAATAAACTTTAGAGATATATTTTCGCTGGAGCTGATAAGTTGTAACAGATAGCCTTAAATGCATGATGGTAAGGGGCGCCTGGGTGGCTCAGTCGGTTGAGCCTCCGACTTCAGCTCAGGTCATGATCTTGCGGTCTGTGAGTTCGAGTCCTGCGTCGGGCTCTGTGCTGGCAGCTCAGAGCCTGGAGCCTGTTTCGGATTCTGAGTGTCCCTCTCTCTGACCCTCCCCCATTCATGCTCTGTCTCTCTCTGTCTCAAAAATAAATAAACGTTAAAAAAATTTTTTAAAAAATGCATGATGGTAAGAGACACTTAATGGTTAACCTTGTTATTTTTGTTTTGTTTTGTTTTGTATTTCTTAACTTTCAAATACAGAATACAATATAATTAGTTATGGTCACTATGGTGTATGTTGTGTCTTCAGGACTGTTGAATTTTGTAAATGGAAGTTTACTTTTTGGCCCCCTTCACCCATTTCATTCCTCCCCACACCTCATCTGGCAATCACTAGTTGGTTCTCAGTACCCATGAGGTCAGTGTTTTGTTGTTTTCTTTTGTTTATTTTTATAAGGTTCCACATATAAATGATGTCATACAGATCTCTTCTAACTTATTTCTCCACTTTCTTTATATTTTTGTTCTTATTTTATTTTCTTGTTCTTTCATCTGTAATATGAGGATGCTAGAGAAATAATTGCCATCATTCACCACCTGGAAACTAAAGAATTAGTTGTACATTTTATTTCCATCAGAAATAAGAACACCAGCAAAAGGTTAACAACACTTCTTCATTTGAAGATTCTCAGTATTCAGTGTTTTCTAAGTTAATATTCAGTGTGTCAGTTGTTAAGTCACATTAGTGCCTTAGGAAAGGCATAGTCCGTGAGCGTGTGTGTGTGTGTGTGTGTGTGTGTGTGTGTGTATACAGTCATACCTTGTTTTATTGCACTTCAGTTTATTGTACTTCAGAGGTGTTTTTTACAAGTTGAAGATTTATGGCCAGCCTGTGGTAAGCAAGTCTATTGGTGCTATTTTTCTAACAGCATTTGCTCAGTTCATGTCTCTGTGTTAGATTTTGGTCATTCTTGTAATATTTCAAACTTTTTCATTATTATTATATTTTTTTATGATGATACGTGATCAGTTATCTTTGACTTTACTATTGTAATTGTTTTGGGACACCACAAGTTGTGCCCATATAAGAGAGCAAATTTAACTGATAAATGTGTGTGTTCTGAGTGTTCTACTGACCAGCCATTCTCCTGTCTTCTTCTCCTCAGGCCCCTCTACTCCTTGAACATCATTGTGTATCTTCAATAACAATATTGAAATTAGGCCAGTGAATAACTCTACAGTGACTTCCAACTGTTCAAGTGAAAGGAAGAGTAACATTTTGATTTATTTATTTTTTACAGATTTTATTTATTTATTTTTTTAAGTAATCTCTACATCCAACATGGGGCTAGAACTCACAACCTTTACCTAGATCAAGAATTGTATAAAATACTGACTGAGCCAGCCAGGTGCCCCACATGTTTCTCACTTCAAATCAAAAGCTAGAAATGATTAAGCTTAGTGAGGAAAACACATCAGGGGCTGAGACAGGCAGAAAGCTAGGTCCCTTGCATGCAAGAGCCAAGTTGTGAATGCAAAGGAAAAGTTCTTCAGGGAAATTAAAAGTGCTAGTCCAGTGATCACGAATGATAAGAAAGGGAAACAGCTTTATTGCTGCCATGGAGAAAATGTTAGTGGTCTGGATAGAAGATGAAACTAGCCACATTTCCTTAAACCAAAACCTAGCCCAGAGCAAAGCCCTAACTGTCTTCAATTCTATGAAGGTTGACAGAGATGAGGAAGCTGTAGAAGAAATGTTGGAAGCTAGCCGAGGTTGATTCATGAGGTTGAAGAAAAGGAGCCTTTCCCATAGCATACAAGTACAAGGGGAAGCAACAAGTACTGATATAGAAGCTATAGCAAGTTACCAGATGGTCTAGTTAAGATAATTAATGAAGGTGGCTGTGCTAAACAACACATTTTCAGTGTAGACACAACAGCCATATATGGGGAGAAGATGCCACCTAAGGCTTTGATAACTAGAGAGAAGTCAGTGCCTAACCTCAAAACCTCAAAGGACAGTCTGACTCTCTTCTTAGGGGCTAATGCAGAAGGGAACTTGAAGATGAAACCAGTTCTCATTTACTATTCTGAAAATCCCAAGGCCTTTAAAACTTATGCTCAATCTATTCTGCCTGTGCTCTAGAAATGGAACAACAAACTTGAATGACTGCATATTTGTTCACAAAATAGTTTACATTTTTAAGCCCACTGTTAAGAACTACTCAGAAAAAAGAAAATCCATTCAAAATATGACTGCTCATTGACAATGCATCTGGTCACCCAAGAGCTCTGATGGACGTGTAAAATGAGATTAATTTTATGTTAATGTTTAATAACATTAATTCTGCAGCCCATGAATCAAGGAGTCATTTTGACTTTCAAGTCATAGGCAGTGATTACTTTGACAGATCTGAGCAAAGTTGGTTGAAAACTTTCTGGAAAGGAATCACCATTCTAGATGCCATTAAGAACATTTGTGACTCTTGGGAAAAGGCCAAAATACCAACATAATCAGCGGTTTGGAAGAAGTTGATTCCAACCGTCATGGAAAACTTGGAGGGGTTGAAGTCTCCCATGGAGGAAGTAACTGCAGATGTGGTGAAAATAGCAGGAGATGTAGAATTAGAAGTGGAGCCTGAAGATGGGCCTAAATTGCTGTGATCTCATGATCAAACTTATAAGAACTGATAAGAAGTTTCTTCCTATGGATGAGCAAGGAAAGTAGTTCCTTAAGAGGGAATCTATTCCTGGTGAAGATGCTGTGAAGATTGTTGAAATGACACAAAGGATTTAGATTATATAAATTTGGTAAAGCAGCAGCAGGGTTTGGGAGGACTGAGTCCCAATTTGAAAAAAATAAATACATAAATAAAAGTTCTACTGTAGGGAAAATGCTATCCAACAGCATCATATGCAACAGAGAAATGAAAGGCAGAGTCATTTGATGCAGCAAACTACATTGTTGTCTTATTTTTAAGAAATTACTATAATTACCCCAAACTTCAACAACCACTGTCTTGATCAGTCAGCAGCCGTAAACGTTGAGGCAAGACTTTCCACCAGCCAAAAGAACAATTTGCTGAAGGCTCAGATGATGCCTAGCATTTTTTTCAGCACTGGAGTATTTTTTTTAATTATGGTATGTATGTTGGGTTTTTTTAGACATAATGCTATTGCAGACTTAATAGATTATAATATAGTGTAAACAAACTTTTGTATGCAGGGAGAAGCCAAAACATTCATTTAGCTAATTTTATTGTCATTCACTTTATTGCAGAGATTTGGAACCAAACCCTCAGTGTCTCTTGAGTTATGCTCCAGTATATGCCTATACATCTCTGTATCGCTATATCTGTCTGTAATTCTGTCTCTATCTCTGAATCTATCCCTGAATCTGTATCTGTCTATATTTCCTATTTATTTCACTTACTTCTGCCATGACATTGCTTCTAGGTGTGAGTGGCATTAAGTAAAAATAACTTCACTCAGTCATACGTTCTCATAGATTTCTAGGATGAACCAATAGACAGAGATGTTCAGATTCCTCATTTTTCCCTCCTAGCATTTGATTTATACCTTAAAAAAAACTTAAACCTCATCCCTTGGTTGCTTTCTTTTTATGTCATTGTACTCTGCTGATGTTCCTGTATCCTTCTCTTCATCCATAATGCTTGACGATTTCATCAGTTTGTGTAATTGTTTTTCTTATCTCTGGAATAATGATAGTTACCATTCATGAGGCCAAAAAACAGATTGAATAATAATCAGTGTTAAACATCCTCCAACCATCTAATGTAGATTTATTATCTTCATTTTACAAATAGTAATTTCAGGTAAAGGGAGTTTAAATAAACTGTAAATAACCCATAGCTGGTAATTAGCAGAGCTGGGGTTTGAATTAAGATCTTTGTGACTCTAAGTCTACATTCTTACTCAGAAACATAGATCCCTTTGCTCAACTGAATGGAAAAGCAGTCATTTCTAGATTAATCATCTTTGAGTGCCGCTCAGCTTTAGCACAGGGTCTTGAGGAAAGTAACTAATCAGTAAAGGTTAATAGATGGATTGATAAATAGGGAGCTGAAGGGATAAATAGATTGTCACTTGTCTGGATAAAATGGTCAGTGGTTGTATTTAGCTGGTTAGGATACAGAAGGAAGAGTGAAACTTTAAACTATAAAAATGATGGACAAAATAGTATTTTATTGGAAATATATAATTTAACATTATGGCATGTCATTCTGTGTTTCACATGGTCCTTTGTTCTTCCTGCTTTGTCATGTTTTTCTTGATACCCTGTGTGTAGTTTAGCCAAGGGTCAGGTGATAATCTTTTTCATAAAAAGATTTAATATCTTAAATGGTCATTGTTCTAATAGTTATTAAATAAATAGCAGTGGAACTTTTTCTTCTGAAAAACTTTCGTGTTGCAATATGTGGATGACCGGTTTCTTGGCTGAAGTAAAATCTATTCAGACTAGAATCAGAACTGTGGTTTGGCTTACACTAATAAGAATGTATATATTTTTTCTTAAATTATCATTTCTCATGGTTTCATTCCAGTATTTTGAAATGACTTTAGAAACAATATGGAAATGCTTTTCACATATACTAAAATGACAGTGACAATGTGGAAAACATTTCTACTTATTGTTAAAACCAAAAAAAGAAAAAAAAAAAAAAAGAAGACTCTCTGAAAAGCAAAGGGATTCACACTGCACTGAGTTTATGTTGCATGCCAGATAGGACAGTATCCTGCCTGGAAAAAACAAACCTCGTCAAACGTAGAAAAGATGAAATGCAGTAAGTGTGAAAGATGAGATACTCTGGAGAATGAGGCTGGTATTAGGAAAGCTAGAAACCAGAATTCACATGTGCTTGAGCAAGTTTTCCTCATACTTTTCCACAATTCTCTGATATTTAAAAATGGGGTACACAGAGAGCCTGTCTATGGGAGCCAAGCGGCCTGGAAAAGGAGTCCAGTCAGGGACCAGTGGCAGACAGAATTAGGAGTGTAGGCATTTTGTGATTATTACAAAACAGAATGGGAAATGACCAGTCATATTGGGTCAAGCCTATGCTGAAAACTAAAGGCAAAGAAATACCAATTGAAGATATTTGTTGACAATTTATTACGACTATACTTGGAAACACAGTAAGTCTATACTGTGTCTACAGTTTACTATTTATACTTAAATAAACATTTGGTATTTAAAAAAATTTTCTCATTTGGTTAACAGAGAACTAGAAAACACAGGCATTGTTTTTTTCCCTCCTCACCATTAACAGATTGGAAAAAAAAGGAAAAAGAAAACCCCTGAAAATAAATTCTGTCATTTGACTTTATATTAGAAAGCATCAAAAAAAAAAAAAAAAAAAAGCATCATGGCAGAAACTAAAATATAAATTCAAGTAAAATCTCTTTCCAATGAATATTCCTTACCTTCATTATGTTGTTTATAAAAGTTCACAAAAGTTTGGTTCATATGAGATTCACTTTTACACTTAGAATTAACAAAGGTGGGGGCGCCTGGGTGGCTCAGTCAGTTAAGTGTCCAGCTTTGGCTTAGGTCTTGATCTCAAGGTTTGTGGGTTCAAGCCCTGCATCGGGCTTTGTCCTGACACCTTGTTGTAAGCCTGCAGCCTGCTTCGGATTTTGTGTCTCCTTCTCTCTCTGCCCCTCCCCCACTCATGCTCTCTCAAAAATAAGTATAAAAAAAATTAACAAAGGTGTATGAGGAAACTTTTGGAGGTGAAAAATACCTGTATTTGATTGTGGATATGGTATCATGGGTACATGCATATATCCAAATTCATCAAATTGGATATTTTAAATATGTGCAGATTTTGGATATCAATTATACCTCAGTCAAGCTGTTAAAAAAAAAGGTTAAAAAATGAGTTCAAACCTGGGTAACTTTTTTCTAGTTTTTATTATAGAAATTTACTACTTTGATTTTATAAGGCGTCCCTAAACTTTTCATAGGAACATTATAAGGACAAATCAATAAATGAGCAGAAAATAATGAAACAGCAGAAGCATCAAAGGTTTCTAATAGTATAAACATGTAAGAACAGCTCTAAACATGGAATATCAGTGCTCACTTCAGCAGCTATATGCTAAGTATGGAATATCATATGACCACCAGTCAGCTATGAAATTGTTTAATTTAATATTTGATAATAGCATTAGTGTACCCAAAATCCAACTTATTCCTGTCACTTAATTATTTTAGAAAGCTGAAATTGATAACTAAATTGAGTTTAGAATTTCTTTAAAAAACAAAAACAAAAAAGAAAACAAACACAAACCCTCAGTGCACTGTTGTGTTATCCCAAGTGTAAACCTTTTATTTCATGTACTCTTTTAGTTGTGGAGTTTAAATATGGAAGTCTATGTATATATTTTTAATCTTGGTAGTGGCAAGTATTTGCAACTAGATTTGAGGTTGAACCTTGAACCTGATATTCTGAAACTGTGTGATATCAATAGAGAAGGTGATGAGGACAGAAATCATAGAGATGTAGGCATTTTGCATGTATTATTTGTGATAGTCCTAAGAGAAAGGCATTTTTTAAATGTTTTTATTTATTTACTTTTGAGAGAGAGAGAGAGAGTGCACACAAGCTGGGGCGAGGGCAGGGCAGAGAGAGAGGGAGATACAGAATCCAAAGCAGATTCCAGGCTCTGACCTGTCAGCACAGAGCCCAGTGTGGGGTTTGAACTCACGAATCAAACTGTGAGATCATGACCTGAGCCGAAGTCGATACTTAACCGACTGAGCCACCCAAGCATCCCTAAGAGAAACATATTTTTAATTATCTTTTGTATGTGAAGAAACTGTAGGTTGTATCAGTTTAGTGATTTACAGTATTTGCTCTTCTAATAAGTGCATGGCTGAAATTAAATCCCAATTGTATCTGGCTCAAAAAGTAAAAAAAAAAAAAAAAAAAAAAAAAAAAAAAAGTCTTGTTTGCTAAATAAGGATGTCATGCCAAAGAATATGTTGCTTGGTTTCCAAATTTAACCAAAATAATTGCAAGCACATGATTACAGTAGCTGTTTCTTTGTTCTGAGTATTTATTAACAGTTTGAGCTAATTAGGCCACTGATTTTCATGCTATCTGGAAACAATCATGAAAGATTTTAATATGCTTCTTGGGAAGTCTAACTCTCATTATTCTCAAAGTAACCTTTGATTAACTGATGGAGTTAAATGTCAGAATTGGAGCCAAATCTGTCTGATTCTAAAATCTGTTCTCTTTTCATGGTCATGTTATAACGTCTTGTTAAATATCTGAAGTATGAAAGCCAACTGCAAGGGTCACTGTTGTTAAACTGTGGCATGAGATTCTCTGTGAGGCTTTGTGCTCCCAGATGTAGGAGGGTAGATGACAACAGGCAATTCGTTTTTCTATTTTCTATTTAGGTTCAGCACCATAGCTTTATTTCCTCATAATTCCACATTTCATTATAGGGTATATTCATTTATTTTATTGCATCTTTCATGTGTTCTATGGAATTTTGGTTATGTGGTGAGCAAATATATCACAAGGCATAAATTGGCTTTAATTATTAATGAGGTATGTAATGTAATGAGTTTTTACATCCTTTTGTTATTGCTTCTCTTGGGATTATAATTTAATCTTATTTTATAGAAACTATAAACTTATAGTTTCCAGCTATACACAAATTGGTAGTAGTTTGTGTCTTCATAATAATTGGTAATCATGTGGATTTTGTTTTGTAAAAGATATTTGTTAGTTAATTTTATTATAAGATAGACAGTAAGTTTGCTTTTGAAATAAAGCTTACAAGTGCCTGTTTTAGACAGTGAAGGTAAATAAATCACTAGACTTTCTGTCCTGAGATGTAGAGAAATATCACCAAATGTAGTTAACAAATTAATGAAGACTATGTATGGGAAATGAGGACACAGGAAACTTTATGGATCTTTGGGACTTTGGATCTTTGGGACTATGGATCTTTATGGACTTTATGGATCTTTCTTCATAAACCCACCAGGCTACACACAGAAGACTGGAAAGAGCTCTTGGACTCCACTCCAGGATGGACCTAGGGGATGAGAGAATATACAGAATACACTTTATTCCCATGTGCACATGAGAAATTCACCAACCTGGGTTATAATATGGACCATAAAACAAACTATAGCAAATTAAAAATAATCGGGATCATAACAAGTGTGTTCTTAGACGACAATGGAATAAAATGAGAAACCGATAACAGAAAAATATCTGGAAAAGCCACAACCATGTGAAATTAAATGTACTTCAAGGAGAAAGTCTAAAGAAAAGTATTAAAATATTTGACAATTTTTAAAAATATTGAAATGTGTGGGATGTAGATAAAGCAATACTTAGAGAAAAAATGTCTATCATTGAAAGCTTAATTTAGAAAATAGTAAAGAATTAAAACCAATAATCTGTGCTTCCATCATAAGAAATTAGAAGAGGAAGATAGCACTAAATCCAAAGAAATTAGAATGAAGGAAATAGAGCAGAAGTCAATGAAAGTAAACACAGCAATAATAGAGAAGAAAATCAATGAAAATGAAAGATTGACATTTTAGAAACATGAATAAAATTGATAAACAACTAGTCAGAATAATCAAGAAAAAACAAATATACACATTACCAATGTCATCAAAGAAGGACATGTCACAAACCTGAAAAGTATAGTAAGAAAACAGTACAAATAAGTCTGCCCATAATTTGTAAACTTAGATGAAATGAACACATTTTTAAAAGACTTTATCAAAACTCATTCAAGATAAATAGGTTATGTGAATAGCCTTATATCTACAAATTAAATTGAATTCTTAATTATAAAACTTTGCTGCAAAAAGAAACTTAAGACACAGATGTTTTAAACAGTGAATTCTGCAAATAATTCAGTGATGCATAATAGTGATACTATACAATTTCTTTAAAAACACAGAAGAGGAATGAAAACTTCCCAATTTTTCATGAGACTAGCATGAAATCTGTAATCTTGAAACCAGGCATTATTAGAAAAGAAAACTACAGAGAGGAGGAAGATGGCGGCGTAGGACGACACTGGGCTCACCACGTCCTGCTGATCACTTAGATTCCACCCACACCTGCCTAAATAAACCAGAAAACCACCAGAAGACTGGCAGAAAGGATTCTCCAGAGCCAAGCGTAGACAAGAGGCCCATGGAAGAGGGTAGGAAGGGCAGAGAGGTGGTGCATGCTACACGGACTGGCGGGAGGGAGCCAGGGTGGATGGGCAACCCGTGGACAAAGCAGAGCCCCCGAGTCTGGCTTGCAAAAGCGGAGGGGTCGGATAGAGTGTGTTGCAACAGCAAGCGGGACTTGACATCTGAAAGGTTATAAGCTAACAGCTCTGCTCAGAGAACAGGAGGGCTGGAGGACAACGGGAGGGAGAGTTGTTGAGCCCTAGACAACAAAACTCAGCTTGGCGGGGAACAAAGATGCTCGCCAGCACCATCTCCCTTGCCCATCCCCCAGCCAAAATCCCAAAGGGAACTGGTTCCTGCCAGGGAACTTGCTTGCACCATGCAAACACCCAACGCTGTGCTTCTGCGGATCCATCACTCTGGTGGGTCTGAATCCCTCCCAGTGCTGCAGGGCCCCTCCCGAAGCGGGTCTCTGAAGGAAAAGCGAGCTGAGCCTGCCCCTCCCGCCCCTGTGCACCTTGCCAATCCACCCCAGGTAATACACCAGATCCCCAGCACCACAAGCCTGGCAGTTTGCAAGTAGCCCAGATGGGCCACGCCACCCCACAGTGAATCCTGCCCCTAGGAGAGGGGAAGAGAAGGCACACACCAGTCTGACTGTTGCCTCAGCGGTGGGCTGGGGGCAGACATCAGGTCAGACTACGGCCCCGCCCACCAACGCAGGTTATTCAAGACAGCACAGGGGAAGTGCCCTGCAGTTCCGCACCACTCCAGGGACCATCCAAAATGACAAAACGGGAAGAATTCCCCTCAAGAAAACGTCCAGGAAATAACAACAGCTAACGAACTGATCAAAACTGACTTAAGCATATAACAGAAAGTGAATTTAGAATAATAGTCATAAAATTAATCGCTGGGCTTGAAAACAGTATAGAGGACAGCAGAAAATCTATTGCTACAGAGATCAAGGGACTAAGCAACAGCCAGTAGAAGCTAAAAATTGCTATTAATGGACTGCAAAATAAAATGGAGACAACCACGGCTTGGATTGAGGAGGCAGAGGAGAGAGTAGGTGAACTAGAAGATAAAATTATGGAAAAAGGAGAAGCTGAGATAAAAGATAAAAAGATATAAAAAGAGATAAAAAAAAATCCAGGAGTATGAGGGGAAAATTAGAGAACTAAGTGATGCACTAAAGAGAAATAATCTACGCATAATTGGTATTCCAGAGGAGGAAGAGAGAGGGAAAGGTGCTGAAGGTGTACTTGAAGAAATAATAGGTGAGAACTTCCTGGATCTGGGGAAGGAAAAAGGCATTGAGATCCAGAGGCACAGAGCACTCCCTTCAGACATACCTTGAATCAATCTTCTGCACGACATATCATAGTGAAACTGGCAAAATACAAGGATAAAGAGAAAATTCTGAAAGCAGGTAGAGATAAACGTGCTCTAACATATAAAGGGAGACCTATAAGACTCGTAACCGATCTCTCTACTGAAACCTGGTAGGCCAGAAAGGAATGGCAGGAGATCTTCAATGTGATAAACAGAAAAGATATGCAACCGAGAATCCTTTATCCAGCAAGTCTGTCATTTAGAATAGAAGGAGAGATAAAGTTCTTCCCAAACAAACAAAAACTAAAGGAATTCATCACCACTAAACCAGCCCTACAAGAGATCCTAAGGGGGATCCTGTGAGACAAAGTACCAGAGACATCGCTACAAGCATGAAACCTACAGACATCACAATGACTCTAAACCCGTATCTTTCTATAATAACACAGAACGTAAATGGACTAAATGCGCCAACCAAAAGACATAGGGTATCAGAATGGATAAAAAAAAAAAAAAAAAAGACACATCTATTTGCTGTCTACAAGAGACTCATTTTAGACCTGAGGACACCTTCAGATTGAGAGTGAGGGGACGGAGAACTACTTATCATGCCACTGGAAGTCAGAAGAAAGCTGGAGTAGCCATACTTATATCAGACAAACTAGACTTTAAATTAAAGGCTGTAACAAGAGATGAAGAAGGGCATTATATAATAATCACAGGGTCTATCCATCAGGAAGAGCTAACAATTATAAATGTCTATGCGCCGAATACAGGAGCCCCCAAATATATAAAACAATTACTCACAAACATAAGCAACCTTATTGATAAGAACGTGGTAATTGCAGGGGACTTCAACACTCCATTTACAGAAATGGAAAGATCATCTAGACACATGGTCAATAAAGAAACAAGGGCCCTGAATGATACATTGGATCAGATGGACTTGACAGATATATTTAGAACTCTGCATCCCAAAGCAACCGAATATACTTTCTTCTCGAGTGCACATGGAACATTCTCCAAGATAGATCACATTCTGGGTCACAAAACAGCCCTTCATAAGTATACAAGAATTGAGACCATACCATGCATACTTTCAGACCACAATGCTATGAAGCTTGAAATCAACCACAGGGAAATGTCTGGAAAACCTCCAAAAGCATGGTGGTTAAGAACACCCTACTAAAGAATGAATGGGTGAGCCAGGCAATTAGAGAAGAAATTAAAAAATATATGGAAACAAACAAAAATGAAAATACATCGATCCAAATGTTTCAGGATGCAGCGAAGGCAGTCCTGAGAGGAAAATACATTGCAATCCAGGCCTATCTCAAGAAACAAGAAAAATCCCAAATACAAAATCTAACAGCACACCTAAAGGAAATGGAAGCAGAACAGCAAAGACACCCTAAACCCAGCAGAAGAAGAGAAATAATAAAGATTAGAGCAGAAATAAACAATATAGAATCTAAAAAAACTGTAGAGCAGATCAATGAGACCAAGAGTTGGTTTTTTGAAAAAATAAACAAGATGGATAAACCTCTAGCCAGGCTTCTCAAAAAGAAAAGGGAGATGACTCAAATAGATAAAATCGTGAATGAAAATGGAATTATTACAACCAATTCCTCAGAAACACAAGCAATTATCAGGGAATACTTTGAAAAATTATATGCCAACAAACTGGGCAACCTGTAAGAAAGGGACAAATTCCTAAAAACCCTCACACTTCCAAAACTCAATCAGGAGGAAATAGAAAGCTTGAAGAGACCCATAACCAGCGAAGAAATTGAATCAGTTATCAAAAATCTCCCAACAGGGGCGTCTGGGTGGCTCAGTTGGTTAGGCATCCGACTTCAGCTCAGGTCACGATCTCGCGGTCCGTGAGTTTGAGCCCCGTGTCGGGCTCTGGGCTCATGGCTCACAGCCTGGAGCGTGCTTCCAATTCTGTGTCTCCCTCTCTCTCTACCCCTCCCCCGTTCATGCTCTGTCTCTGTCTCAAAAATAAATAAACGTTAAAAAAAAAATCTCCCAACAAATAAGAGTCCAGGACCAGATGGCTTCCCTGGGGAATTCTACCAGACATTTAAAGCAGAGATAATATCCATCCTTCTCAAGCTGTTCCAAAAAATGGAAAGGGAAGGAAAACTTCCAGACTCATTCTATGAAGACAGTATTACTTTGATTCCTAAACCAGACAGAGACCCAGTAAAAAAAGAGAACTATAGGCCAATATCCCTGATGAATATGGATGCAAAAATTCTCAATAAGATACTAGCAAATCGAATTCAACAGCATATAAAAAGAATTATTCACCATGATCAAGTGGGATTCATTCCTGGGATGCAGGGCCGGTTCAACATTCGCAAATCAATCAACGTGATACATCACATTAATAAAAGAAAAGATAAGAACCATATGATCCTGTCAATCGATACAGAAAAAGCATTTGACAAAATTCAGCATCCTTTCTTAATAAAAAACATCAAGAAAGTCGGGATAGAAGGAACATACTTAAACATCATAAAAGCCATTTATGAAAAGCCCACAGCTAACATCATCCTCAATGGGGAAAAACTGAGAATTTTTCCCCTGAGATCAGGAACACGACAGGGATGTCCACTCTCACCGCTGTTGTTTAACATAGTGTTGGAAGTTCTAGCATCAGCAATCAGACAACAAAAGGAAATCAAAGGCGTCAAAATTGGCAAAGATGAAGTCAAGCTTTCACTTTTTGCAGATGACATGATATTATACATGGAAAATCCAATAGACTCCACCAGAAGTCTGCTAGAACTGATACATGAATTCAGCAAAGTTGCAGGATACAAACTCAATGTACAGAAATCAGTTATATTCTTATGCACTAATAATGAAGCAACAGAAAGACAAATAAAGAAACTGATCCCATTCACAATTGCACCAAGAAGCATAAAATACCTAGGAATAAATCTAACCAAAGATGTAAAAGATCTGTATGCTGAAAACTATAGAAAACTTATGAAGGAAATTGAAGAAGATTTAAAGAAATGGAAAAACATTCCGTGCTCATGGGTTGGAAGAATAAATATTGTCAAAATGTCAATACTACCCAAAGCTATCTACACATTCAGTGCAATCCCAATCAAAATTGCACCAGCATTCTTCTCGAAACTAGAACAAGCAATCCAAATATTCATATGGAACCACAAAAGGCCCCGAACAGCCAAAGTAATTTTGAAGAAGACCAAAGCAGGAGGCATCACAATCCCAGACTTTAGCCTCTACTGAAAAGCTGTAATCATCAAGACAGCATGGTATTGGCACAAAAACAGACACATAAACCAATGGAATAGAATAGAAACCCCAGAACTAGACCCACAAACGTATGGCCAACTCATCTTTGACAAAGCAGGAAAGAACATCCAATGGAAAAAAGTCTCTTTAACAAATGGTGCTGGGAGAACTGGACAGCAACATGCAGAAGGTTGAAACTAGACCACTTTCTGACACCATTCACAAAAATAAACTCAAAATGGATAAAGGACCTGAATGTGAGACAGGAAACCATCAAAACTCTAGAGGAGAAAGCAGGAAAAGATCTCTCTGAGTTCAGCCGTAGCAATTTCTTACTTGACACATCCCCAAAGGCAAGTGAATTAAAAGCAAAAATGAACTATTGGGACCTCATGAAGATGAAAACCTTCTGCACAGCAAAGGAAACAATAAACAAAACTAAAAGGCAACCAATGGAATGGGAGAAGATATTTGCAAATGACATATCAGACAGAGGGCTAGTATCCAAAATCTATAAAGAGCTCACCAAACTCCACACCTGAAAAACAAATAACCCAGTGAAGAAATGGGCAGAAAACATGAATAGACACTTCTCTAAAGAAGACATCCGGATGGCCAACAGGCACATGAAAAGATGCTCAACGTTGCTCCTCATCAAGGAAATACATATCAAAACCACACTCAGATATCACCTCACGCTGGTCAGAGTGGCCAAAATGAACAAATCAGGAGACTATAGATGCTGGCGAGGATGTGGAGAAACGGGAACCCTCTTGCACTGTTGGTGGGAATGCAAACTGGTGCAGCCACTCTGGAAAACAGTGTGGAGGTTCCTCAAAAAATTAAAAATAGACCTACCCTATGACCCAGCAGTAGCACTGCTAGGAATTTACCCAAGGGATACAGGAGTACTGATGCATAGGGGCACTTGTACCCCAATGTTTATAGCATCACTCTCAACGATAGCCAAATTATGGGAAGAGCCTAAATGTCCATCAACTGATGAATGTATAAAGAAATTGTGGTTTATATACACAATGGAGTACTACATGGCAATGAGAAAGAATGAAATATGGCCCTTTGTAGCAACGTGGATGGAACTGGAGAGTGTGATGCTAAGTGAAATAAGCCATACAGAGAAAGACAGATACCATATGTTTTCACTCTCATGTGGATCCTGAGAAACTTAACAGAAGACCATGGGGGAGAAGAAGGAAAAAAAAAAAAGGTTAGAGAGGGAGAGAGCCAAAGCATAAGAGACTCTTAAAAAATGAGAACAAACTGAGGGCTGATGGGTGGTGGTGGGTGATGGGTATTAAAGAGGGCATCATTTGGGGTGAGCACTGGGTGTTGTATGAAACCAATTTGACAATAAATTTCATATATTTAAAAAAAATGAAAACTACAGATTAGCATCCCTCATGAATATAGCTGCAAAAAAATTATCCCCAAACATTAGCAAATTAGATCTAGCAATACATAAAAAAGGATAATGCCCCTGCTCACGTGGGTTTTATTCCAGGTATGTAAGCCTGGCTCGACTTTGGAAAATCTGTGTAATTCATCATAACAAATAAATGGATTCATCTTATTAAAACATCTCAGCAAACTAAGAATAGAAGAAAATCCCATATACTATTCAGTTTAGACTTATGAGGACATCAGAAAACCTAAGCAAACATCTTATTTAGCAGTGAAGGATTGGATTTTTTTCCCTCTATGCTCAGACAAAAGGCAAGGACATTTTATCTCATCATCCCTATTCAAAATCATTTTTATGTAAAGTTCTAACCATTATAAAATAAAGAAATAAAAGGCGTACATGCAGTTTGGAAAAGAACTAAAATCATCTCTCTTTAGATGACATGAATGTCTATGTTAATCAGCCCAGATATTCACAAAAATGCCCACAACTAATAAGTGAAGTTTACAAGTTGTCAGGTAACAAATAATTTGCTTCTATATACTAGCAATGCACTGCAAAAATACAAAATTTAAAAGTCAATATATATTTAAAAGCACCAGAGGATGACACAATTAATATACACCTAACAGAACAGATACAGATTCTGCATGCTAAGACCACAAAACACTAATGAAAGATATAAAAGAAACCCTAAAGAAATGCAGAGTCATACCATGTTCATCAATTGGAGGACTCAGTATAATTAAGATATCATCTCTACCTAATTTGATCTATAGATTGAATATAATCTCAGAGTTCCAGCAGGTGTTTTTTTTTTTGTTTGTTTGCTTGGTTTTTTTTTTTATGTAGATATTTACAAGCCAATTGTGTAGAACGACAGAGACTAGACTAGCCAAAATGATGTCAAAAATTATGGAGGTGTGCCTAGGTGACTCAGTCAGTTAAGTGTTCAGCTCTTGATTTTGGCTGAGGTCATGATCTCACAGTTCATGGGGTCAAGCCCCATGTCAACACAGAGCTTGCTTGGAATTCTTTCTCCTTCTCTCTCTGTCTCTCTCTCAAAAATAAATAAGTAAACATTCAAAAATACCTAAAACCATGTCTAGCCTAGCCTAATTTTCTCAGTTACACCTGGAATTGTTTTAGCTCTGTTGGGGTTTTATAGGCATTCAGTAATGATACATGTTGCAGTAGTCATTTTAGAACACATAAAGCTACGAGAATCACAGTTGTGTGGTATTGCTAAAGGAACAGACACATAAATCGGTGAAATTGAATAGAGATCCCAGAAATAAATTAGTGAAAAGAGGATCATTTGATTTTTGATAAAGATACAATTCACTGGAAAAAATAAGGATATTTTAGCAAAACATCTTAAGTAAACTGAAAAATACTTTATAGTAGATTTATCTTAAGTTCATACAGTTTTAGTTTTATAATCTTTGACCTGGATCTAAGAAAGCTTTTGTTTTTGTTAATTTCAAATAGAAGGATAAAGAACTTATGAAAGTTGAGTCCTCTTAGGAAAAAGGAAGATTAATATATGTAATAAGAGCTTCCATAGAAAATGTCGAGAATCTTAAAATTGAATTGCTTATAAAGTTCCAGGATTCATGGAATACTATATTTACAGAAGTGAGGAAGAATTTGGATTGGTGTACTTTATCGCACAGATGTGTAGGGGGAACCTGAAAAGTCTGAGGTGATGGTAGTTTATGGATAGATGCGTGTTCCCCCTAAACTTCATTGCTTTTTTCAGAGTAAGGTAGAGGGAGAGAGAGACCAACAGAAACAGAAATGATGGGTGGGTAGGGAAGGAGGAGAGAGAGGAAAATAAATTCATGACAGAGAAACTCATCACAAAATAAAACAGGTCCCTGCCTTTATTTCCTCCAAGGACAAATGTCACATTATTTTTTTTTAAAGCACCAGGATACTAAGAAATAGAAAAAATATATATGTAATGCATTTGATTTTCAAAATGTCTTCAAAAGTGGCATAGATTACAAGGAGGTGGTATTTGAATGATGAAGTAAATTGATCAAAATTAGTATCACTAAGATGTTATATTCTGTAGAATTTCTTAGAATTCTCCTATTAATGAAGTTGTGTTCTGGAACAGAGAGGGCCTGATAAATGACTCTTATGATATTGCATTTTATTTTTTTCCAATAAAAAAGATTAAAAAACACTTTGGAATTTTCTCCTGCACTACCTATCCAGATGTGCCTATTGAATACAAAGGATGTTGTAGCAGAGACTCTCCAACATTGTCATTAGTTTACCATGTTAGAGTCTAGGAAAAGATATGTTCTGGGGAGCCCTGGGTTCCATTCCATGTATAATGTCGACTTACTTTTACTTACATAATGCTGAATTTAAAATCTCAAAAATACATTTTAAAGTGTAGGTGGTCAGCATCAGCAGCATTGGATGTACCATTTAGCATTGAGTCAGTGACTGGCTTATTATAACATTAACTCATATGGGACAGATATTATGTATGAATAAATATTCATAGGTAGACATATTAATGGCTCTATTGTTGTCATGGGATTATTTAAACAATGTATAATAACAAATTATTTCAAATTCAAGGTAAAATTACCTAATAAGCAGAGACATTAACTGAAGCCCTATTCAGCATATACATGTATAATAATTTAAAAAAGCAATTAGAACAAAATTTCCCTGAGGACATTGCAGAAATACACTCTTAAGGATGCTTGGAAAATATAAAGTTAAAATAGTTATATGTACAGAAGGATAAAACTTTAAATAGCTAGTGCAAATCTAGTGACAGGATGACAAAGAACACAATCTTTTTAGGGATATAATTAAAAAAATCTTGTTTTCTCTCTAATTATAATGCTTCCAAGCCTGGTTCTAAAATTATGTAAATGTGGAGTAATCTATGGAATTTGAGTAATATACAAATTAAATAGATAATATTTATTATGTCAGAGGCATTTAATACAGAATCTCAAGTTTTTCCTTCTCCCTCCCCCAAGTTTGGCTTATTATATATCCTGTAGGGAAAGATAGAATAAAAGTAAGTCACATTTTAAATTTTTTCCAGATTTTTGTTTGATAATTATTATTTATTTTACTCCTAAGGAGCTTCCCTGATTCTGTTAGACTTGCAAGTCTGGTGTGGTGCAGATTTTGTGTGGTCCCTGTGATGTTATTTGGATGTAGCTCACCCAAGTTAGAGCAGCCTTTCAGAATGGTCATTATACAAAGAATTCATTTTCCATGCCTCCTTTTTTGCTCACATCCACAGTTATGTGTTCTGAAGAGCATTTATTCACGTGCTCATTCAATAAATGATTATTTATTAGACAGGTACCATTTTCCAGGAACAAATAAGGGTTTTTCTAGAACACACTTAGAGATTTACATATCAGATATATTACCTGTTGGAGTCCCTTTAATTTTTAATATTTCGTATCCTTTGATCTTGAGCCAGGGTCCTTGCTAAAGCTGGTAGTATAATACTCTTATTATCATTAGCTAGCATTTTTTGAACACTAATTTTTGTTCCCGACACTGTAGTAAGCACTTTATAGTTATTACTGCTTTCATCTTGTTTGCTGCCTTCTGAAGTCTTTTCTTAGGAGGATGACAGTTGTTGTATTGGTGGACATTTGGGTTATTAATGGGAAGAACCTGAACAGAATAAGTTGTCATTGGTCCTTTGTGCAAATTTCCAAGCATTGTAATTAGCTGGCATTGACTTTTGAGTCAAAGTCACTGGTCAAGACCACAATGTCCATTGTTTTGTATTCTAAATTAGGCTTTTATTTTCACACTGTCAGAGATCTGTTTTAGAAAATGGCATAATTAGTTACTGAATAAAACTGTAAGACACTATTTGAGTCTAATGGAGAAACAATGAGATTGTTTTGAGAAAAAAGAGTGAATCACTTAACTTTAAATTTCCTGGAAACCAATATTAATGCCTTGGTAACCTCACCTCTACCCAGAACATAGTAGATGTTATAATTAGTAGACTAATGAAATATTTGATAATTGAACAACAGCAGGACAGAGTTTATATGTCTGTAATTCAATTTGTTCCTTCTGTAGTGGTAGTAAAATATTACACATTGAATTAAATAATTAGTGATACAATATGCCAGAGAGCAAAATTAATGTAAAAGTGATTGTTTTAAAATGATTAGAAAACAAAACAATTTCAGGTAATTGTCCATTGATTTAGTAATGGAAAGAAAATAGTGGGAACAATATTAACAAAGGTGAAATTTTACAACAAAGGAAAAATATAGCAATTTAAATAAATATTTATTTTTGACACCACTTTTATTTCCCCCATATTATTCCATTCTTGATGTAACTCTTCAAAATATTTTTAATGCAGCATATTAAAATATATATTTTTATTCATAATATGAAATAACTTCTGCCTATAAAACAGAGTATGTTCTAACAAATGTGTTGACTTGGGGATTAATGTTGTTTTAAAGATATAGAGTACTGGGGCACCTGGGTGGCTCAGTCGGTTAAACGTCCGACTTCAGCTCAGGTCATGATCTCACAGTTCATGAGTTTGAGCCCCGTGTCAGGCTCTGTGCTGACAGCTTGGAGCCTGGAGCCTGCTTCGGTTTTGTGTCTCCTTCTCTCTCTGCCCCTCCCCCATTCATGCTCTGTCTCTCTGTCTCAAAAATAAATAAACGTTAAAAAAAAATTAAAAAAAAAAGATATAGAGTACAGAATTTTAAAGTCCTAAGAACAGCGCATCTTAAACAAGGTAAATTTCTACTACAAACTGTTTTTAGAACAATTATTTAAAAACCGTAGGTTTTGTGTGTCTCTGTGTATTTGTAAATGTCTATATAATGGATTTCATACAGAAATCGAGATAATGCTGGATGATCCTTCATTTTCTCTCTTTTTTTAAATTTTTTAGTGTTTATTTTAGAGAGAGAGAGAGGGAGAAAGTGCACATGAGCAAGGGAGGACAGAAAGAGGAGGAGACAGAAGATCCAAAGTGGGCTTTGCACCGGCAGCAAAGAGCTCGATTTGGGGCTTAAAGCCAGGAACCGTGAGTTAATGACCTGAGCTGAAGTCAGATGCTTAACTGACTGAGCCACCCAGGCACCCTCATTTTCTCTTATTCTTAGTAACAGAAAATACCAAAATTTAAGGGGTAGTTAGAAAACTGTTACTCAGACAATTATGAGTTCTAATGATTCTTAAGAAATTGCAGGTAGTGCCTGGCTATAGACTGAATTGTGTGCCCTTCAAAATTGTATGTGGAAGCCCTAACCCCCCATGTGTGGTTTTGGAGATGGAGTCTTTGGGAGACTACTAGCCATGAAGGAGGAGCTCTCATTGTGGGATTAGTGCCCTTAAAAGAAGAGACATCAGCGAGAGAGAGCTCTTTCCGCTTGCACACAAAAAAGAGATTAAGTGAGCACGCAGCAGTGTGGGGGCTGTTCACAAGCAAGGAACACAAAGCCTCAGAACAAAACCTGCCTTTCTGGTACCTTGATCTTGAACTTCCAGCCTCCACAACTCTCAGCCATTCAATCTCTTGTATTTTGTTGTAGCAGCTCACGCTAAGACTTACCTTTAAAGACTTACGTGGGAGGACCTATAGGAGATGAGTTATAAAGCGGTAGATAGACCAGTAGAAGCATACAGGTTTTCAGATAGAATTCTTTGCAGCTTCCATGGAGCCCACTCTTCTGTTCCCGCTCATGTCTCACTGGTTTCCCACTGCTGCTCACTTTGTTCCTCTGCTACTTGCCCTCATCACAGGCATTATCCTGCAGGTTATCCCTGTCCCCGTGATGCCCATTGCCTCTGATCACTTAAAAATGCCTTACCTTCACAATTAATTCCCTGGACCCAAGCTTCAAAATGTTGTTGTTTTTTTTTTCTCATACTGCTTGCTACTCTGTGATTTTAGTTGGGTTTTGGATGCATATCTTGAAGTCTTCATATCTGTGATTGAACTCGTCTTTGCTCAGACTTCTCCCATCCCTTTACTTCCTGTGTTTGTCATTAACATCATTCTTCCAGGAACTCAAACTGAGTCACTTTCATACTCGTTTTGTCCTGAATATATCCTTTTTTGTCTCTGTCTACTTTTAGGTCTTAGCAACAGTTTTATTGAATGTTGTATAAAAGCTGTTAAATCTCTAGGATACTTACTCTGTGTAAGATTCTGTACTAGGCATTTTAGCATCTGTTCTCTTATTTAATACCACCAGCAAGCCTGTTAGAGTATTATATTTATTATTATTCATGAGGAAATTGAGAAAGAAGACGTAAAAGATGTGTGCCTTAACTTTGCATACACAGCTAACAAGTACTTACCAGAACCAGAATTTGAAACTACTCATTTTTATGCCCAAACTGGCACCCTCATTACACATTCACTGATACTTTCCTGTCTCCTGTGCCTGTCTCCTCATTCCCATCCATGTCACAGAAACACAAAAGTGAGTGGGTCATGGTCTTAAATACATACATTTGTATATTATATATATAATATAATATATAATATAGATAGATATTATAATATATATATTATAATGTAATATATACTAATATAGATAGATTGATTTCCACACTTGAACCCAAACTCCAAACTCCAAATTGAACTGGGCATTCAATTCACTTGGCAGTGTAGTCCCATCTTCGTGTTCTGGTTTCATCTACATGCTGTTTGACATGACCCTGCACTCTGGCTGCACCAGATTCTGTTCCAGTCTCTTCCCAGATCTCTTCTCACATCTGTATGTCATCTGTTTAGCTGTTCTCTCTCTTTTTAATAATTTTCCACTTTTAGACTTCCTGGAACAATCATAGTTCTTTAAGACATCAAAATTTTTACACAAAACAAACATATAAATAAATAACAGTAGTAAGGTTAAATTCTCTGTGCACTTGCCACAACAGAGCTCTCAGTGTTCTCTATATATTAACTCGTGTCATTGATACAACCAGCCAGCGACTTAGTCTTCACCAAAAGCATTAGTTATTATTCAATTATGTACTTCTTGTTGTTTATGCATTCTTCTATCACAGCATTTTAAAATTAGAAGACTGTTTTTTAGCAGTTTTAGGTTTATAGAAAAATAGAACAGGCAGTGCAGAAAGTTCTCTCCCCCCAGCACACACTATTTCCCCTATTATGAATAATTTCCCCTGGTGTGGTAAGTTGTTACAACCAAAGAACCAATATTGATACACTGTCACTAAGTCCATAGGTTACTTTAGGATTCACTCTATGTTGTACAGTTCTTAATGGATAATGTCATGTTTCCACCATTCTACTTGATGCCAAATACTTTCACTGCCCTGAAAAAAACACTATGCTCCAGCTATTCATCCCTTCTTCCTTCCCTCCAAAACCCCAACGATTTTCAGTTAATTTTTGTGTATTTTCATAGTTAATTCTACTTTCTGTCCACCTCTAAATTCTTTTTATATCTGAAAAGGTATGGCTTCTTCTGCATAAAGTGTTGCATAATTTCTCCCGAAGGAAACCATTTTACTCATTCAAAACTCTGTATCACTTTATGTGTTCCTCCCTATGGTATTGATCATGTTAATATGTACCTGTGTCTACATCTTTCTATGTACATACATTTGATAAGTAATGAATGAATTGATTCTCATATTCTTAAAATATGAGAATTACAGATAAAACTAATTTGTTTATGACCATCTCCCCCAGTTCCAGTATTTTGCCCACAGAGACCCAGTGTTCTCATTTCATTTATGTCTTCCCAGATCTTTTTCTCTAAGCGTTTCTTTTCTTTTTTTTTTTTTTTTCAACGTTTATTTATTTTTGGGACAGAGAGAGACAGAGCATGAACGGGGGAGGGGCAGAGAGAGAGGGAGACACAGAATCGTAAACAGGCTCCAGGCTCTGAGCCATCAGCCCAGAGCCTGACGCGGGGCTCGAACTCACGGATCGCGAGATCGTGACCTGGCTGAAGTCGGACGCTTAACCGACTGCGCCACCCAGGCGCCCCTTTCTCTAAGCGTTTCAATACATGTTACATACCCATAAATATATAATATTTATGAAGCCATATTTATTCACAGCTTGCATTACTCTACTTAAACTCTGGGTGTTGGATGATTTTTTGGGCTACTTCCTGCTGCTATGCTATTACATATTGTGAATGATTCATATTATTTTAGCCACTTCTCTTTTTTCTTTAAGTTTCCTTATTTATTTTGAGAGAGGGAGAGAGAGAACCCCAAGCAGGCTCCATGCTGTCAGTGTGGAGCCTGATGTGAGACTCAATCTCATGAACTGTGGGATCATAAACTGAGCTGAAATCAAGATAAAGAGTCAGATGCTCAACTGACTGAGCCACCCAGGTGTCCCTATCTTAGTCACTTCTCTCTTTTTTCTTTGTAATTCATTTTAGTGATTATTTTTGAGAGAGAGAGAGAGCGAGAAAGAGAAAGAGAGACCGAGCATGTGTGCAGGAGGGGCAGAGAGAGAGGGAGACACAGCATCCGAAACAGGCTCCAGGCTCTGAGCTGTCCGCACAGAGCCCGATGTGGGGCTCAGACTCGCTAATCGTGAGATCATGACCTGAGCCGGTTAGACACTTAACCTACTAAGCCACCCAGGTGCCCAAGCCACTTCTCTTGATGAACATTTATATTCCCTGTAGTTTTCTTATACAAACAATGCTACATCGATCATCATTGTTTTCTAATTTTGTGCACATGTGTATGTGTCATCCTTTTTCATATCAGATTCTCTTTATTAGGACATGACTTGTTTAAGAGCAGGGTGTTTGTTTTGATTCTCCACATGACTGAGCCTGGCACTTTCTATATAGTTGGTGCACATTGATGTTTGAGTGATGGACAAATGGATTTGTCAATGAACAGATGTCTTGTAGAAATCTTTCAGTTGGCGTGCTATGTGTTTCAAGATCATTTACAATTTTTGTGATCACTTGACTTGTTTGAAATTAAAAACATTAATTCTGGGTGATAAATGAAATAATACAAAGCTGGTTTTATCTGTGTTCAATGCCCTTTTAGGTTTGTACATCTTTAAGTTGGTCACACATCCCAATGTTAAGCATTTCTGATTTGTAAAAAGTTCTTCCATTAAAATAATTCTCTGGGATGTATTCTGAGTTGACTTAGTATTGCTGGATTCTACACTGGAAGAGAAGAACTGACAGGTGTCCTCAGTAAGCTAATAATGACGAGTTTGAGAATTAATTATTAGAGGGAATCTTTGTTTTCCAAGTGAGTTCCTTTTAGTTCTGCTTTTCAAGAATTATGTTTAAACATTAAGTTGACTGGACTCCATGACTATAAGAAATAAAAATACAATTGAAGTGGACCTACTGAAGTGTTTAATTCCAGCTAGTTTAACCAGATAGTCATGAAAAGTTCATTGCTCATCATTGTGTCTCTTCTTGTAGCTCCACTGAGAAATTTCACCCAGTAAAATCATTGGCCTTTTGCATAAGACCAAATGAATGTGAGTCAATATGCTGAAGTGTAAAGTGAGTCCAGGCTGGTTTTGCACGCTGTCTGTTTTAGAACACAAAAGCAAGGGGAAAAAGTGAATTACTTCAGTTTTCCATCATTTATTCTGTAATTTCTGTGACTTTCCTGAAAAGTGTATTACTGTCTCTTTCCTTTGCCAGTTTTGCTTTATCTTTTGATGCTGCTACTGTGTCTCACTAATGCAGTGAGATAACATGAAAAAATAACCAGCTTGCTGCCTTTGGCTTAGAAGGTGCTTAAAAAAATAACTTGTACCTTCAATTTAGCTTCTCTATATTTCTTAGGCTTTATCTGTAACATGGAGCATTTGTTAGTTCAACAGACATTGAGGGGCTCCAGTGTGCCATAGGACTGTTTTCAACATGGGGTAGCAGAGGTCAACTCAAGGTAAATTCTTGTACCTGAGTTTATTCATTTTTATTTTTTTATTTTTTGAAAGTTGTTTTTTTGTGTTTACTTATTTTGAAAGGGAGGGAGAGAGTGTGTACCCACACACACAAGCAGGGGAGGGGCAGAGAAAGAGGGAGAGAGAGAATCCCAAGCAGGTTTCATGCTGTCAGCACAGAGCCTGACAAGGGGCTCAATCCCAGGAACCATGAGATCATGATCTGAACTGAAATTAGGAGTCAGACGCTTAAGTGACTAAGTCACCCAGGCACCCTTAACCCATCTTTTAAAAATTATAACTGTTAAAAAAAACAAAAAAACCAACAAACCAAGACAACATTGCATTGTGGAAGGAAGAATGGACTGGGTGAGGTGGTCTTTGATACTGTCCTTGCTTGGTCCTTACTTGGAAGGATTCTGAGCCAGATCACTTGAGCTTTATACGATATTTTACTTAAGAGCCTATTAGCTGGACTAGAACTTTTGTTGAAGATAGTATTAACAGATATTATAGAAGTAAAGTATTTGATGGTTCAGTGCATTTGAAATGTTTTTTTCTGTTTTTACTATAGTCACCTTTGGAGAGCCATGATACCTGTGAACACTTTCAAGCTCTGAGAATAGTCCTTCAGAATCAAAACGTATTTGCCTCTGTTTAAGCCAACATGTCGCTGTGTCATTCGACCAGGGGGCCTAGTGGTAGGATTCCCATACATCTTACTTAACTGGTATTGTAAGGAATAGAGTTTGCAAATGCTGGACTAGAAGTACTTTCTGGCTATAACATTTCTATGAATCTGCTTTTGCAGGGCACCTGGGTGGGTCAGTCAAACATCTGACTTCAGCTTAGGTCATGATCTCGCAGTTCATGAGTTCAAGCCCCGTGTCAGGCTCCATGCTCACAGCTCAGAGCCTGGAGCCTGCTTTGGATTCTGTCTCTCTGTCTGTGTGTCTCTCTCTCTGTGCCACCCCCCTCCCCAACTTGTGCTCGCTCTCTCTCTCTCTCTCTCTGTCTCAAAAACAAATAAACTGAAAAGAAAAAAAAAGAATCTGCTTTTGCTCTTGTCATTGTTAATACTTCTTACCTTGGTCAAAATACTTAGCAAGAGATGTATTCATAAATGTCACCAAGACAGAAATATAGTACCAGATCAGCTCCGGTGTATTTAAGTGTGTTTGCTCCCCAGTTGACATTGCTGTTTATGTTCTAAGTAATAAAAAAGGAGCACCATCATTTATGATTACTAGGTTGGTTGAGAATGTTTGGGGCCAGGGCTCTTAACCTCAGCACTACTGAAATTCTTTGCTATGAGGGATTTTCACATGGCATATCATAGGACATTTAGCACCATCCCTGGCCTTCTACCCACTTTATGGGTATTAACCCTCAGTCATGGCAATCAGAAGTGTCTCCAGATATTGCCAAATGTCCTGTGGGAAGCAAAATTGCCCCCAGTTAAACTGCTGTGTTGGAGTCATCAATATTATAAACCAATATCCAGCTAAAGATTGAATATCTTACTTTAGGGGCACCTGGGTGACTTACTTGGTTAAGCATCTGACTCTTGATTTCGTCTCAGCTCATGATCTCATGGTAGTGACATAGCCTTGAGTCAGGCTCTACCCACAACATGGAGCCTGCTTAGGATTCTCTCTCTCTCTCTCTCTCTCTCTCTCTCTCTCTCTCTCTTTCTCTCTCTCTCTCTCTCCCTCTCCCTCTCCCTCTCCCACACATACCTCCTTCTGCCCCTCCCCCACTTGTGTGTGCACTCTTTCTCTCAAAAACAAAAACAAAAACAAAGAAAAAACTTCCTTTAGAACTGGGCCTAGACAAAGCATAAGAGATTGTTAAAAACTGAGAACAAACTGAGGGTTGATGGGGGGTGGGAGGGAGGAGAGGGTGGGTGATGGGTATTGAGGAGGGCACCTTTTGGGATGAGCACTGGATGTTGTATGGAAACCAATTTGACAATAAATTTCATATAATAAAAAACAAAACAAACAAACAAAAAAAAAAACTGGGCCTAGAATGGTAACTAAATTCCCCCGATGGCATCATGCCATGGACAATTTTTACTTCACGGTGGCATTTTTTACTCTTTTGCCACCTGTGTATTCTTGCTTGTAGTGCACTTCTGTTTGTGGGGTGAGCTGTAGCATTGACATTGCTGCCAATCGGATCTAACAGGAAATGAAAAGCAGCTGCAATATTTCAAAGGGTTGAACAGACTGGGCAGAAGGTATGTGGACAAATCCTACTAACAAATAACGGGATTTGTGCGCACACAGTGCCTCCCACGCTGCGGCTTGGAAATCTACGCCCGGCTGTTTCCATCACTGTTGTGCATAAATCACAGAAATTGTAATAAATTGAGAAAAAAATGTTCTCTCACACACGGAGGCTCAACCTACATTCTGATGATGACTAAAGACGCGGGGATCATTTGTCAGAAAGGATATCTGACAAAACAAACCTTTAATCCAGCTTAGTTCTAAAGCAACCAGAAGGCATTAAACACATCTTCTCTCAATTTCTAATCTTAACCTTAAAAATAATAATAATAAACTTAATATTGGGAGTCTTTATAGGAAAGAAACATATTAATAATAAAGTCTTCTGAATAGGCCAGATGCCACTGAGAGGTTTAAACAGATTACCTTTAAGTTCTCTTCCAAATCTGAGCTACTATGAATTCCCCATCTGGATTCTTAAGAGACCAGATTATTTCAAATGATTAGTATCCTACTCCCTCCCATTATGAAGATGCTGTATGCTTCCAGTTATGTTTAAAGTGATGCATTTATTGGGTGAATCCGGTACTTTTCCTTTAGACTTAGTCTGTTGAAGGGCCTGGAATCATAACTGCATCTGCTAGATAATCCATAGGTTATGTGGTAGTGATTGATGGTGGGGCTAGCCGGTTGAATTTTCTGAGCATCTTAGTTCTGAATACCTAACAATAGCAACTCCATGTATTTGATCTACAGTCTAGTATAGTTAGTCAACAAAAATTGCTGTTATTACTGAAGACAATTACAAGGTAGCATTAGTGTAAACAGGGGGCCCTTTCATATGTGGGGTCCTGCGCAACACCAAACATTGCAAATGGGCTCTGGGGATTCTCACTGCCTGGACTCCAATGCAGGCTGTCCCTAATACGAGTTCAGCAAATAACTTACCTTCTCTTTTAAAATGATAGTCTTTACGAAGACTAAATAAAAAAGATTAGGGGGTGGAAATTAAATGGATTAATACATATATAAAGTGCTTTATACGTACTAAGCCCTCAATGTATTTAGTTGTGGGCAATAGAATACATGTCAGCTAGTATAATCATTGGTCTGCAACATTATTCATACATTTTGAAGTTATCAGGAGTGTTAAATATTTATTTTTGAGAGACAAAGGGAGAATGTGGGGAGGGGCAGAGGGAGAGGGAGATAGAGGATGCCAAGCAGGGCCCAAACCCAGTGCTACCAGCACAGAGCCCAATGCAGGCCTCAAACCCAGAAACCTGAGTCAAAGTAGGATGCTTAACCAGCTGAACCATCCAGGTGCCCTGGAGTGTTAAATTGCAAAAGAAAACCACTTTTCATTGACCACTGACTGTAAACCACAAGAACTGATTTAAATTTATTTATGACATCCCTGTATTTTTATATAATCACTTTATCTTTTACGTGGTCATTACTTAAAAGGTGCCACCATATTCAATGTATCCTCAAGAGAAAAACTTAAAATGTGGTTTTGTCTGTTCTGAGTCTCGTATTTGTGAGAATAATTGGGATTCTGCTGCTTCCACAAAAGCAAAAGTTTGGGTATTATGGGATAGTTTTGTCGTTGCCACAGAGCTGATGGCAGAAGGTGACTTAACATCCTACAAATTGGCAGTCAGCGCTGCCCCTGAAGACTTGCCCACTAATGTAAAAGAATGAGCTGCTGGCTGATTCATGCCCCTTCCCACGTCCCCCTGAAAACCCACAGCCTTTATTTTTTTTTCTGCCTGTAAAACTGCTTAGCTGCCCAAGGGATAACACTTCTGGGAATTTTGACTGTGAATGGAGAGTTCTGTGTGGTCCTTAATTGGGAGAGGAACCTGTCAAAAATAATATATTCACAGATACTCTGAACCATTATGGGCCTGGCAACACTATATAAATTGTCACATGGCTGGTGGCAGGTGGGTTGATTTTTTTCAGCAACACTAAAAGCTGACAGGAATGTCTTTCAGAAATCTACTCCCTTGAAGATATCTAGTTAAGGTATTAGAAGAGGTGTGGAGGGTATAAGGGGAGACAGGATGGGAATTAGACAGCTGGGTAGCTGCTGTGAAATATTTGAACTGTGACAGCTGATTTCCGTTTAATTTGAGGTAGCAACTAATCTCCTTTGAAATCAGAAGTTTTAGTAAGTTTGACTATTTCTTTGCTAGATTTGGGCTATGGATAATTTTGGGAAAACTAATGAGAGAAGTGGCAGGATAATCTAACAGCATAGAAGGAAAAATACAGAGAATGAGTCCTTTATGTTTTTATAAAGAGACTGCTGCTATTTATGCACAGGGTAGTGGCTGTTTTGTGTGTCATTTCTGTTTCTGTTCGCATAGAAATCCGTGTCTCATCTCCCTTCGCTTCCTGTTCTCATGATAAGTTTTGGCCACGTTGACTGCTTACTGCTTTCCACAGAAGTGCAGGTGCCTTCAAGTGAAATATGGACAAAAATTTGAATGAGTAAATATTTGCTGCCATTTTCAATTGCTCTTCCTTTTCCCTAGTTTCAAGGGTTCCTAAACTTGTATTGTGCCATGAGCTTGTTTGGCAACCTAGAGAAACCTATGGATTATTTCCCAAAATGATGTCTGTGAACGTGTGAAACAAAATGCAAAAAAATTATAAGAGAAACCAATTATGTTGAAATACAGTCCTCTCCCTGAATCCCTTGGAAATGAACCGCTGCCCTAGTTCTTGCTCCTTTTTATGCACATGATGGTAATCAGTGGAGAGAAAATCAGAATAGGGAATTTGAATTGTGTCAAGAGTAACTCTTACAAGAGATAAGAATAAAGAGGAATACGGCAAAAAAAAAAAATGGAAAAGGAAAGATCTCTTGGGATCAAGTGTATTTTGATGCCATATAGAGAAGAAGAAACATGAAGAGATGCTTCAGAAGAAGCAGATGGGGGAAAAAACAACACAGAATGAAAAGAATGGCAGAAGTAGGTTTTAAATTGTGTACCCTTTGATGTTCTCTGAAAGATCCAATTATAAGATTGGAATTACTTTCTTAATTGTTATTGGAGTCTGTTTGCTTGAAGAATGGGTCACATGAGGCTCAGAACTATATTTAGGTTATATGTGGAACTTACTGTTGGTTCTGTAGTATAAATTCTTTCTACAACTTCCCAAATTTTAGGAATGGTGTTCGACTTCCATGACCAATCTTACATTCTAGCTCCTCTGTGGTCTTTGCTAAAACAGTTCCCTTTGCTCACATTCTGGCAACTATCTCTTATTCAGTAACTCATCTCTTTGCTTTGCATTGTAGTTACTTCTGTTGATTTCCTTCACTTCATTGTCCCCACTGCCTTGATACTGCCTTGAATATTGGAATGAATGAATGAATGAATGAATGAATGAATGAATGAATCTAATGAATGCATGATAGATACTTGTCAAAATCTCTGCTTTAATTTTTGATGGGGATGCTTATAAAAAGAGAACACATTCTCATTATAGGAACCATAATCACGGATTGAGGGCCTGTTAGGTACCAAACTGCATCCTAGGATCTTCATAAGTATTATTTCTTATCATCACAACAACTCTGACAGAGAAATTTCATCAACCCTTTATCAGTGATGAGGAAACTAAGAGTCAGAACTGAAACTCTTTCCTGTTAGTGGAGATTTGGACTTGAATATACTTCCTTCCGATTTCAAAACCTATATATTTTCCATGATATCAAGCTCCCTCCTTTATGATAAAATGGTCCCTTATCTCTCAGTATTACTTCAGTGGTATTCTTATTGATAATTACCCACCATATTAATAAGTAACATTTATACTTTAATAAATGGAAATATATTCTCAGAACCAGGATATCACTAATTCTTTCATGCTCTTAAAAAAAAAAAACTGTTACTATCCACCTTGATTTGCCACATTTCAGTAAACTTTCAGAGAAGCAGTCTGCTATTTTGGACTAGTATTGAAAGCTATCCAATTGTACCGCACTTACTCATGATTTTAAATTTAAGTTGTGTACCATCATTATTAAAAACATTTAGCTTATCTGGCAGATTTATAACATTTAAAGTATCTTTTATTAATCAGTTACTGTTCCTGATGTTTGTAGCTGTCACAGGATTTTGAAAATGAAGACCAGAGCCAAACCTTTCCAACGCCAGAGTAATGATGGTTGTGTTGATTATACTCTCCCAGCAGGCCTGCAAGGTAAATATTAGGATCCTTATTTATAAAGAGAAGTCAAATGAAAGTTCTGAGATGATGTATAACTCAGTCAAGGGGACATAGCTAGAAAAAGTTGGAATAAAGATTTGAACCGATCTCTTCTTAAATAAGGATTTCAGTTTTTCTCAAGCAACTTTGTCATTTAGAAAATCAAAAATAGTTAACGTCTGTCTTCAAGAATTAGGGGGATAAAATGCTACCTGCCATTGAAACACATGAGATTTGCTATTATTTGAATGGTGGTTAGGGGTGAATGAGAGGAAAAGAAGGAACATATAACAGGAGTACCGTCTTTATATAAGTACGTTAGTAAAGAATGTTAATTTCACAACAAATGTGTTTAAGCAGTTTTAATTAGTTTATGTAAATAGATTAAACTTCCCTATTTTACTAAAACAAAATAATAAATTCATAATGTAAACCAATTTTTCATTTCCATATTAACATGTTAAGTGGATAATGTTCAAATAGAAAAAATATTTTTGTGACCTCACTAGTTTGATTTTCTAAAATAGTCTTTTTCTTGATATTCCAATTGAATTATAAGATGAACATTTAATATATTTGTTCATGGTAGCGTGGTAAATATTAATAATAATTTGAAGAATAATTTGTGGGTATTCATTTTTAAATGTATTCATGAATATTCCTATTTAATATGTACATAATTTAGCTAGAATAACAAAGATTATAAATCCTTTTCATTATTTCACCTTAATCAAATATAAGGTTGTTAAATACGTACTATGTGCTAAGTATTATTTTAAGAAATAAAACTTTTATGTTTTATTTATTTTTTACTCTTTTTTAAATGTTTATTTTTGAGAAAGAGAGAGAGAGAGAGACAGAGTGCAAGTGGCGGGGGGAGTCAGAGAGAGAGTGGGAGACACAGAATCTGAAGCAGGCTCCAGAGGCTCTAAGCTTTCAGCACAGAACCTGATGTGGGTCTCAAACCCACGAACTGTGAGATCATGACCTGAGCTGAAGTCTGGCACTCAACCAACTGAGCCACCCAGGAGCCCGAGAAATAAAACTTTAAAAAATGCCTGCCTCTAGCCTGGCTAGAGTTAAAAATCTTTATTACCCCTAATGGGCTTTATTAGGTTTTTAAAAATGCAACTGAATTTGTATACAGGTTTTGATTCATTAATACAGTTGATTTTCAACTAATAATGAAAGGATAAGAAACAAATAGATCATTAAAATTGAGAGTTAATTACAGATTTTTAAAAAATTAAAATTCAGTTCTTTTCCTCAAAGTTTTATTTTTCCCTTAGACATAGTTGGGCTTCTACTTTGTATTCTGGTCCTAAAATCTTAGAGGTCTGGATGATAAAAGCCTGTTTAAAAGCTTTGAGATCCTTGCACCTGACAGTAAGATAACATAGTGTGTCAAGTGTGCTCAAAAAAATAAAATAATTAACAAACCCCCAAAAAACCTCTGAGATCTCTTTCTGTGTTAAAGCAAAACTAAAATTGGTAGTAAAATAGCCAATCTGAGATTATCTAAACTTTCATTTATAGACAAAACCGAGAAAGATAATAAACTTGAGAGGAAATAATGAAGTGTATCCTGGTGAAATCAAATTAATATTTTAGTTTCTGAGTAAACTGTATTTATAAGACTTAAATCAATATTTGAAGAAAAATAGGTAATAGAAATTTCTACAAGTCAAACCAAGGTAAATGGGCCTGAAAAACAGTAAATATGTTATATATATGTAAACAGGGATGAGGAAATCCAAAAATTCTAGTGCAGATCCTGCAACTGTATCTTTATTCACAAGAAAATTCCACTCTAACTCCTCCAGTAAAAATTTACGGGGACATTACCAAAGGGCTCACCAAGGAGAAAATCATACATAAGAATTGTAAAAAGAAGAAAGGATCTTTCTTCTCTAATAGTAATGAGCTTGGTGCTCAAAAAGCACAGGAAAATAAGAACAAAGAGGCAAGTCTAGAGATTGCTCTGAGGACACAGAATATTGGTTTCACCTAAAACCCACATATTAACCCTGACATCTCCAATCTTTTGTAGTGTTAACTCATAATTATTACAGCAAAATATTTCACTTTTATTTTATTTTTTCAAGTTTATTGATACATAATTTACAAAATTTAAGCTATTTAAGTTGTACAATGTAAAGTTTTGATTTAATTATACATTGTGAAGGGATTCCCCTCATCCACTGTACTAACACATCTATCATCTGGCCTATTTACCTTTTTTTAAATTTAATTTTAATTTTTTTTTAAATTTTTTTAGGGGGAGGGAGTGATGAGAACATTTAAGTTCTTTCAGCAAATTTCAATTATACAATACACTGTTATCACTATATTCACAATGTTACATATTAAATCCTCAGACCTTATTCATCTTATCGCTGAAGGCTTGTACCCTTTTACCAAACTTTCCCTGTTTCCCCCACCACCCAGTCCCTGGCAACTGCTTTTCGGTTCTGTTTCTAGGAGTTTGACTGATATGTGGTATTTCTTGGTCTGGCTTATCTCACTTAACATAATGCCTTCCAGGCTGATCCATGTTGTTGCAAATGACATCATATGTATATATATTTTTTATCAATTCATCTGTCAGTGGAGACTTAGGTAGTTTCCATACCTTGACTATTGTGAATAATGTTGCATTGAATATGGGAATACAGCTGCTTCTACCAGATACTGCTTTCATTTCCTTTGGGTATATACCTGTGAATAGAATTGATAGATCATATAGTAGCTCTGTTTTTAATTTTGTGAGGAACTTTCATACTGTTTTCCATTGTGAGTGTTCCAGGGTAAATTCCGACCAGTGGTGCACAGAGGTACCCTTTTTTCCCCCACATCCTTCTGCATCCTTTCCAGCATTTATCTCTTACCTTTTTGATACAGTCATTCTAACAGGTGTAAGGTGATATCTCATTGTGGTTTTGATTTTCATTTCCCTGGTGATTAGTAATGTTGAGCACATTTTTATGTACCTGTTAGCCATTGGTATGTTTTCTTTGGGAAAAAAAATGTTTATTTAGGATTTTTGCCCATTTTAAAAATTGGGATTTTTTTTCCTATTAAGTTGAATGAGTTCCTTGTATATTTTGGATATTAATCTTTCATTGGATATGTGGTTTGCACATATTTTCTCTCATTTGGTAGGTTGCCTTTTCATTTTGTTGATGGTTTCCTTGGCTGGCCAGAAGCCTTTCAGTTTGATGTGGTTCCACTTGTTTTCTGTTGCTTTTGTTGGCATTGCTTTCCATGTCAAATCCGAAAGAAATCATTGCCAAGACCAGCGTCACAGAGCTTACCCCCTGTATTTTCTTCTAGGACTTGTACATTTTCAGGTCTTGTGTTCAACTCTTTAATCCATTTTGAGTTTATTTTTGTGTCTGGTGTATGTAGGAATCCAGTTTCATTCATTTGCATGTGGCAGTCCAGTTTCACAATACCATTTATTCTGTTAAAATTTATTGTATTAATGAACAAAATTTTAAATTTTAATTGCAGTATAGTTAATAAACAGTGTTATATTAGTTGCAGATGTACAATATAGTGATTCAACAATTCCATTCATGACCTGGTGCTCATCAGGACAAGTTCAGTTCTTAATCCCTATCACCTATTTCAAGCATCTGTCCACCTACCTCCCTTCTGGTACCCATCAGTTTGTTCTATATAGTTAAGAGTCTGTTTCTTGGTTTGTCTCCCTCTCTTTCATTTTTTTTCCTTTGCTCATGTGTTTTCTGTCTTAAATTACACATGAGTAAAATAATATGGTATTTTTCTCTCTCTAACTTATTTCACTTAGCATTATATTCTCTAGGTCCATCTATTTTGTGGCAAATGATAAGATTTTCATTTTTTTTGGCTGAATAATATTCCATTATATGTACGTGTGTGTGTGTGTGTGTGTGTGTGTATGTGTGTGTGTGTGTATGTGTGTATACACACACCACAACTTATTTATCCATTCATCAGTCAATGGACACTTGGGCTGTTTCCATAATTTGGCCATTGTAAATAATGTTGCTATAAACATTGAATTAATGTTTTTGTATTTTTTGTATTTGGGAGCAAATACCCATTAGTGTGATTACTGGACCTTAGGGTAGTTCTATTTTTAACTTCTTGAGAAAACTCCATATTATTTTCCACAGTGGTTGCACCAGTTTGCATTCCCACCAAGAGTGCAAGAAGGTTCCTTTTTCTCCACATCCTCACTGACACCTGTTGTTTTTTGTATTTTTGATTTTAGCCATTTTAACAGGTATGAGGTGATATCTCATTGTGGTTTTGATTTGCATTTCTCTGATAATAAGTGAGGCTAACCATCTTTTCATGTGTCTGTTGGCCATCTGTAGGTTTTCTTTGGAGAAATATTTGTTCATGTCTTCTGCTCATTTTTAACTAGATTATTTATTTTTGGGGTGTTGGGTTGTATAAGTTCTTTATACATTTTGGATACTAACCCTTTATTGGATATGTGATTTGCAAATATATTCTCCCATTCCATAAGTTGCCTTTTAGTTTTGTTGATTGTTTCCTTCATTGTACAAAAGCTTTTTTTTTTTATTTTCATGTAGTCCCAATAGTTTATTTTTGTTTTTGTTTCCCTTGCCTCAGGAGACATATCTAGAAAAATGTTACTATGGCTGATGTCAGAGAAATTACTGCCTCTTCTCTCTTCTAGGACTTTTATGGTTTCAGGCCTCACATTTAGAGCTTTAACCCATTTTGAGTTTATTTTTGCCCAACAGACTATCCTTTCCTCACTTTATATTCTTAGATTCCTTGTTAAAAAAATAATTGACCACATTTTCATTTATGTCTGGAATTTCCGTTGTCTTATCCATTTCTGTGTCTGTCTTTATGTCAATACCATGTTGGTTTGATTACTAAAGCATTGTAATATAATTTAAAGTCAGGAAATGTGTTGCCTCTAGCTTTGTTTTTTTTTTTTTTCAAGATTTCTTTGGCTTTTTGCTGTATTTTGGGTTTCTATACAATTTTTAGATTTTTTTTTTCTATTTCTGTGAAAAATACCATTAGAATTTTGATAGGGCCTGCACTGACTCTTTAGATTACTCTGGGTAAAATGGGCATTTTAGCAGTATTAATTCTTCCAGTTTGTGAACACCGCATACCTTTCCAGTTATTTGTGTCTTCTTAATTTCTTTCATCAGTCTTTTATGGTTTTCATTGTGCAAATCTTTAACTTCTTTGGTTAAGGATTCCTAAATACTTCATTAATTTTGGTTCTCTTGTACATGGGATTGTTTTCTTGATTTCTCTTTCTGATAGTTCATTATCAGTGTGTAGAAATGCAATTGATTTTTGTGTGTTGATTTTGTTTCCTGCAACTTTATTGAAATTATTAATTCTAACAGTTTCTGGTGGATTCTTTAGGGTATTCTGTATACAATATCATGCCACGTGTAAATAGAGAGTTTTATTTCTTCCTTTCCTATTTGGCTGCCTTTTATTTGTTTTGGTTTTTCTTTCTTACCTAATTGCCCTAGCTACTTCCAATATTGTGTTAAATAAAAGTCAGGAGAGTGGACACTATTGTCTTGTTCCTGATCTTAGAGGAAAAACTTTCAGCTTTTTATTATCAACTATGATGTTAGTGGTGGGTTTATCATGTATGACCTTTATTATGTTGAGCAAATTCCCTTTATACCCAGTTTCTTGAGAGTTTTTTTCATTAAGGAGTGCTGAATTTTGTTGAATGCTTTGTTTGCATTTACTGAAATGATCATATGATTTTTATCCTTTGTTTTGTTAATGTGGTGTATCACTTTGGTTGATTTGTGGATGTTGAACCATCCTTACATCCTAGAATAAATCCCACTTGATCATGGTGTATGATCTTTTACATGTATTGTTGAATTCAGTTTGCCAATATTTTGTTGAGGAGTTTTGCACCTATGGTCATCAAGGATTTTGACGTATCAATTTCTTTTCTTGTGGTGTTCTTATCTTGCTTTGGTATTGGGTTAATGATTCCTCAGAAAATGAGTTTGGAAGTATTCCTTCCTCTTCAGTTATTTAAAAGAGTTTGAGAAGTGCTGACATTATAAATGTTGGGTAGAGATCACCATTGATGGCATTTGGTCCTGGACTTTTCTTCATTGGGAGAGTTTGGATTACTCATCTCATTACTGGTCACTTCACTTTTTGTAGTTCTTCATGATCCAGTGTTGGCAAGTCATATATTTCTTGGAATTTATCCATTTCTTCTACGTTGTCTGATTTGTTCATATATAATTGTTAATAATAGTCTCTTATGATTCTTTATATTTCTTTGGTATTATTTGTAATATTTCTCTCCTGTTTCTGATGCTATTTATTTTTGTCCTCCCTTCTGTTTTCTTCTTAACTAAAGTTTGATTTTATATTTTAAAAAACAGAACTTAATTATTCTTTTCTCTTGTCTTTTTCGTTTCTGTTTCATTTGTTTCAATGCTATCTTTGTTATTTCTTTCCTTGTGCTAACCTTGAGCTTAGTTTGTTTTTTTTTCTAGTTCATTAAGGCTTAATAATTTAGTTTATTTGATATCTTTTATTTTTAATGCAATTTTATCTATTTATTTATCTTAATGTTTATTTATTTTGAAAGCAAGAGAGAGAGAGAGAGAGAGAGAGAGAGCAGGAGCAGGAGCAGGGGAGAAGCAGAGAGAGAGAGAGAGAGAGGGAGAGAGAGAATCACAAGCAGTCTCTGTGGTATGAGTGCAGAGACCCACACGGAGCTTGAACTCAAGAACCGTGAGATCATGAACTGAACCAAGATCAAGAGTCAGTGCTTAACTGACTGAGCCACCCAGATGCCCCTTACTTTTTTTTTCTCTGATGTAGGCTTTTATTAATATGGACCTCCCTCTTAGAACTGCTTTTGTGGGGGCACCTGGGTGGCTCAGTCTGTTAAACATCTGACTTCAGCTCAAATCATGATCTCACATTTCGGAGGTTTGACTCCCATGTCAAACTCTGTGCTGACAGCTCAGAGCCTGGAGCCTGCTTCAGATTCTGTCTGTCTGTCTGTCTCTCTCTCTCTCTCTCTCTCTCTCAAAAATAAATAAACATTAAAAAAATTTTTAAAGAACTGTTTTTGCTGATTCTCGTGGTACTAGTAGGTTAACGTTTCCATTTTCATTTGTTTCAAGATAGTTTTTGGTTTCTCTTTTGATTTCTTCTTCGACCCATCAGTTGTTCAGTAACATGTTGCTTAATCTCCACATATTTGTAAATTTTCTTGTAATTAGTTTCTAGTTTCATACCATTGTGGTTGGAATAAAATGCTTAAATATATTTTCAGTCTTCTTAAATTTATTAAGACTTGTTTTGTGGCCTAACATAATATTTGTCCCAGAGAGTGTTCATGTGCAGTAGAGAAGAATGTGCATTCTGAGCTGCTGTTGATGGAATGTTCAGTATCTATCTGTTAGGGCCATCTGGTCTAATATATAGTTTAATCCAGTGTTTCCTTATGGATTCCGTCTGGATTATCTATATAATGTTGTAAGTCAGGTATTGAAGTCCTTGCTTGTATTGCATTCATTGTATTGCTATCAACCTCTCCCTTTAGATCTTTTTCATATTTGGCTTATATATTTCAGTGTTGCTAAGTCAGTTGCATAAATACTTACAAATGTTACATCTTCATGTTGGATTGACCTCTTCACCGTTATGTAATAGCCTTCAGTCTTTGCTTTAAAGTGTGTGATCTATGTGCAGTTACTCCCACTTTGTTTTGGTTTCCATTTGCATGGTACATCTTTTTTCATCTTTTCATTTTCAGTCTATGTGTGTCCTTAAAGCTGAGGTGAGCCTCTTGTCGGCAATATATAGTTGGGTCCTGTTTTTTTGTTTGTTTTACTCAGGAATTGCTTGTCTTTTGATTGGAGAATTTAGTTCATTATACCAAAAGTATTTATTGGTAGGTTTGGACTTACTGTTGATATTTCATTACTTGATTGATGGTTGTTTTATAAATCCCAAATTCTTCCTCTCTTGCTCTCTCCTTTGTGATTCATTTTATGTAGTATTATGTATTAATTCCTTTGTCTTTGTCTTTTGTGTATGTACGATAGGGTTATTGGTTATGGTTACCATGAGTCTTAAATAAAACATATTTGTAACCTTCTATTTTGAGCTGATAATAACTCCAACTTCAATGCATACCAAAGCTCTTTCAAACCCGTATTTTCTATTTTTAATGTCATCATTTGCATCTGTTTACATTGTGTATCCATTAACAAATTATTATAGTTATTTTTAATACTTCTCTTTTTGACCTTTATAGTAGAGTTATAAGTGATTTATCTACCACAATTATAACAATAACATATTCTGGATTTAACTATATGGTTACCTTTACCAGCAAGTTTTATACGTTCATATGTTTTCACGTTTCCAATTAGCTTGCTTTTGTTTCAATATGAAGAACTCCCTTTAACATTTATTGTAAGTTTGGTCTAGTGTTGATGAACTCATTTAGTTTTTTTTGTTGTTTGTCTTTTGTCTGGAGAACTCTTTCTCTCTCCTTTACTTCTGAAGGACAGCTTGGCTGGGTAGAGTTTTCTTGTTTGGAAGTTCTGTTGTGTTTTGTTTTGTTATTCTTTTAACACTTTTATGTCATTCCATTCCTTCTGGCCTGCAAGATTTCTGCTGAAAAATCTGCTTGTGGTCTTATGAGGGTTCCCTTATGGGGAAGTTAGGTCCCTCAGACAGTGGCTTTTAAAGTACACTGATAAACCTCTCTAAGGAAAAGACTAGGAAATCGGTGATTTTGTCTGCTCTCTCTGTGCTAAGCCTTCTGGGGACAGCAAGTTAAGAATTGCTTCTTTATTTGCTATAGTCCTACGGGATTCCTAAGCGGAAGCCCATTTAGCTATCCTAGCCAGGTAATCTGGGGGCCATCTCCTGGGCAGCAGCTGGGAAAGCTGAGGCACAATGTGTCCAAGCTCCTTCCAGGGAGATACTGGTGGGTGGCGAAGGTTAAAAGGAGAAGGCAGGAGATTAGTCCTCTATTTTCCCTTATTTCTAAAAGGATCACAGCCTACTCTAGTGTCTTCTAGATTAGCCTGGCCCTGTGGCGGCAGCTTTTTTCTTTTTAAATTTTTATTTAAATTCTTGTTAACATACAGTATAATGTGAGTTTCAGGTGTACAATTTAGTGATTCCACACTTCCATACAACACCCGGTACTCATCACTACAACTAGGTAGCAGCTTTTAACATATGCACATAAAACTCACTCAGGGACAGCTGGGAGACAGATTTTGGATTTCTTTGCTCTCTCTGTGCTATGCAGCCACTGTGAGTGCTGTGTGCCATTTGAGAATTGCTTTGCGAGTCTTGTGGGTCTTACAGACACAGACCTGTTGGCTTTCAGAGCTAGGCATTTTGGGAACACACCCCTCCAGTGGCAGTCTTAAAGTTTGAGGCACTAGGTATAGGGTCCAAATGCTTCCCTCCTAAGGGAGAAGCTACAAATTGGGGATTTCCTCTGTATGGTATAGAGCTGTGTCAGGTGTGGAGTTCATGGTGAAAGCATATCCTAGTCTTTCCTCCCTGCTTCAATGTATTTTCTCATTTGCTTGGTAACAGTGTGGTGGTCATTCAGGTAGTTTCAGGATCTCCTTCAGAGGGGTGGAAGGAATGGGTAGCTATACCTTCTGTGCATTTATAGGAGGAGATAGGCTTGGGAGCCTTCAATGTCACCATCTTGGTGCCGGGACCCAAAAGAATCAGTTTTTTAAAACTTCAAGTGTAGGTGGGTATTGGCTGCAAAGGGGCAGTATGACAGAATTTGGAGGCGATACAACGGTGTCAAATCTGTAGAATCATAAACCGTAAATAGTTCATTTTACTGTATGCTAATCTTAAAAATAATCAGCCAGATATCTGATGAACCCAGATGGAATGTAGACTGTGAAAAATCAATCTAATGATATTAGAATCTATAACAGAATTATATTGAAGGAGGTAGGGAAGAAAGAAGATGACTAGGTAACTTTTGGAAGCAGTGTTTTGACTAGATACCTTAATGGTAAATATAAAATGAAATTAATTGTACGTAAAGTGCTGTGGTTGGTAAATTTGTTTCTCCCAAGGATAGGGTTCAGGAATTGTGGGGGAAAACAAAACAAAACAACTTTACTTGTATACTAGGGTCTATCAAACAAGTAAATACAACATAGATGAGAGCCATGTCTCTCACTGATAGAGAAAATAGTTACAAATAAACAAAGAGGGGGTCCTAAAATCAAATGGTTGGTTCTCAATTAAAGTTGAAGGCATGAATGTGAATTTATATTTATTTTATCTACAGAAAGATAGATACAGAAATGAATAGAGATATGTGCATGTACGTGCATCAGTAAGTATGTATGTAGATTTCCTAACTTCGTCTTAGCTCAGAAACTGTGAGAGACTGCATATGCAGATGAACAATGGCCAGACCACACATATGAAAATAGAACTCTGACTCATAATCTGTGGCAACCAGCCCAGGAAACCAACTCATTATCTACAATAACCACCCTAGGAAGTCAGCCTTCTCCTATAAGTCACACTAGTAGGAAGTCAGACTGCTATCCCTAACAACTGGTGCAGAAAGCCAAACAATAACCCTTGTAACAACTGGCTTAAAATTGCTAGAAATTGATTAATAACCAGCAGCTTCCCTAATTTCTGTACATGCTTCTAAGTTAGGACCAACCAGAAAAAGCTAGATATCCTTAACCAATTACACAGGATGCCCTATTTGTAGGTGTTTTACGTAACTTCCCTGTGTCACCGGCCTCTAATCAGGGCATATTTTTCCTTCCACTAAAAAGCTTTCCTTCTCCTCTGCCTGCTTTTGAGTCTCTATCAAATGCAAGTGAGGGGGCTGACTCCATTGCTATTGCAAACTGTGAATACATAGCGTTTGCTTGTTCTCATTTGGGTAGTCTTCATTTATTTCCCCAACAGTGACACCACAGGAGCAATGAATACACCCAGGGACCAGATCTTGGACTCTCAAAATTATCCTCCAATAGAAGGAACCAGGATTCCTTGCAGCAATCGTTGATTTCAGGGTCTGCTCAGGAAAAATACAAAGTGCACTTGATGTGTTTTGTGATGCCAGAAAAGGGAGTGCTGAAAAAGAAAGAGGAGGAGGAGAAGAAGCATGGGAGCATGTCAAATGGGCATAGGAGCCAACTTGAAAACTCTCCCATAACCAAAGCTGGAGCGATTTGCATAACCAATTAAATAATTATAGTATTGAATTATAGCCTAAAGAATAAAATGAATATTTACAAGCCCACATGGATATAAGTAAGCAATTGATTGAATAAACAAGTAAAAGGGGTAGAAAAGACAACACTTTCTTATAGAAGAATTATAATTAGTAAATGTAGACAGAATGAGGGAAATAGAAAATTACCATTAGATCACAACAGGAATAATTGCAAGCAAGGGCCCCTGGTGACTACTAGACTTAGTAGTGAAAATTTCAAGGATCATCAGGATAGTTGTAGAGTCTTAAAGTATCACACTAAATATATTTATTAATCACTGCAATAAAGTTAACATGTGTCCACAAATTCTTTAAAATTGTTCCCCTCCCCCAAATGTTATCTAGCTGAACTTAAAAAATTGCTTCTAAAGAGGGGAATATGGAAAGGGGAAAATAATAACTTTATGGTTGAAAAGTTTGGCAGAAATAGCTTGAACCGAATGATTAAGCTTAGCATTGCCAGTAATAAAGTATACTGATATTATGTATCCTCTGATATAATGCCATTAAAGGACACATTATGGTAATCTTTGCCAAATTATATAACCTCAGCTTAATTTATAAGAAAGTATTATACAAACTCAGTTAAGAGATAGTGTATAAAATATGTAACTAGTATTCTTTTAAAGTGTCAAATTCATGAAAAACAGGAAAATACTGAAGAACATTAACAGATTGGAGGAGACCAAAGGGATATAATGACTGAATGCAGAGTGGTAGCCTGGGCTGGGTCCTGGAACAGAAAAAAAAAAAAAAAAAAAAAAAAAGGACATTAGTGGAGTAACTCGGGAAATCCAAATGAAGTCTGTCGTTTAGTTAATAGAATTGCACCAATCTTAATTTCTTATTTGTGATAAATGTACCATGGTAATAACATGAGATCTGAACATTGGGAGGTGTGGGCTGAAGGGTATATGGAAACTCCCTATACTATCTCTGCAACATTTCTGTAAGTATACCATTATTCCAAAATAAGTGGGTTTTAAAAGTTCATGTCTACAAACAATTAAATGTTTACTTTTATTTAATCTTTTTAAGTTTATTTATTTATTTTGAGAGAAGGAAAGTTTGTGCACGCATGAGTTGGGAGGGGCAGAGAGAGAAAGAGAGAGAATCCCAGTCAGGCTCCATGTGGGGCTGGAGCTCATGAACCATGACATATGACCTGTGCCTAAACTAGGAGTTGGATGCTTCGCCGACTGAGGCACCCAGGTACCCCTAAATGTTTATTTTTAAATAAATAATGACAAATGAGTAACATCATGGCAAAAATTGGAGAGGTTAGGAGAACTTTAGCTCTTCACAAAATGGATATGGCCTGGACTTTAATTCAGGATTATTCCACAAGGTAGCATGCTGTGTAACTATTTTTGGCTAAAGCATTAATAATATTTTATATATTTTAAGTGGAGTTATGAACGGAGAAAAAGCACGTCCAGGAAATAGCAGTGTGTATTTTTTTAAAACTATATATGTATACATGTTGAAAGATTTGGCAACAATAGGTTTTAGATGAATCTAATCTTTAAAAGTGATACTAAAATTATAAAGAAGAAAATAATTCTTTCACTGGACATGAAGAGTTTTAAAATACTTAAGGGAGCTTGGGTGGCTCATTGGTTGAGCATCTGATTCTTGATTTTGGCTCCGGTCATGATCTTACAGTGCTGGGATCAGACCCCAAGTGAGGCTGAGCACAGCCTGCTTAAGATTCTTTCTCTCTCAGGGGTGCCTGGGTGGCTCAGTCAGTTGAGCGTCTGACTTTGGCTCAGGTCATGATCTCACAGTTGGTGAGTTTGAGCCCCGCATCGGGCTCTGTGCCCAAGGCTCAGAGCCTGGAGCCTGCTTCGGATTCTGTGTCTCCTTCTCTCTCTTCCCCTTCCCCACTCATGCTTTGTCTCTCTCTGTCTCTCAAAGATGAATAAATGTTAAAGAAAATTAAAAAACCAAAAAAGATTCTTTTTCTCTCCCCCTCTGTCCCTCTCCCCTGTCCACACGTGCCTCCCCTGTTCACACGTGCTCTCTCTCTAAAGTAAAAAAAAATAAATAATAATAGGGCTGCCTGGGTGGCTCAGTCAGTTAAGCATCTGACTTTGGCTCACGTCCTGATCTCAAGATTTGTGAGTTCAAGCCCCGCATCTGGCCGTCTGCTGTCAGTGCAGAGCCCACTTCAGATCCTCTGCTCCCCTCCCTCTACCCCTCCCCTGCCTGCACTCTCACTCTCAAAAAATGAATAAACATGAAAAAAAAGTTTTAATTAAATAAAAGATAAAAATAAATACTTCAAAGTTGATGACTTTCATTTGCATATGCAAAGAGGTAGTAGACTATTAATTTATCTAACAGGTTTTGATGTTTTTCTCATATTGTTTTAACTATAAGCGTAAATCCATTGTATTCTTATTGTATGATTGTGGATCTGGGTTTGTAATAACTCTCATATTGTTCTCCTTCGTTGAAATACATTTCCATCAGAATTCTTTCCAGTTCACTCCTGCCTACCCACCTCATATGCAAACTGCTCTCTGGAGCCTTTCAAAATTACTATAACCCTCACTCTTACTTGTGCCTCTGTGTGCCGTCTTTTTTCCCCTTAGTTAATGTGTGTGCCTTAGTCATTAGTTAGCGACTGAAGCTCATGCACTATTTTACACTTCTTTTTTTCCCCAAAGCACCTAGCACAGTGCTGAGCCTAAATAGAGACTTAATGAATAATTGATTGCTTAATTAAACTGAATGCTTGTACAACAAGGATAATCCATTTCCTGACCCCGCAAGACAACACAGAAATTACTGATTATCAGAGGCTGCCCTTACTGCTTAACATTTATTCCAGATAAAACACTAAAGCCTCGAGTGCAAAAATCATACCAGATTAATGTTCATCCCTATATTACATGTAGAAGTTATTTGAGGCGGTTGCAGTATGGTGACTTTTGACCTACTTTCCATTTTAAAAATTAGATTAGGAGGGAAGCTCTGTAGATATACACCCATAGTATTATTTTCTCTGAACAGCCAAATGAATATCACCACTACCAAAAATAAATAAATAAAATAAGGGAATCAAAATAAAAGCTCACCAGTTGAAAGACTATTAAAAGTTCAGAATTTTTTTCTTTTAAAAATCCTTTCTGTTACCTCTGGGAAAAAAACTCAAGCCAGTGTATTTTCATAGAAAATTTGACAAAAAACTTAGGAGCTGAAAGTTGAAATGAATTGAATTTTCAAAAGTCTGTGGAAACAGAAGGTGGGAATAAAAGTTTAAACTGAATAAAGAATAAATGACAAATGGAGGGGATCAATAGTATACTCCTGATACTCCTTTATTTTAAAAATCGTAGGATCCTGAATTATTTTCTGCTTTCCCCCAAATGGTTATGAACCCCACAGTCTTGTAAACATAGGAAATATGTCATACCTCATGATAAACGATATCACTGACATATTTGAGAGTTTCAGCAAACATCCATTCTTGATAACATGAGGTATCAACATGATTTTGTTTGAGTTGAGTTATTAAGAACTCTGTAAAGGTCAGATTCCCACTTCAAATGAAAACATTGCTCTGAAATATAAACTCTTATAATGAGCTCACTCTAATTTTAATTAATAACTCTCATAGAAACCCTACAAAACAAATAAAAACAATTCATTTGACAACATATGGCAAACAATCTTTTTTTTTTAATTATATCTTGTAACATCTATATTGTTGTTACAAGTAACTCTGGGATTTGCCTGCCAAAGAGACAATAAAGGAAAGGATGCCCTTTTTAATATTTGTATTTCTTCTAAAGAGATAAATACAGAAGTGTGCAAAATAAAGAAGGAAAACAAAGATGTTCTCATCTAGTTCATGTGAGATTTTATCTCATGTAGAAATTTTTTGAAATTCATTTACAATTCTAGAGTCTCTGATTCATTGACTTCATTAATTTATAAGGGAATTAATCTCACTACTACTACTGCAAGCTCTTACCAGTATGTTTGCAAAAAGATTCTATTTTTAAAACAATGGTTGGAAATTAGTCATGATTTCACTGTTCATGTATATATTTTCAGAATGAAATTAAGTGGAACATTGTTTGTGTGTGTTTTTTTAGAATCCCTCTACGTTTTAAACTAATTCCCTTTGACCCACAGGCTATAACACTTCCCATGAAAATGGATGCATTGTTTTCCTTAGCCCAAAGTTGAAGTATCAGAAAATACAACCAGTAATATGTAGCAAACATATACTTTACTTAAAACCGTGGGTAGAGAAATATTTGAAAATATTTATATTTCACAGAACATTTTAAGTACCATATTTCCAGGGTTCTTTGTCACTAGCTGGTGGGTTAGACTTTGCCCATCTACTTTGTCAAAGAGAAGGTGATACCTGAGTTACTTTATAAAAATGTTGGACTTTACCCTTCCTTGAATCTTTGTTTTGTCATCCTTTTATTCATTCATTGACTCACTCACTCACTCACTCACTCATCTATATAAGCATTTATGGGCTGCCAAATGTGTGAGCTACTATGTTATTCACTGGGGCAACAATAGGGAGGAAAACCAAAACCAAACAAACCAACCACAAAGACTCGGCTTCTATTTTCACAGAGATAAAAGATTAGAAGTGTGGGTTCTAATTAAACTATCACAGAAATAAATGTAGAATTACAGCTTTGACCAGTGCTATGAAGAGAGGGACCCAGTACCATTTGATGTCAAGCTAAGAAAAGGCTTCCCGAAGTGAAGGATGGTAGGGGAGACAACAAACAAGCAAAGGAGGTAGCATTCAGTCAGTCATGTGTTCAATGCTATTTCTTGGTGCTGATGAAATCACAGGTGCTGTCGTAGGTACTGGGGAAGTAGCCACAGTGAGACTTGGAAAATGGTTGAAAGTACATGGATTTTTTTTTAGCAACTGAAAGATTGATGAGCTTGGAGCATGGGTGAAGGAAGTACGAGATGGAACCTCTAGGTCAGTGGAAGCAGGGGTACATCGATCCCTGTAAGCACTGTTTCACCCTAGAAGCATTGTGAAGCCATTGGAAGAGTCTAAGGGAACGGGAATGACACAACCAGGTTATATTTCAGAAACCGCTTTGGGTGCCTATTTGGAGAAGATTTTCATGAAAGCAAGCTTTAAAGTCCTTTCCAGATTCATTGCCCTTTGAGGAAGCCCGCCTCCTCTTTATTATGAGGAGAGTTTGGCATTAATGAGGCATATACAAGGTGGCTCTATTCATTCTACAGTACTCCATCCTTTGGAAACTACCCATCATCACTTCCCTTTACAAAAAATCTCTTTGCAGTTTACCTGGAAAAGATGGAAGAATCATTTGGGATTGGAAGTCGGATGATAAAGTTAGTGTGTTCTTTATCTAAATAGTGTACTTGTGTGTGTGTGTGTGTGTGTGTGTGTGTGTGTGTGTGTGTGTATGCAGTTCTTTTCTTTCCTCTGATGAAAAAAAAATCTGTTCCTTTAATTTATGTTCATGTCATCTTTCCATAAAGAATTTGAGCCAACTGAAAGTCTACTTACTGTCTTGATTAGACCAGTATGTGTTTATTCCTGTAACATATTTTAAATGGGTTTTCCCATTTACATTCAGTCAGGTTTGTTTTTTATCACAACATGTTGGTGGTAGCGTTATGTGGCTGTCAAAATGGGCTGTGTTGATGTGTTTTTGTTAAAACAACAAGGAATTATTAAGAGGCTCTGCATGTGCTCTGCTAGGTGCTTGTGTAGCTCTCCTAGCTTTTTATCAGATGGGGCATTTATCTTGTAAAGATCCAGCTAACTTTATAACCACACATAGCTGCCGGTACTTTCTCACGCACAGGGTTTTGCTTTTTTTTTTTTTTTTTTTTTTTTTTTCTTCTCCTGCTTTAAAAAGAGTTCACTGTGTCTCCAGACAGGTGTGTAGACGTTGAGGTAGAGTCTTTTGTGGCAGAATCAAACATGTTACTGTTTCATTTCTATGAATATAAGTGGATTGTATAGTATAAATGTGGATTCACCATCACGTTTTCTATAGCAAGACTATATATAATGATTTCAGCTAGTTACTTGTAGAGCTGAGAAAAGCCACAGATGCAATACAAAACAAATTTTCTTTGTGGAAGTAAAGTGTTATAATTTTCAAATAAAGGCAAACATATTTCCTTTACCCAGTAGCTTGAAAGGGGACCTGTGTGCGTAAGAGGCAGAATAATGCAGGGATTAAGTGTTGCTAGGTGGACGTGGACTAGAGTTCTAATCCTATCTCCACCATTTATCACCTGTACAACATTGACCAAGGGGCTTGCTCTCTGTGTCTCAGTTATCTGGGTTCTGAAATGGGTACAATTGTAATGTCTCCCTCATCTGGTTCTGATGAGGATTAAATGAAACAGAGAATGTGCCTGGCATATAGTAAGGGATTAAAAAAATGATAATAGTTAAATCACTTAAGTTGAGTAAATTATATGATTAAAAGTGGTGAAAGAATTAGCTCTCTGAGACTCACACCTTGTAGAGAACGTTGCTTAGTTCTCCAATGTTTGCCTTTAATTCTCTGAGTGACAGCTAAAGGAAGAAAAAAAGATGTAGGGAAAGATTGACTTATGAAATTCAAATAAGTAGCATTTCAAACCACTGTTCTTCATCACTGAGAAACAGCTTATTTTTGCATATTTAAAAGATGAAAGAAAATGCATACATATTAATTTTAAATTAGGCTTTCTAATGGGGGTAGAACTTTTCATGTGATTTCCACTGGTGAAAAATGAGGCATTCACGCTCAGGTGAACGTTTTAGTGTTTCAGGCAAGAATAAATTAACTATAGCAATTGAAGGTATACCCAAATATCCTCATATTTTGAACAAAAGTGTATGTGTGTGTGTTTATTACGAATGCTGGATGAAAAATAGATGTGATGACCATACTTTTGCTCAGTGGGTTACCATCAATAGGATATTTAAGATTTCCCTGTTGTGTTTTTCTTTTTTGGGGAACATTGAGATGACTATTATCAGAGTAAAAGAAAGCTATTGTGTTTCATCCAAAGGTGGTATCTAAGTATTTCACTTAGCTGAAATGTAACAAATACACATAATAATTTGTATTTTCCTGAGAAGCAACTCAGATAATGGTATATAATAGGATAACTGCACGTATTAATAACTAAAGATTAGATATGGGTTATATCTCAGGTCAGTAAACTTCCAATTACCAGCTGCTTTAATTGCATTTGCAGTAAACTTATAGAGGGTTTGAACAATGTGGAGGTTGATGATGTACTTGGTTATGATGCATTAGCATGCCCAGCTGGGAAGTCTCTGTAAATCCAACCTATCCACCCTGGTCTGTCTTCAGGATTCCCTGTTCTGTGGGCCTTCCAAGCATTGTCTGATACTAATCATAGTAATCATAATTTTTGGTAGTTCTTATATTACTAATGCCATAATTTTTACTGTTATGTCATTAACATCACTATCACCATCATCGTCTTCATCATCAATATTTCTTGAGTGCTAAAAGTGAGCAAGCTCTGTGCCCATCACTTTATTTGATCATCTCAATAGCCCTCTGTAAGATATATGCTGTTGTTATCCTCTATTTATGGGTGAGAAACTGAGGCTTAGCAAGCTTAAATACTTACCCAAGTTCACACTGCAAATAAAAGATGGACCCAAACTTTAAATTTACGCAGCATAACTCCAAAGCTGTAATTACTTAACCACTACACTTTATTATCCAATACTATCATTAAAATAATAGATTTTTAACTGTGAACTTTTCTGTGCTTTTCTGTGTTTTGACTTTGTAGTTGAGAGTTCTTTCCTCCCAAACATATATTCTCTCTTTTGTCCTTAGAATTAGGATCTGTATATTTTAGCTAGGCATGTGGCCATCGAGAGTAAGAATGCTATATCCTAAACTTCCCATGCATCCATGTGATTTATGTCTGTCTAATGAGATGCTGATGAAAACTCCTTAAATAGGAGAAGGTGTGTCTTCCATTGATCCTTTCTTTTCTTTCTCAGATAGTTTGGGGTCCTGGGGCTGGCACTGGACCGGTCATCACAGAATATAATATGGAAGCCACACATGAAAGATAGTAGAAAAGCAGCACAAAAGGACCTGGGCTCCTTGACACTGTGCCTCATTGAACAGCCCTAAACCAGCTCTTTCCAGGCTTATTTTACTTCAGAGAAATAAATTTCTGGTGTACTTATATCTTGGTTATCTTGGGGTTTTGTTCTCTTATCCAACCTAATCCTGCCTAATATACTTTGGGGGCAGAGACTCTTTTTATAAGTATGAATAATCCTAACATTTAAAAAGTACTTACAGGGGCGCCTGGGTGGCTCAGTCGGTTAAGCGTCCGACTTCAGCCAGGTCCCGAGCTCGCGGTCTGTGAGTTTGAGCCCCGCATCAGGCTCTGGGCTGACGGCTCAGAGCCTGGAGCCTGTTTCCGATTCTGTGTCTCCCTCTCTCTCTGCCCCTCCCCCGTTCATGCTCTGTCTCTCTCTGTCCCAAAAATAAATAAGCGTTGAAAAAAAAATTAAAAAAATAATAATAAAAAGTACTTACAAAAGGGATGGCTGTGTGGCTCAGTCGGTTAAGCATCCGACTCCTGGTTTCAGTGCCGATCATGAACTCAATGATTCTTGAGTTTCAGCCCCATGTTGGGCTCCGCACTGACACTGTGGAGCCTGCTTGGGATTCTCTCTCTCCCTCTCTCTCTTCCCCTTCCCTGCTGCTCTCTATCTGTCTCTCTCAAAATAAATAATAAATAAACATGAAAAACAGTACTTACTAAACATCAGATTGCTTCATGGTAATTATAGATTTCCAGATATGTCCAAGGCCTAAAATCATGAAAATCACGCTAAGTCTATTATCCATAAATCCAAAGCTGTAGTATACTTGAAACATGCAGATGGATAGTTTATTAGGCTAAGGTTTATTTGGCGGCCACTTCAGTCACTTCTTTCATGTTAACACATAGTGTAGTTGATATAAAATGCTATTGTATACACATTTCTAGGCACCCTTTCAGTGCTGACAGATTAAGGAAAACTTACTTTAAAGAAAACTCCCCTTTATGAATTAATGTCATCTCTTGTTATAGCAATCTTAACTTACTATTATTGTAGTAAAAGAACCTGTCAATTACTATACAAATCCACATTCTAATAGTCATGCATACTCCTGTTCACTCATTGCAAAGGGAATCTTGTGAAAGTTAGTTCAAACCAACTCAAGAGAGAAGCCTAACACTTGCCTTCCAGCAAAAGCTATCAATGATATAGAGCTGAGATGCCAAACAAGAGAAGAATATTCATCACAAAATTATTAAAGAGCCAAACCGGTACAGCTCAGTGTTCCTTTTGTCTTGAGAAGATTGTCTAATGCATTACTTTCTCTTTTTTTTTTTTTTCAACTTTTATTTATTTTTGGGACAGAGAGAGACAGAGCATGAACGGGGGAGGGGCAGAGAGAGAGGGAGACACAGAATCGGAAACAGGCTCCAGGCTCTGAGCCATCAACCCAGAGCCCGACGCGGGGCTCGAACTCACGGACCGCGAGATCGTGACCTGGCTGAAGTCGGACGCTTAACCGACTGCGCCACCCAGGCGCCCCCATTACTTTCTCTTAAGAGATGAAAATGTTGTCGTAAAATAAGATGGGAAAAGTGTTCCTCTTCATTTTTTCTTTCTTTTATTTACTAACTCTGTCCTTTAATAAGTATGTTCCAACCTCCTGGGCTAAGCACTAGGCTCACCTCTGGTGATACAGGAATAAACAACATTGACAAAAGTCATGCCTACCCGGAACTTACTTTTTCAGGGAGGAAGTCAAACAATAATCAAAAGCAACTGAAAAAATAAGATGTTTAGACAGTGGTTAAAGTTAACAAGATAATGAGATTGAAAATGATTGGAGACCAGGGGAGGTCAGGTCAGATCTCAGAGGGTGTTTGATTTGAGCTGAGACTTAGATGACAAGATACACTAGTCTCATGGAAATTTGAGAGATGAGCCATCCAGGCAGCAGAAGTAAGAAGTGCACAGATCTTGAAGCTGGAACAGGCTGCACTGAGTCAAGATGCAGGAAATAACTTTGAAGTTTGTGGAGCATAGAGGAAAAGGGAAGAGTGATGGGTGCTAAGATCAGGGCAGTGGGCAAGACTGGCTCATGTAAGACCTTGAAGCCATGGTCAGGTGTTTGGATTTTATTCTCAGTTCTTTCAGGATGAGAGGCAGTGGAAGTAACAATTTTATCATAGAGACCTGTTTTTCTCTGGTTTTGTATAATTTCCAACTGAAACTCAGTTTTAGGATGTGAACTACCTACGTTCTCATACTTGTATAATTTAAGTGACCATCATGGCCAAAGTTTGTCTGATATTTTACAAGTGCTCATGTTATTGGGAATATGAAGGCTGAAACCAGTTATGGATTCTTGTGATCTATGATAAATCATGAATTTGACTCAGTTATGAGCCTCTTTTTGTCCATATTGAAAGAATTCATAAATAGTAAACTCAGCCTTATCTGTCGGTAACATAATAGGTTGATTAAATATTGATTTTTAATAATCTGCCATTTCTTATTTAATAATTTTCATATTTGCTTTTTTCCTATTTATAGAAAAAATCTGTATATCTATATATCTGTTTTTTTTAAACATATCTTTGAAACACCATAGTAAACTACTAAATACATGGATAGGAGTGGGAATGGGGAGAAATAGTAACACCGAATTTTATCTTTATGAAACCTTTAAATTGCTTGCAAAGTATGAACAGTCTACTCATGGGACTTACACTATGGAACTAAGACGCATAAGAAACAGTCTGCTTTGTTTGCAGGGTCTAAGTGAGAAACAATAAATACACACTCATGTAGCCTGCTCCTATAAGGAAGAGAGACATCAGCAATCAGCCTCCTATAGTCCCCTGCTCCAACCAGTGGCTCTACACAGCCACTACTCATCAATGAGTTGTCAAGCGAAACTAGCCCATCAGTTGCCTTAACCAACAAGGAACAAAGATGATATGCATCTTTTCTGAGACTGAGAATTCTGTGTTCATTTTTCAAAATAGAGGGTAATTTTTGAAAAAAAACATGGACCCAAGGGACTTAAAGATAAATGAAGTGTGGGAAGTATTCTGTAAATATTAGATTCCATATTTTTCTGAGAAAGTTAAAAGATACTCTTTTGATCGCAGAGTATCTCACACACTACTCTCAAACTTATTTATTGTTATTTTAAGTCCAAATTTTGTTGCTTTTGTCCAAATACCTTTATAAGACTTAGATACATTAAACCTTAGTTTGCGTGTGTAATTCATTCATTCCAGAAGCATGCTTGTAATCCACTTGTATATCAAAGTGAATTTCAAGAACTGTTGCCTCAGTTGTGATCATGTGACATTCCACATCACGTACTACTTGTATTGCAAGACATCATTCATTTATCAAGTTAAAATTTATTATAAATGTTTGCTTGTCTTGTGGAACACTCACAGAACAAGTTACTCGCAATTCAGGGTTTTACTGAGAACAGTGTGATCTTTAAGTTTTAAGGAGAGAAGGAGGAGGTGAGAAAAAGGCAACTGGGTTAGGTGAAGAATAAAAAAATCCCAACGTTCTAAATATGTAATATTTACATGAAATAGCAAAGATTTGTTTTTACAATATATTAAAAATAAAATTCTAGCACAAGTCATTGGGCATAAAATGGCATCTACCTCTTATTTGGTTTCTCTTAAAAGAGAAATTAAAAATTTGGGTGAAAAAAGAATTGGGGTGAGTACCCATGATGATTTCATTATTAAAATGCTTTTTTCTACTAAGATATATTCCCCTTTAATTTATGTAACTTATTTTATGACATAAAAAAGGCTCTATTTGGGGAAAGTTCAAATACATACCAAAGTAAACAATATAACAAACCCCCAAGTATCCATCACACAACTCCAATAGCTGTCAACCTATGGAAATCTTTTTTTTATTAGTAAGTTTTAAATTTTAATTCCAGTATAGTTAACATACAGTGTTATAATAGAGTTATATATAGTCAACCTATGGAAATCTTTTTTTATATTAGTAAGTTTTTAATTTTAATTCCAGTATAGTTAACATACAGTGTTATATTAGTTTCAGGTGTACAATATAGTGATTCAACAATTTTATACATTACTCAGTGTTCATCATGACAAGTGTACTCTTTAATTCCCATCATCTATTTCACCCATCCCCACCCCCCCATCTCCCCTCTAGTAACCATCAGTTTGTTGTCTACAGTCAAGAGTCTCTTTCTTGGTTTGTCTCTCTTTCTCTTTTTTTGCTCATTTGTTTTGTTTCTTAAAATTTCACATATATATGAAATCATATGATATTTGTCTTTCTCTGACTGACTTATTTCACTTAGCATTATATCCTCTAGCTCCATCAATGTCATTGAAATGGGAATATTGCATTCTTCTTTATGGCTGAATAATATTCCATTGTCTGCGCGCACGGGTGTGTGTGTGTGTGTGTGTGTGCCACTTCTGTTTTTATTTTTCACAAATAAGTATCTGTTGGTGGACACTTGGGCTGATTCCATAATTTGGCGATTGTAAACAATGCTGCTATAAGCAAACATAGGGGTGCATGTATCCCTTTAGTGTTTTGTATTTTGGGAGTAAATACCCATAGTGCAATTACTGGATCATAGGGTAGTTCTAGTTTTAACTTAATGAGGAACCTCTGTACTGTTTTCACAATGGCTGTACCAATTTGCTCTCCCATCCACAATGCAATAAAGTTCCTTTTTCACCACATGCTCACCAACACTTGTTGTTTCTTATGTTTTTTTCTTTCAGCCATTCTGACAGATGTGAGGTGATATCTCATTGTGGTTTTGATTTGCATTTCCCTGATGATAAGTGATGTTGAACATCTTTTCATGTGTCTTTTGGTCATCTGTAGGTCTTCTTTGGAGAATGTCCATTCCTGTCTTCTGACCACTTTTAATTGGATTATTTGTTTTTCAGGTGTTGAATTGTATAAGTTCTTTATTTTGGATACTAACTCTTTATTGGATATGTCATTTGCAAATATCTTCTCCCATTCCAAAGGTTGCCTTTTAATTTTGTTGATTATTTCCTCTGCTGTGCAGAAGCTTTTTATTTTCATGTTGTCCCAATAGTTTATTTTTGCTTTTGTTTCCCTTGCCTCAGGAGACATAATTAGAAAAATGTTGCCATGGCCAATGTCAGAGAAATAGCTGCCTATGCTCTCTCCTAGGATTTTTATCGTTTCAGGCTCACATTTAGGTCCTTGATCCATGCTGAGTTTATTTTTTGTGTGTAGTGTAAAAAAGTGTTCCAGTTTCATTCTTATGCAGGTAGCTTTCTAGTTTTCCCAACACCATTTGTTGAAGAGACCTTTCCTTATTGTTTATTCTAACCTCCTTTGTTGAAGATTAATTAACCATGTAATTGCGACTTTATTTCTGTGTTTTCTACTCTGTTCTATTGATCTATACGTCTTTTACTGTGCCAGTACCATACTGTTTTGATTACTACAGCTTTGTAATATAACCTGGAATCTAGAATTGTCATATCTCCAGTTTCTTTTTCTTTCTTTCTTTCTTTCTTTCTTTCTTTCTTTCTTTCTTTCTTTCTTTTTCCTTTTACTGGATCGCTTTGGCTGTTTGGAGTCTTTTGTGGTTCTATACAAATTTTAGGATTGTTCTAGTTCTGTGAAAAATTTTGGTGTTTTGGTAGGGATTGCATTAGATCTGTAGATTGCTTTGGGTAGTATAGATATTTTAACAATATTAGTTCTTCCAGTCTATGAACATGGAATGTCTCTCCATTTCTTTGTGTCATCTTCAGTTTCTTCCAACAGTGTTTTACAGTTTTCAGAGTACAGGTATTTCACCTCTTTGGTTAAGTTTATTCCTAGGTATTTTATTATTTTTCATGAAATTATAATTGGGATTATTTTCTTTATTTCTCTCTATTGCTTCATTATTAGTGTGTAGAAAGGCAACAGATTTCTGTAGAATGATTTTGTATCCTGTGACTTTACTGCATTAGTTTTTCAGTTCTAGTACTTTTAACAGGTACACCCTGGTCATCTTGCAAAATGAGAACTGCTATGTGATGTTGACCAGGTTTGCTTTGGTCTTCTGGGGGAGCATGCCTGCGGTGCCAGGTCTTAGGGCAAATGTGATTTGGAAGGGCAGGTCCCTTGAAACATGGGGTGCACGGCTTGGTGCAGCCAACTTAGGTAGCAAGTGTAGACATCCGCTGGTTCCTGTAAGTGACCATGTGTTTACACTGGGTATGGGGGAGGAAAATGGCACCTTCCAACTCCTTTGTTTCTGAAGGATTTCCTTGTGATCCCTGTCTTTCCAGGCTTTGCTCTGAGATGAATAAATAAGTCTCCTTCCTGCATGCCCCAGATGTTTTTCAGACTGCTGGTTTATGCTATATCTCCACTAGGTGTTTGTCATAGTGTCTCTTTAAGGTTGGGAAATCAGCTTCCTAACACCCTCTGAGCTCTGAGCCCAGCCCGCTGATTTTTAAAATTCCAGGTTTTAAGTCCCACTGGTTGTAAGAACTCACAAAATTTGGCCCCTCTCGCTTTCACTGCCAAATATTGTGAGGATTCGTCTTCCCCATGAGGGTTCTCCACAGTGATAATCTGTTTCTTGCCTTTCTTCATCATGGACTCCCTCCCAGCAGCAGATGCCCATTGTTCATTTTGCTCACAAACTGTCTCCACTCTTGCTGCCTTCATCCACGTGGTCTCTTTGCATTTAGTTGTGGAGTTTCTTCTGCCGGTCTTCAGCTCGTTTTCTGGGTTATTTACACTGATGTGAATTTTATCTAGCTATATCCCTTGGATGAAGTGAGCTTAAAGTCCTCTTATTCCACCATCTTCCCTGCCTCCTTCCTGATTTGTATAACTTTTTAAAAGTATCTTTGATAGTAAAGGCTGAAATGAAGACAATCCTTCTTATTTAAGTTTCCTGTTCCTAAAAAGTTACTATTTTATTTTATTCGAGGCTCTTGAACTTTATGTTTTGTAACATCTGACAATATAGACTGGCAGCAGAACATTAAGAAATGTTAACGAAGAAAGTCTGTGATGGGATGAGGTGGAGGAGGGAGCTTATAGTGGTTGTTGGAATTTTCTTTTGGTTGAAAGGCATGTGGGTAATTTACATATAATGCTGTTTTGTTTTTAGTAACATTGTTACATTTGTTTTAGGGCTTCAAATCATTTTAAATTCTTTTTTTCAATGTTTATTTTTTGAGAGAGAGAGAGAGACAGAGGACATGCAGGGGAGGGGCAGAAACAAAGGGAGACACAGAATTCGAAACAGGTGCCAGGCTCTGAACTGTCAGCACAGAGCCCAACGAAGGGTTTGAACTCACAAACCATGAGATCACAACCTGAGCTGAAGTCGGATGCTTAACTGACTGAACCACCCAGGCACCCCAAAGCTTCAAATAATTTTAAATGATGGTATAGAAATCCCACTTAATTAAAATGAGAAATGGATCAAGAAGAAAATTGGTTCAGCACCTTGAAAGGAGACAAGTTTTACTCATTTTTGAGCCCTCAGTATAGTACTGGACACTCAATAAATGTTTGTTGAATAAATGAATAATCTGAATAAAGCTTTACCTTTTAAAAAAATGAGATGACTACTCATTCTCCAAATGAAATATAAATGCCAAAAGGTATGTCTATAGATTTTAATTTCACTATAGACTTCCAAGCTGCAACAGCTGTTTTATATAGTGCAGAAATATTGCTCTTTACCACTAACTCTGACCCTGAAAATACCTGTTACAAATAACTGAGCTCTCTAATAGTTCGTAATGATCCTGTCCTCCCAGCAGAACTAATCAGTGATTTGGAATCAAATTGGCAATTCTAAAAATGAGACATTGCTCACTTTGATTTCTTATGTGATTATCGTCTTTGTATTAAAGGAGACAATTGCAATATGTTAGCATCAGTCAATATTATGAACAAACTTTCAGACCATGAGGTTTGATGATTACGACCTATTGTGATGTTATTTTTTAAACTTCTGTTGCTAATTGTTTGCAGTGATAAAGTTCATATTACACTGGGAAACTCGTAATTTTACTTAAATTTTTAATATTTAAGTATTATTTTGTCTTTTACCTTCCTTTGAGTTGTTTATAGTAATCTAATGAGTTTCCTATTATTTATGTATACATATATATTTTAATGTTTATTTTCTCTTAGAGAGAGAGAGAGAGAGAGAGCACAAGTTGAGCAGGAGTGGGTGAGGGGCAGAGGGAGAGGTAGACAGAGAATCCCAAACAGGCCCCTACACTATCAGCACAGAGCCTGATGGAAGGCTCGAACTCAGAAACCATCAGATCATGACATGAGCTGAAATTGAAAGTTGGACACTTAACCAACTGAGCCACCCAGGTGCCCCTCCTATTTATATTTTTCTTAAAATGTTATTAAAACCAAATCACAAAATTTGCCATGCTTATTATATTGACTGGTGCTGCATACTAAAATCTTGAAAACATATTTTTGAAAGATGTTAATAATTAATTTTAAAGGAAAAAATCCATATTATTCCATAAACTGTTTATAAAAAAATATTTTAACCTGTTAGGTTAGTCATAGAGAACAGGGAAGTCAAGGCCATAAAATAATTCTCAAGGGGCCAGTTAGCATCACATGGAGAAAATCTCTTGACCAGCTTATAATTCAAATACTAACCCACTAACTGAAAGACCAAGACTGCTGTTCAGAGCGATGATTAAGTTAAGAAAATTAACTGGCTTAATGCAAATTCATAATCATAAATAATAAAAAATAATGAAACCTACAACTTACTTTGGAGTCAGAAAAACATTGCCTTCATATATGATAGACATTTTAAAAGTGTTATATATAGATTAAATGATTACAAATTCCAAATTACAGATGGCCTTGGTACTAAAATAAAGTTAATGCAGTCTTTCATACTGAATATATTTATCCATGGGAAAACAATCTAGATATAAGCTGCTAAACTTTGGGTACCTATCTCCCTCAGCAAAGTTAGATCTCACATAGAAGACAGTCTTCTTTGTCTTTCTCTCCTGATAGGCACATGACTTTGAGCTAATGATTTATAATTCAGTATAAATAAAAGAATAATTGTCATGTTTATTCTCTGTTCAATTCCAAAAGAAAGATTTTTCTAAAAATTCTTATAAATTTTTCAGATAAGAGCTAAATCAGTGTATATCTTTATCACTGAAAACATCAAAGTTTGAGATCATCTATTACCCATTGTAAAAATAGGTTGTCAGTTATTTTTTCTCTTAAATAGTTAAAATTTAAAATCTGTATCTCAGTTTAACCGAGAATCTATTTACTTGTTACATTTTATATTTAGGTATGTGTGCTTAATTTAATGTCTTTTTTAACAATGCAAATAATTCTTGATAATTTGGGGTTTTTTTTTTGTTTACTTGTTCAAGTTGTATAGTAAGTATATTTTTATTGTATTTTCATTAATTATTCTCAGGTCAAATTTGAGTAATTGCATGGTAGCAACTTGAATTCCTAGCAGAGTACCTTAGAGGATTTTGAGGGGTTGTCAAAATCATACTTGAAGGAAACATTGCTTTGGGTGGAGCTCTTTTGTCAGTTACTACAATCTGGACCCCAGAGATCTCTCAAAGCATATAGGAGGGAAACAGAAATGTGGTCCATATCAAATGTCAGTCATAGTCATTTTATGAAAATGTCCTCATCAAGAAATTATTAACATTGTACCTGGGAAGTTCCCTCAAGTTTATTTAGTTTTGTCTCTGAAAGGAAGCTGCTCTCAACTCTTGGAGGACTTCCTTTAGTAGAAGATCACGAGCAAATTTACTGACACGGTATTTGAACAGAGTTTTAAAAATACAAATTGTGTTGTGCTTGGCATTGCTCTTTGAATGCTTTTAGCATTCAGGAATGTGTGTGGCAGAAATTGTCTTGATTATATTCCATAATGAGAGTATGTCAGAGATGTTACTGAATCTTGCAAATCAGTAAGCTGGAATAAGCAGTACCTGATGTTGGCCATCTTTATTTCAAGAGGTATGTACATGCTCTGTGGATAACTGATGTTTCAGAAATTATTATCCCACGTACTTTTTAGTACCACTCTTTTGTTAGTGTATATATTATAATCTGTTGCAAAGTGATAGAATGGATTATTTTTAAAAAAATAATATTTCCTCAGGGGCGCCTGGGTGGCTCAGTTGGTTGAGCGTCCAACTTCGGCTCAGGTCATGATTTCGTGGTTCATGAGTTCGAGCCCCGTGTCAGGCTCTGTGCTGACAGCTCAGAGCCTGGAGCCTGCCTTGGATTCTGTCTCCCTCTCTCTCTGCCCCTCCCCTGCTCATGCTCTGTCTCAAAAATAAATAAATATTAAACAAAATAATAAAAAAAACTTAAAAAAATAATAATATTTCCTCAGAGGCACATTTCTGTCTCTACTTTGAAGGTTAAGCATATTGACAACGTAATCAATTATAATCATTGTGAAAAAGATGTATAATGAAGGTATGGCACATACATAATACTTTATCATAGAACCCATAAAAGCACAATATTTATCAGAAGTGTATGGTTTTTTTATACCAATTTACAATGAAGTGGGGGATACTGTAGGGATGAGACATGGTTGAATCAAGGAAAAATGGTAACAGTGGAAGAACAGTATTTCAAATTCATAGTGCTGAAGTTGATTCATAAAGTGATTTACTTTTTTCAATCAAGTATCAATAGTATCAAATTCAGTTAGTAACGTGTACAAGAGTTCCTTTGTGAATTGAGAAATATCTTTATTCAATTTGATATATCCCAGCCATCCTTAGTCAATAGCTCCCTCTTTAGACCTAAGGGAGTTATCAACATTTATTTATGCCTTGGAAAATCAATTTACAGGGACTTTTGTGTAGGTACCTGCTGAAATCTCCCTAAATTAGTTTTGGAAGAAATATTTCCACTTATGGAACAGATAAAACCTCTGGAAGTAAAAGGTTGAAAATAAATTGTTAATAAAGTGCTGAAATTGGAGTAAAAATTATGTTTAAATATATTAATTTGGTACTTGTACATGATCCAATGGCAATAAAACTTAAACTTTTCAAATACAATAGTCTATTTTCAATCTAACAGATTAGTATATCAAACTCTAAGCTTTTGGGCTTATTCTTAAATTTCACTGTGTTTTATTTTCTTATTTGTCAGCATGGTTTAGTCTTTCTTTTACTCTGCATGAGCACAACTCCATAAAGTTATATCCTTATTATGGGATTGGGTTAGCTTCTTTTGGTTTCAGTGATTATAGTTTTCTATCATCGACTGCAATATTCCTTATTAAAATCTGAAGCCAATATCAGGTTCAGCTTATAAGGTTGCTTCTCTTTCTCTCTTGTTTAATTAACATGTTTATTTCCACAAATTTGAAATCTAATAGATTTTAGAGAGTTTTTAAGAATTTAACAATTGTTATAGAACTCCCAAAAAGAGATAAAATAAAAAGCATTATTCATTTTACCCCTATACAGATATAATTATACTTAATATTTAATGAACTTCCCTTTTTCTGTTTTCTGTAATGCATGTTTTTATAATATTGGCATGAAGCTGAAAAAATGTTTTGTGTTTTTTTTTTTAGAGAGAGAGCATGCAAGCAGAGTAGAGGGGCAGAGGGAAAGAGAAAGAGAGAGAATCTTAAGTAGGCTGCATGTTCGGCACAGTGCCTGACACGGGTGTCAATCCCACCACCCTGGGACCATGACTTCAGCTGAAATCAAGAGTCAGATGCTCGACTAACTAAGCCACCCAGCTACCCTGTTTTTAAGTTTATTTATTTGAGAGTAAGAGAGAGAGAGAGAGCATGTGTGCAGGTGTTAGTGGGGGGGGGGGGCAGAGAGAGAGAGGGAGAGAGAATACCAAGCAGCCTCTGTGCTATCAAGGTAGAGCATGACACACGACTTGATCCCAGAAACTGCGAGATCATGACCAGAGCTGAAATCAAGAGTTAGAGGCTTAACTATTTGCCACCCAGCTACCCCAGTATGGTTTTATATCTTTTCAAAAAGTCAGTATTACAACAAGAATCATTAATGATACATTTTATGCATTTCCCTCATGTAATTAAATATCTTTGGAAAATACCATTGGAAATTTCTCAATATTTCATAAACAGAAGTACCAAACTAACTTAACATTGTTGCACATTTAGCATATTGCTGCTACAGCTATATTTTTGAATGGCTTTCTCATTTTTCCCTCAGATAGTTTCCTGGAAGTGAAATGGTTGCGTGCAAAGGCAAGACACTTTAGATATATTGCCAAGCAGCTTTTCAGAGTGGCAGTACACAGTATTACTCCTAAAAAAGAGATTCTGATTTGAATGATTTCAGATTTATTTATTTATTTATTTATTTATTTATTTATTTATTTATTTATATGTTTATTTATTTTTAAGAGAGAGAAAGAGAGACAGCAAGCTGGGGAGGGGCAGAGAGGGAGACACAGAATCCGAAGCAGGCTCCAGGTTCCGAGCTGTCAGCACAGGTCCTGATGCGGGACTCTAACCCATCATCTGTGAGATCATGACCTGAGCCGAAGTCAGCTGCTTAACCGACTGAGCAACCCAGGCACCCCTAATGTTTATTTATTTTGAGAGAGAGAAAGAACATGCTTTTGTGAGGTGGGGAGGTGCAGAGAGAAAGGGAGAGAGAGAATCCCAAACCCGCTCTAGGCTGTCCGCATGGAGCCTGGGGCTTGATCCCAGGAATTGCTAGATCATGAACTGAGCCCAAATCAAGAGTTAGATGCTTAGCGATGGACCCACCCAGGTTCCCCTAAGGTTGATAATTTTAAGCTAGAATTTACTTTACCAAGCTCTCCAGTTCACACCCACACATACTCACATGCTCCCCACCATACTAAATATCTTATTGACTGTATACTTATGAAAGCACTACTTTAAAAGGAAGAGAAAATACCAGTCTCTCTTAGAAGTATACAATAGTTATCCTGGTGGCATTTAACTGAGGTGTTTCCAGTTATTATTTAATTTGCATTTTAAAAGCATTTATTATAAGTTAATGAATCAATTGATTCTCCAGGGAACATTTAATAAGATTTATTGCCTTATAAAATTTATATGGTTCTCAGCTAACTAACTGAAATTATAATTATTAGCAGTTGCATAATTACATTTGTGGTAATTCGGGAGATGACCAAAGACAGGAAATATTTATAACTTTTTACATTTTATGTAGAAATGGATGGCTTTAACATGTGATTTTAAAACATATTCATAACTTCAAAGCACCTGCATTTATTTTTTAATTTGAAATGTATTTTAAAAATCTGTTAACTACAAATACAAGTCCTTCATCATAGCAGTAGTGCAGAGGAACTAAAAGGGCAATAAATTTAAAAATGTTAAATCCAGAGAGTTTAAAATGCTATATTGCCCAAGCAATCTATACCTCCCCCACTTGAAATGTAAAAGTTCCTAAAAGTTCCTAACCTTCTATAACTTACCTTCTGATGTTTTATGAGCTGTTCTCAGGCCACTCCTGTTCATCCATTTCATCCCAGCCTTCCTGGCCCTAAGAACATAAGCAGCTCCATCGCTCCCCTGAAGGCTCGTTCCCTTCCCTACATGACCTCCTTCCTCCTCTCCATTCCACCAGCGCCACCTCAGCTGTCACTGAGACCTATCAATATCAGTTCTTCCATGAAACCTTCCCTATCATTGTCTCCTCTTACCATCGCCTTCCTGATCTTTCAGAACATTTGATCTTATCTAATACTTTCTTTTTCCTATTCCTTCTGCCTGGTAACCCATTCCTTACTTATCTGAGAGAGGCACTAAATGATATTGTGCGAAAGCCTTGGCCACATGGCTTGCTTTGGCCAATGGTATATTAGCAAATATGACACAGGCAGAAGCTTTCAAAGCCCTTGTCCATTGCTCCTCTCCTGGGTGAAAACTTTTCCACTACCATTCTGGCTGCTTACCTGCAAGGATGAACAACCACATGGATCAGCGGTGGGCCTTCCAAGCTAATGCCTCCCATGCCACCCTCCCCCCCCCCCACTCCAGACTATCACCCAGCTAGCTGCTGACATGTAAGTGCCCCCACGATAAACAAGCTCAGGACTTTTCCTGTTGAAGTGGTCCAATTTGGTGATGTATAGAATCATGAGCAAATAAAATGGTGGTTGCTTAGGTCAGTACGTTTCAAAGTATTTTTTAATGTGGCAATACATAGTTGTTATGGTTATCTGCCTAACCTCTAGGACCTGTTTCCTCACTTATAAAATGAGGAATTGAATCCAGTGTTGATTGGTCCAAATGACATAGTATAATATCCAAGCCCTTGGATTGTAGCATCTAGACTCACACAGTCTAATTTCAACCTTGGCTCCATCATGTACTAACTAGGTTTCCTTTTTCCTGTTTCCTTAACATAACAGATTATTTTAACATCTTTGTGCTTCATTTTTCTTGTAGAAATGTATGTCATAACAGTATTGGTATATCAGGAGTATTTTGCTGCAAGTGACAAAAAAGCAGATTTAAATTAGCTTAAGGAAAAGAGGACTATCACTCAGTTCATTGAAAAAGCAAAGGGTAGCCTGTTGCCAGGTACTTTTGCTTTCAGGGGTTTAAACAATATCATTAGAATGTTGTCTCTCTCCACGTTTCCACCCCTCTCCTTCATGTTGCTAGCATCATCAGACTCTGGAAGTATTGAAATGGCTTCCGGGACCTTTACACCGATAACATTTCAGGTAAGTCCAGTGAAAGCGGAAAACCTCTCACAAGTCTTATTAGCTCTGGTTAAATTGGTGCCTATCACATGGATGGGAGAAACAAAATTTTGATTGTCTAGATGTAAGTCACATTTTCAACCTTGGACAGCACTGAGTATTCTGTATCTTGACTCTGGTGATGGCCACATAAATTTATATATGTGATAAAATTATACAGAACTGAATACACACACATAAACATGACTGCATGTGTAACTGGTGAAATAAGGTCTTAGATCAATGTCAGTTTCTTCTATGTACTATTGTACTATTGGTATACAAGGTGCTCTCATTAGGGAGGCTGGGTGAAGGTATACAATCTCTGTATTATTTCTTACAATTGCATGTGAATTTACACTGATCTCAAAATAAAAACCTTAAAAAAAAAAAAAAAAAAAGCACCAAGCAGAGAATCTGACCCAAAGTTGACAAGGGCAGTAATTATAATCGTTATCGGATTTCGAAAAAATAATGAACATCTTTCCTTAAAAACACAAACTTATAATCTCCTCCAGGAAGTCTTTTTGGTTTCCCTATTGAAAACCAGTTTGACTTTGTGAAGTACTCCATTTCAGAGAACATCACTGTTGCACTAATCAGAGACAGGTAAGTATCAGAGTTCTTCATTTATGGATTGGTTTAGATTATGAACTCCTGAAAGTAAGGGATATCCTATTTTGACTTATTCATTCATTTATTCATTTGTATTTTTTTATGTCTTAACACACAGGTCTGTTTTCCATGTGGGACTTTCAGAAAAATGTCAAGATTTGATATTTAGGTGAAAATATATTTTTTCATGATTATAATGGTGATCAAAGCCAGACACTAGACATATTTCTTAATTGTACTTGTATCAGAACTATTGTACGGCAGCTAATGTATTTCTGAACAGGATTGTCTTTGGGAGTTTTCTTATCAGTGTTCAAAGAGACTCTGAAGATAGGAGATAGCTACAGAAAAAAGGGTTTTATTTTACAGGAGCCTGGGGATCTGAGATTAGCTATTGAATGATCATCACAGCAGAGCTCAATTCCCTTTTTATTTAGGTGTTGTGGGTTTCTGTCATAGAGATTTTAAGTAGAAAGGAGTTCATGATCTCCTCCTAAGGAGTTTGCTATTCAAGTGAATTTTTGGAAGCAGTGAAAAAAAAGGGCCAAGTGAGATTTTTAATAGAGGATTACTCTCCCAGAAGTCGGCTATAATTCTCATATATATAGGTTCTCTGGCCATGGCTGAGTGAACAGATAATAGCCTGTTTAGAATCGTTTGCCTTTGTTCAGTGAAGGGCATCCTGTCCTCCCACCACCCAGCCTTTTTTTGTTCATCACGCCCACCAAATAAGAGTGATGCCAAGTTCACAAATAGAAACCAAGACCATTAACATATCAAGCACTTCCAAGATCAGAATACTGCATAAGGCATGTGTGTTTTAATGAAAATCTAGACTCAAGGCAGCTGAAGTCTGCATTGTGTGAGTTTCCAAGATAAAAGTGTGATTTCAATGAGAAAAGAAACTTTTAACACTCAAAGTAAAAATCACTTCTTACATTTAGTGCCAATTAGTTTCCGATGTTACAGTATATATCATTGCCAAACTCCTTCCCAGAGGAAGATAAAGTGTGCATTCCTCTGCCTGATTTTCTTTTTGCCTGGGGGAATCTACCTGCTGTGGTCTGCCTCCTCCTATAAACTGTTTTGAAAGTTGGTTATTTCATTTATGTGGAACCCATTCCTCTTGGGGACTGGTGTTTCTGAAGGCCTTATCTGTTACCCCTTGGTTTTGCGTTTCTTCACTTGATAGCTTTGGATCTAATGTTATTGATCACTATGGTAGCGTGGCTCATCATGTTGGGGAAAATGAGGTTACTGACTCCATTTCCTTTTGTCTAGCATATGCTTTGATGAGCCCATATATTTCTTCTCCTTTTTTGAGTGTTTCCTTTTTTCTGCTCACCTTCCTGACACCTTTCTTACAGAGGCAGAGAAATACAATATTCAGGCATGAAGGGAGCGGGGATTACAAAAGAAAGGGAAATTTTGGAGGCTGGAGAGTTTCCATTTATCCTAGCCAAAAACAAACAAAAAAACCACACACACACACACACACACACACACACACACACACACTGTATTCATTTTCTATTGCTGTGTAACAAATTACTACAAACTTAGTGGTTTCAATCACTATGTGCTTATTATTGTGCAGACTCACTGGCTAGAGTCCAGACATGGCTTAACTGGATCCTCTATTCAGGGTCTCAGAAGTCTGCAATCAAAGTGGGCAGTGGGGGATGGTTCTCGCTCTTAGCTGAGACTTGGATCCTCTTTCAGTCTCATTGAGGATATTGGCCGAAGTCAATTTCTTGTTGTTGTAAGACTGAGATCCTTAGCGCTTAGAGACTGTTCTCTCCTTAGGCAGTTCACAGTGGAGCTATTTGCTTTCTTCCTTCAAGGTAAGCAAGAGACTCTTCATAGCTTCACCTTCTTTTAAGGGCTCACCTGATTAGGTCAGGCCCAACCAATATAATCTCCATTTTTATTAATTCAGAGTCACCTGATGATTGACCTAATCACAGGACTGATATCCCATCATATTTCCCCATTTATATAGGGAGGAGGTTGTACAAGGGCTTGAGTCATCAGGGATAATCTTAGAATTCTGCCTACTGCAGGGGCAATGCCTGTCTTACTCATCATTCTCTACTTCTTAAAACTGAACCTGGCACATAACACACAAACTGTAAAAAATTACCAAAAACACGAATGACTCACTGTCCTCATTTCCTGAATTATTACAAGAAATAAAATTTCAAGTTCATTGTTACTGATTACTTATCTTACACATTTGCACTGACAAGCCTCCCAGATTTCTGATGATGGCTCAGCATAAATATTTGACTCTCTAACACATAACAGTTTAAACTAGGTGATGTACCCAGTTCATTTTAAAAATGCATTTTGTTAAGGAGAGAAGGCCAGTGGTTGCTCTTTGTTCTTCAAAACTAGCACCAATCTCCTGGTACAGATTCTGCTGCTCAATCACTAGACAAAGTGTAGTAGCTATATGCATTCATTTCTCTGGTTTTACGTGTTTGCATGCTGGCAGCTGGCAGATAAACTGTGTTTTTGAAAGCTGCCTTAATATTTTTGAAAGCCTTTTCTTTTTAAGGCTTGTGTCTCAGCATGTAGGGACTAGATCTCTGTTTTCATGAATTTCAGAGAGAATCCAGTGTTGGGCTCTGTTTTGAATTTTTGATAGCACTGTGAGTTGTGGACTTGGAGAGAATGATTCCATTCAGAAATGAAGTTTTCTTTTGGTGAAAGATGTTTAAGGAGACACATGCTTACATATATTTTTTTCACAATTGAATATAGTCACGTGAATGGTTTATGTTATATATTCAACGTGAGTATGTTTCCTGTTCCTGTATATATCCATCTATGTGTGTGAGTGTAGGTACATGTGTTTTAGAAGTGTGAGTCTTCCTAATGATTCAGGGATTACATGTGGAACCTAGAAATCCTAGACTGAGACCCTAACTATAAATGCAGACAATTTGTTTTTATCCAGGCCACCTGAGTGAAGACACTTTGCAGTGAAAAACTAGGGCCAACAGAGAGGTACCATTTGGACCTGGTGTGGCAGCCAGCTCTGTCTTCAGGCATCCTTCAGGGTTCCTGGGCTGGCTCCATCTGAGAGCCTACATCCTGGGCTGTGCATAAACATAAATAGTATTTTTATTCAAATGTCAAAATTATTATTCTTATAAACAGCTCAAAGTTACTATTTCTGAACCATCTGACACTCAGAAGTCATGGTGGAAAATGTCAGAATTATCCGAATGTCTGCCTTGGTGACAGTTGCATGGCCTGGGGTCTGCATCTGGCCTCGCAGCAAAAGGCTATGGGGCCTTGTGTGCTGCCATGGGGCCCGATTCCAGAAGGGGCTTCACCTTTTGAGGGCTCACGCCCAGTTCCAGGCCTGACACTTCAAGTGTTTCTGTGTTCTGTGATAGTGCACGTTGTGGGTCTCATTAGGCTGTGCCCCCGGACTGATCTGGGCCCAGTGCCAGTGACTAATCAGTTTGATATAAGGAGGTTTAATAAAGTGCTATCTTGATTATCTGTCAAAATAAAAAAAAGGTTTTAGAGACCTATCTTAACTTTTTCAGGACAGATTTCGTACTTGGCTAGAGGCAATTGCAGTGTTAGGGGGAAACTGACCTAAAATTAGGAGATGCTCATTAGCCACCAAATTATATAGCCTTTGGAAATCACTTAGCTCTCTTGCCCCTCAGATTCCCCATCTGTAAACTAAGAGACAATAATAGTCATGCTTCCTTAAGAAAGTAGTTGTGGGAATTAAGTTAAAGCACACATACCTCAAAAATTCTTACTGCTTGACCTCTTCTAGCCTGAAAACCCCCACCTCTAGTACAGAACACTCACTTCAGAGGTTCTAACTGCTTATTGCTGGTGTTATGGAAGCTCTTTGTAGTTTGAAAACCCCTTTAACAAATGTCAAGACATATTCCTAAATAGCACCTTACAAGAAGTAGGACCAATTTGATTTGTTTGGTATTAACATGTTCGCTTTAGTGTTGATCAAAGCACTAAATGGATTCCAAGTTCCCAAAATGTCTCAAATTCACTCACATCTTTCCATGTCCATGCCCAGTAGCCCTAGTCCGAATCACACACCATTATCTCTTGTTTTAGGGATACCATTCAGAATAGCTCACAAAGCATATTGGGAATACAAAACCTTATTTACTCACTGAACTGGTCTAAGGCTGTTTCAGCCTTTAAAGTGATAGGATCTGCCTACCTGGCTTCCTTTTCACCTGACGTTCCCATTACTGCCTGTCTGAAAACACACACTCTCTCTCTGTCTCTGTCTCTCTCTCTCTTCTTCTCTCCCTCCCTATATCTCCCCCACCTTTCTCTCTTCCCTCCCTTCCTCTCTCTAGTTTTCTGTCTCTCCTTCCATCCCTCACTCTCTTTCTCTGTCTCTCCCTCTTCCTCTCTGTATCTCCCCTCCTCTCCCCACCTCAGTCTCTTTCTGTCTCTCTCCCAAAGACACAGACACACACACATACCTCACGCACACACCTTAATAGTACCTTTTCCCCATCTTCCAATTTCAAGTTTCATCTTTGGGGAATACTTTTCTGATTATTGCCCATCCTCACTACACTAGCTCTCCAGCAAATAGTCCTTTTAAGACCCAGTATTTCTGTTTTATCACACATTATAATTTTAGTCAAATGCTTAATTGTACATCTGTCCCCATTAAACTACTACCATCTTTTTTTCCAACCTCTGCCAGGGCTTTTCAAAGAGTGACTCTGAGTGACTCACATTTTTAAAATGGCCTTACTGATTTTCTTTTAGTCTCAGCTAATTGATTTAGAGCAGCTCTGTTAATCAAATGTCTTTAAACCTTGGGTTGAGTTAACAGCTATTTCCAAGTTCTCAGAGACTAAGAATAGCCGGTTTTTGTTTTGGTGTTCGTTTTTGTTTTGTTTTTAAATTTTAGAGTGAGAGAGGGTGCGTGAAATCTGGGGAAAGAGGGAGAGAGGGAGAGAGAGAGGAGGGGGGAGAGCGGCAGGGGGAGAGAGAGGAGAGAGGGGAGGAGAGAGGCAGAGATGGAGGGGGAGAGAGAGAGAAAAAGAGAGAGGGAGACAGAGAGAGAGAGAGAGAGAGAGAGGGGGGGAGAGAGAGAGAGAGAGAGAGAGAGAGAGAAAGAAAATCTTAAGCAGGCTCCGCGCTCAGCATGGATCACGATGCTGCACTTGATCCCATGATCCTGGGATCACAACCTGAGCCAAAACCAAGAGTTGGACGCTCAGCCCACTGAGCCATCCGGGTGCCCTGAGGATAGCCTGGAGACCTATTTTTGTTTCTTCACCCATTAGGTTCTTAAAAAAAGTATTGAAATAATAAATAAATGGAATAAAACCAGCAGAGATGATTTGATGTTGACTTCATTAGCTCTAAATTGAAAGGAAACATTTCCCAGTATACACCCCTAATCTTTTGCAGTCTTACTAAGTAAGAAGTTCTCACTTACCTGTGTTTCCTATAGCAGAATGAAAAAGAAAGAGGAAGCGTCTCTTAGAATCTTTGATCTCTAAGTTATATGTGAGTCCAAGGACGTGCCGTAAGATGCTATAGAGCACTGATTTCACAATAGAGGTTCATCTAAACTCCAAAGAGTAAAAGTCAAGAAATGGGGAAAGCTTTGAAATACCTGCAGTTTATAATTCTTCTAGATTGTATTAACAGTCTTGCTGTGATTCAGGGTGAAACATTCAAAACTGGTGGGGTCTTTCTCAGGCCAGTCATCAAGAAGCAACGGACTTGAACATTTTGTCTTCTTTCAATTCATCTGCTTTTCTGCACAACATAACACAACACAACAAAATAAAAATGGAATTATTTAAGTAATACTCAGAATTTCAAATGGTGTTGATGTGAAAACTAAACAGAGTCACAAAACCAGAGAGTTAGAAAGTCAGTGTATAGTAGAAAATCTTCAACCTCTAAGTATTTTACTCATCATTTATGCCTCAAATGGGTACCTAAGTGAGTAAGCCCTAACATACTACTAACTATGAGTTATTTAACTTTTCTACTCTTTACTTTCCTCATCTGTGACTGAGAATAGTAATTTGTACTTACCTAGTAAAAGTTGCCACGAGGAGTCAATAATTATCAGAGTTAAATAAGGTTGGCTAGTCCTTTCTTAATCTTACCCTAAAATTGAGATTTAAATAGTAAGAAGTCTACTCTTCAGGATCCAGGAATATGTATTCTAATAAAGAGTTGTTAATACATTTCTTGCTTTTCCAAAACCTCATTTCCAGCAGTTCTGTTTATTTATTTATTTATTTATTTTTAATTTTTTTTTTTCAACGTTTATTTATTTTTGGGACAGAGAGAGACAGAGCATGAACGGGGGAGGGGCAGAGAGAGAGGGAGACACAGAATCGGAAACAGGCTCCAGGCTCTGAGCCATCAGCCCAGAGCCCGACGCAGGGCTCAAACTCACGGACCGCGAGATCGTGACCTGGCCGAAGTCGGACGCTTAACCGACTGCGCCACCCAGGCGCCCCTGCAGCAGTTCTGTTTAAAGTGCTGATTGGCATTAGTAATTATATTACTAGTAATGATAAGAACATCTGCTATAGAAGTAAAATTGTGAGTGAAATCTAACAGAAAGCTTTAAACCTATTACTTGCCGGCCAGTCCTAGCCAGAACTCTGTGGGGCAGCCGGGTTGTCCATGCCCATGCATTGGGCAAAAGGGTTTTGCTTCCTCACTGAGTTAGAGTGCCTGGGAGCATGGCCCTTTGTACTGTGCTCTATGCATCTTACCCTGAATCTGTCTCTACTAGCTGTATGCCAATGGGAACTCACATAGATCATCTCTGATTCAAGTCTCACCATTTTAAAAATTGGTTTTGTAATAATATTGCCCACCACTCAGAATTAATAAGAGAATTACATAAGTTTGATATTTGCAAAAGAACAGCATTTGGTACTTATGTACTGTATAAGTTTTTGTTAATCAATCCTAATTAAAAACATCTGTTTAAAACAAACATTCCTTCCAGCATTTGTCCCAGTTAAATCTCTCTGTGAGCAACTGTCATAGTGGTAAAAAGGAATAATTTGTGCTTCAGGCTTTCTGGCAAATAAAATCTAAACTTTAGAAATGTGGGTGTGTGTCAGGGTAGGTGTTTATGAACCATCCTGTATATCGAAGGGCACAATGGGACTATCCAGGAAAGAAGATCCAGCTGGTAGCTCAAATTGTCTCTCTTCCTAAGGGTCACTTCACGTCCATTGGTGACCCCAGTAAGGAAGCCAGTGACTGCTTTCAGGTGGAAGGTGAAAGATTTCTGGGCAGAGACTTGGGAATTATTATAAAATCAGAACCTACGAAACCTTCATGGAAGCCCTTCTCTCTGAGTTAGGATGGGACTGAGCTTTTCTGGAGTCTCAGGGTGTGATTGTTGTCCATATCTGTAAAATCTCATGTCATCTCAACCCTCTGCCCAGAATCTTAGGGTCCACGACGAAGAAGGGAAGAGAATAGAATCCTGGAAATTGCTACACCCAGCACTGCAGTGCTCTCCAGTCCTTCTTTCTGCACCTCTTCTCCGTTCCTTCAGCTCGCCTTAGTTCCCCTCACGTCCGCTGCTCTTTATGCTACAGCTAATGTATTCTAAATTCTCCTTTACCATTCAATCCCCATGAAAACCAAACAGTGAGGAGTGAGGTAGAAAAAGCATAGTACAATACTTTCTTTTAAGCTTTCAGCCTGATTTATATTTTATTCAGCTTTCCCCAAGTTAATTTAGGTTCTGCATACATTTGCCAATGCATATTTTCAAAATACATCCATTTTTATAAATACAAACAGAGGTATTGTCATAATTACTTTCCTTTCATTTGATTCTCAGAATAACTTTGCTTAATTTAAATGAAGAAATAAAAGAGTATTGTTGAAAAATAACTAATGAAAGGGTTCAGGCTCTGAAAGGAATATTATTCCAATTCAAAGGAATTTTATTTTTGAGAAATTGCATAGCATTTAAATTTCTGAGAATTGCTGTATAAAGTAACTACCGATTTGCTGAGTGTATAGAATCAGAGTTTAAAAAAAAAAAAAGGTTAGCTGAGAGTCAGTGCCTAGTCTGGTTCACTCCTTTAGTGGCTGCTCATATCTTTTAGAATATTTACCCTTTCCCAGGCACTTTTCTACAAGCTTTCGGGTCTTCTCTCATTCAGTCTACACAACCAACTGAAGTAGACAATAGGTGATAGTGCTTAGGAGGGCATTTGGACTTACTAGAAAAGAGGATTTCCAACTTAACTACAGGAATATTAGATAATGATAAAAGGTTTTTTATGTCAAAGGTGAAATTATACATATATATATATACACACACACACACACACACACACACACGCACGCACACACATACATGAAGATAGTTTGAGTTTATCTACTTTGTAGAAACAATGTGCATTAAATCAGTGATGTGAGGTCATGGAACATTCAGCAAGGTGAAAAAAGCCACAAACAAAATGAATACCAGTAACGGGTGAAACAGCATTCCTGTGAGCTGCACTAGGAGCACATTTAAAAGAGTTAGGTGTTCGATAACCAAAGTAGGGGACTTGAGCAAGATGCCTCATGGAAGGGCTTGGGGGGTGGGGAGGGAAGGGACTTTAATAAAACCATGTGCCCAGCTGTCATAGACTCTGGGTCTAAAGTTATCTCTTGTCTAGCAAAAGAGCAGGATGCAGGATTGAAAGTGAGAGATGGCTAATGTCTGGGAAAAGACAAGAGCCCTGAATAAGGCTCCTTGCCCCATTTTTATTAGGATCAGCAAGCTTACAAACATGGTGATGGAGGTGCACAAAGAGACAATGAATCTGTGAGCATTAACTTGGGAACATGAGGGAAAGAGGGGGTCTTGAAGATATTTGGGGTTAGAGGTTTGGGTTAATACAAAGCAAAATCCTGATGTCTACAGGGCAGTAGGGCGGAAGGTTGTTTTCAGTGGACATGAGGCACCACCTCTGTTTATCTTAGCGAGCCTAGGGTATGAGGCACCACCTCTGTTTATCTTAGCGAGCCTAGGGCAGATGGGGGAATAACCTCAGGGTTAACAAGGAAACTTTTCTTTCCTTAGACATCTCCACTCTGGGCTGCTTTGCCTGCAGCACAGAGGTCCATAGTCCAATTCACCGATTTATCTACACTGGCCCTATTCTCCTTTGAAAGCAGCTTTTCTGCTATAGTACTAATCTGGGGTGCTTCCACCCTGAATGTCTACTGTTGTTCATTTCATATACCTATGTATTGGGCACCTTTGCACCATTCCTATTTTAGGCCTTTATATTTTATATATAAAATATATTCTCTATTCTGGGGTCTCTGCACCCCGTCTCTATTTTGGAGTGCCTTTGCAGCTTCCTATTCCTGGCACCTTTGTACCTCCCTATTCTCTGAGTGCCTTTGAACCCCCCTATTCTTGGGGTGCAAATCTGGTTTACCCAAACTCAGGTGTGAGCATTTTATGGCTTTGTATTTCTTTATGCCTTGTTAACCCATTGCTGTAAGCCTGGGGCATTCCTAAGTTTATCCCCCACATCCAGCAGGGTGTTGAGCATGGTATATGTTCTTTCCCCTGATGCTACCATGGAAACCTATGGAACTCATGGATGCTGTTTGTCCCACATCATTTGCATGTCACTGTTTTTGCTGCATGGAAAGAAGTCTAGAATGGAAATGGTCGTTATCTTCCTAACTTGTGTGAATTGCCCTTGGGTTGCCTGTAAATGTGACAACTTGTAATTTCAGCCGTTATGTGTCTCCGGTACTGCTAAGGAATCTCAGACTGGCCCTGAGGAAGTAGAATGGGGCGGGGGGGTGGTGGGGAAGGTCTCAGAAGAAAATATTAAGATTGTCTTCATTTTGAGAGGTCCAAACTCAGAGCAGTGGTTCTCAACCTTGGCTTCACATTGGCATCACCTGGGGAGCTTCACAAAATGCTGTGCTTGGGACGTACCTTCAAAGATTCAGATTTAATTGTTGCATGCTGGGTGCTGGGAGTTTTTATCACTCCCTAGCTTATTCCAGTGTGCAGCCAAGGTTGAGAATCACTGACTTAGAAATGAAACTAGAGATAATCCTAGGAAGCCTGGTTTCAGAGTCACACTGGAGCATCACAACGCCATGCAGTATGGATTAACGATAAACGTGGGTGTTTGAAGTTTCTGGAATATCCAGTTGTAGGGGGAACCATTTGTGCTGTTGCCCTAGGACTCTGGATGAGAGTACCATGGTAGAGGTCAGAGGTCTGGTGAAGGAATTGAGCAGGTAATTGTGAAGAGAATAGGACAGAGACACATGAAGTCAGTGCTCAAAAAAATAAAAAAAAATAATAATGAAAAAAAGATTTGCTGGGTGAACAGTTTCCTGTCCTGTGTTCAGCTAGTTATCTTTATCCGCATCCTACCAGGATAGGAAAAGTGCCCTAATCAGAACTGCTTGAGGGCTTTCCAGGAGACCTGATGGCAAACAAATGGGAGATGTGGGTGGTGACAGAAGACTCAATGTCATCCTTATCCCAGATAATTCCTGATGGCAAGAAAACAGTGTTCGAAAAGTTCTGAAATTGTATCTTCAGGATTCGATCAGAACTGATAAATTTAATAGTCCTTTCTCATTAGGATGTGTCACAATTAAGAACCAAACAGAAGTTAATATGTGTAGCAGAGAAGAACTGTTAGCATATTCATTAATCAAGGTCCTGTTTACATATCTGCTGTGAAGGATATTTACTCATTAACTTAAGTGACACCCTATGTTCGATAACAGCTGTCAGTTTGTGACAGTGTTGACTTTACCTGCCTCTACCTGCTTCCAAATCTAAGACTCATGAAATGCACACATGAAAAATTACTCTTCCTGTTTGTAATTTAAAAATTAGTATTCTTATTGTATAAGCTATACAGAAATGGAGAAAATTAAAATATACTTTCTGATGGCCAAGTGATTGTTGAAAATTTGGTTTATTTTCTTTTATATTTATTGTGTGGGTGTTTGTGTGGTGTGTGTGTGTGTGTGTGTGTGTGTGTGTGTGTGTGAATGTATATGTATAGTTACAAATTTCTGAGATCAAAAACTTATGTTTATAGTATTAAAGTTTTGAATCCTATTTTTGTTACTTCATTGTATCATGGCCAGCTCCCTACCTTATTATATATTCTTAATAAGGATTATTTTAAGTTGCTGTTTAGAATTTCCATGTCTCACTGTTCCATACTGTATCTAACCAAACCCCTTTCGTTGAATTTTTTTTATAAAATTATGCTCTTCATAGCTTTCCAGTGAGCAACCTTACACATAACTTTTCTCTCATTTTTTTTTCTTCAGTACAAATTCAAAAAGGTGAAACATTTTAGGACAGATTCATAGAGGTGAAACACTTTGAAGATTTTACAGATTTTTAAGGCTTTCCTTTTATGCACTCATATTGCCTTCCAAGAAAATTGTACCAATCTGACACAAGGTATCTACCAGAATGCTATTCTGCTATGGCAACTCTGGCCCTGAGTTCTGCTCTTTGTTAAATATTTGTCATTCTGATTCAAAATCCACTGCCAACCACGAATACATAGCTTTTTCATATTCCAGTTTTATCATTTATAAAATAATGATAATGGTAATACCTTCTCTTACAACATCGTTGTATTAATTGTGTTAATACATGTAAAGAGTTTTGAACTATACATTCCCACAGATCAAATATTTAATGAGAGTAGCTCAAATTCTTATGGACAAAAAATGGCATCTGTCATAACCTTCATCCTTTTTGTTTGATAATAAACTCAATGGTTTATAGGTTTACTAGCTATGTGTATTTCTTGTTTCTTAAGTCACCTGTTAAGGTCATTTGCCCTTTTTCCATTATAGTTTACCCTTCCTATCCACTTATAAGAGCTCTTTATCTTTTAAAGATTGTAATTATTTTCCTGTCATGTTTTTAAGTTATTTCACCAAGTTCAACTTCCTATCAATTTTCTGTTAAGAGTTAGGACATTGCAACTTTTTCCTGAGAATATAGGGCAGGAATCAATGCTGTTACTAAGCAGAAATTCATGAGCAGGTCTGAAAATTTTCAGTGCTATTTCCCATAGCATGTATGTATATGTGTGTGTGTCTCTTGTGTGTATACACATACTTGTGTGTGTGTGTGTGTGTGTATAATTTTAACTTAATGTATATTATTTTGTATTTTAATATATATTTTAATTATATATAAAAGCTTAAAGTGTTTAAAATAATAATATATGTATACATATATATACACACATATACATATATACACAAATGCAGTGAATTTGCCTCTAAGAAAAAAAATGAAATTATTCCATGTGCTTTAACATGTTGTGACATCTCTTCTATTTTTAACTTTCCAAATAGCCTCTAGTTGTCTCTGTTTTTCTTTTAATCAAAAGTAAGACCTAAATAATTACTGTACTGTTACTCAATTTATGAGTGGTTGGCAAGTGGTCAAAACTTTTTATCAAATTTTAATGTTATTGCTTTGTAACCACTACAGTTCCTACTTGTATAATTTATATTTGGGGGGAATTTACTAAGGTTTCTTTTGTGGCCTAGAATATGTTTAGAGTTTCTAAATATTCCTTGGACGTATAAAAACATTATGTATTATCTTTTTCAAGGTATTTATTTTACTATATATTTATGAAATCAAGCATGCATACTTATTCAGATGCTCTGTGACATTGGTTTTGAATGGTGATGGGGCAGAGGAGGGAGACCAAAAGAACAAAAGGAATATGGCTTCACTCCATCTACTTCCCATTCTCAATTCAAGTATTGATCAAAGTATCCCCATTTATGGTGTTAGAAGTGAGAATACACTGTTGGGTATTTTGGAAAAAATCTTCACACAGCCTACTATCTTCTCCTTATCTTCCCCTGCTTCTCTGGAGAAACATGGTGCTAGAAACCTCTTTATTTTGGTCTGTTTGATCTGTCAAAAATGCTGAGCTCAAGAATTCACAGTAATTGCTCATATAGACATGGACTATTTGTCTTCCAAATGTAATTTCCCTTTGCTCCCTCAAAAGATGTAACTTTTGCGTACTTTGCCCAAGTGCCCTGGACCCTGTTCCACCTTCCGCCTTTATATTGCTGCAGAGCACCTAAACTTGTAGCTCCATTCACAAGATCTGCCCTTTCCTTCACCTTGCCTTTTTCCTCCTTTACCTTTACCTGGAATTCTGGACCAGATCTCCCAGACCTACTACTGCTTGGCTGACTAACTTAAATTGATTCTTGATTATTCAGTCATGTGTCAGCTTCTCAGAAATTGTTTTTCTGATGCTCTAGGTTGGGTAAGGTCATGAACTAAGACATCTTTTTCTCTGCTTTATCACTGAGCTTCCACATTGTGTCATAACTATCTGCCTGAGTGTACCATGAGCAACTTAGTACCACCATTGAGTGCGTTCCCTGGCACATAGTGAATATGCAGTTAATGTTTGCTTACTGATTATGGTTTTTGAGGAAAAAAATTTAAAAAGGTGAAAAAGCAAAGAAGAGAAAATGGAGATTGGTAAGACATTGATATGAAAATAAGGATGGATGGGTTCTGAGTTACTTGAGGCCGTTACTTTTACTGTATTAATCAATGTATCTCCTACTAGAAGAGTAGTACCACATGGAGGTATTTCATAAATATTTATACAGAGGAAAAATTGGTCTACAGACATCTAAATAAAACCTGTCTCATATTGAGGGATGAGTTGGAGAACTTTTTTACTTTCTTCCAGGTCTGTTTTGATGATCAAATAAAGATGTCTGTCTACTTGTTTGAAAAATGGTAATTTTCAGTAGAATTCTTCTTGGTATTCCAAGGCTTGGAGTTACACATTTGTTTTCAGTGCCACTTTATCATAAGGGTTCTTCCAAAACCAGAGAAGATATTCTCAGCTTCTGGTGTTGTTTTCTATTGCACACAAATCTTCATTTCTGTTCCAAGCTTCCGTTTGAGTTTTGTATCAGTTCTGTGCCTGTCATGTCTTCTGTAAAATATCCTGTGCTCTAAGCAGGGAGTGTACAACAATCAACAGGCTGCACTTTAAGGGGGAAAGAATGCATGCTATCTTAGTATCTCCCCACCGTGAATTGCAATGATACAGATGCAGTAGCCAAGAACTAAAGGGAAATGGTTGAACATGGATGTCAACACTTTTAAATGGATTGCCTTTTTTTATTGTGTGCCGCACATTTTTGTCAAGGGAATTTGATAATTATAAACTGCAACAATAATGAGGTTTTGAATATTCATAGGCAATTAAAATGCCTCTGTGCATTTTAGCAGGGCCCTGTGGAAGTGTTACTCATTTTTAGAAATAACTGGGCTGTAATAATCAAATTCCCAAATATTCTCTTAAAAATAGAGAGGGGAAAAGCCTAATTTAGTAATGTTTTTATGTACTAGAAAGGTTGCTTCTTGGCTTATTCAAGGTTGCTGTTACCATGCTTCATTTGTAGCATTTGGGTTCATTTTGACATAACATAATGCCTATGTTTGTTTTTGTTGTTTACATCCTTGAAAGTCACAGACGAGTCTTGAGTATAAAGAACAATACAAAACCCTGTCCATTTGCAGTTTTAGAGACTTCAGCTTTGGTGTGAAGTGAGAACAAGGGAACACTTTTAATTTTACATAGTGTGGTAGAGACTGGGTAGCCCTCACCCACATCAGCCTCCTCTTCTTCCTGGGGATACATGCAGTTAGACAACATTTCCAACCTACTGTCCAGTGAGGTATAGCTATGTTGCCACTGATGGAACGGTAGCAGGATTGAGGTGCCCCATTTCCAGCTTGCTTCATAAAAATCTCTCACTTCCCATCCCCTTGGTACCTTCTGCTTCTGGGCCAAGATGGCAAAGCTACCAGATGACATGAGTCTGAGGTCTTTGGGTCCCTGCCTTCCAGAAACCATTTAACTAAAACACCCACATTAGATTGTTACAACACCAAGTAAACATTCATTGCACCTCTGAAATTTGGGAGTTTGTTTATTTCTGCAACTAACTTTAGCCTAATAACAAATAAGGGATGGAGGCAGAAATTGCCAGCTTGGGCCTCTCTTCAGCCATACCTGAGATAATGGATATAGTTCTGCTACAGTGACTCTCAATTCTTCTGTAATGTGATCTTTGAAGGTTCTAATTTGATACATTTGACAAAATCAGTTTCACCTAATTTAAAAGTATATGTTTCCTTCTAATTAATTGGCTGGTTCTCTTCATTTTTGGTTCATCTTAGGGTTATAGCAAGAAAATTAAAGAGCCATTCCATTGATGCTGACTTCCCTCCTCCCCCCACCCCGCCAATGAATTATTTTCCTGTAACCATTCCTTTATTCGTTCATTACTTTATCATTTCACAGATATTTTTGAATAGGTCTTATGTGCCAGGCCCTGTGCCAGAGTGAGGAAAACAACGGTAAATAAGACAGATAGGGTCTTTGCCCTTGTGAAGCTTGTGGTCTAGTGGAAGAAGCAGATATTACACAACTAATCATATAAATGACTTTTTATTTGGCATTATAACAAATGCTGTGAAAGAAAAATCTAGTGAACTGTGACATTCTATAACAGGGAGGCCTGCTCTAAGGACAGCGGTGAGTGGTGTCAGGAAAGACTTCCAAAATAACTAATATTTCAACTGAGACTTTAAGGTCAAGTCACCTGCTGAGTTCAGCAAAGAGGTAAGGCAGCAAGAACGTTGCATTGCAAAAGTATTGCAGATGGAAGGAACAGCATATGCAAAGACCGTAGTGTCATTATTAAGAGCCAGCATTTATGGTTTGTGTTTTAGACATTAGGCGTTGCTCTCATTTATTTTAATGTATGATGTCAGTTCATTTCTCATGATAGGTGTAGTACATGAATAATATTATTCTCCCTACTGGGAAAAATAAAGCTTATCATTGGAATTAAGTGCATTGTGGTTGGAACATGTGGAGGAAAAGACATAATGGTGTTAGAAGAGATTGGTAGAGGAAGCAAGAATGGGCCATGCAGGCCTTGTAAGCATACATTAGAGCAACAGGGCATATTATAAGTGAGAGAGCTGGACACAAACAATTGTTTTACAAATAGTGTTTTTCATAGTCTTCTACCCTCTCTTGTGAGGTGGGTAAAATTAAAGGAGAAAACAATTCAGGGTAAATTTATTTATTTATTTGTTGTTTGTTTGTCACTTTTAGAAGACTCCCTACTGACCCAGCATTGTGATAGGTACTTAGTGGGTATACAAGGTAAAACTAAACCTGTTCTTTGCTCTGAAGATAAAACTCTCCCTTGCCTCCTACTAACAAGAATCGACTGGTACCTGATTTAGGAGCTACTAGTGAAAACCTTCTGTATTAGTTTTCTATTACTAAGTAACAATTTACCACCAGCATAGTGGTAGCCAGTCAATTAGCTTACCATTTCTATGAGTCTGGAGTCTGGACACAGCTCAGTTGGACACTCTTCTCAGAGTCTTACAGGCTGCAGTCAGGGTGTTAGCCAGGGCCGTGATCTCATTTGAGGCTTGGGATCCTCGGCTTACTGGTTGTCAGCAGAATTCAGTTCCTATAGTTGTAGCAACTAAATTCCTAGAAGCCTTCCTTCCCTGCTACATGGCCCAGTTCACAGTGTGGCAGCTTACTTACTCAAGGACAGAAGGGGAGACTGTCTCCTCCAGTTTGCTATAAAGGAGGCTTATGTAAAAGAATGTAATCATAGGAGCCACTAGCCCATAAACATAACCTAATCAAGAGAATGACCCTCCTTTCGTAGTCACATGAAAAGTTTACAGTATATATCCCAGGGTGTGTGTGCCAAACCTTGTAGGTCATCTTAAGTCTGACCGCTATACTCCTGGGCAGGAAGTTGGGTTGGTGAGCTTTGGAAGCACAGAAAAATAAGAAACAATTAGTATTGTCTATATAGCCATTCATACATTCTTCAGGAAAGAGTGGATCCTATCTTCTTCCTGGCATTTAATATCTCTAGTGACCGTATGTTCTAATTTTCCTTGGACAGTCCTGGCGCCTATTGTCCAAGTGTAATTTTAACAATGTCCTTTTCAATATTTCAAGGATGTTTCAGGCCTTTATCACCAATGTATTTATAGCCCTGCAGTAGAAAGGGAATATCAAAGCTTGATGCCATTCAATAGTTGTGTGATTGCCTTGTTCTGATTCCAGGGATCACCCAGCCATCTTTACAATTTGCATGTCAACAGAAGAAAACACTGCTTGGACTAACATCAAAGCCAGGTCCACTCAATGCTTGTCTTTCTCATTATAAATTAACGGCAAACTTTCTGATTTGTAAACTTCCGTCCCTTATCAGTAAGAAAGTTTTCCAATACTGGTCAATTCCAGGATCCTGAGCAGACCAAGCTGCGGTATCCACAGTTTAGGACAGTAATGGAGCAAGGTGAACTCAGCAAGTTAGTGCTTCCCTACAAAACCATCCATCCAAGCCACTGACATTTGGCAGATTCACCCTGACCACTCTTCATGGATCTTTATTGTAAACACCTCTAGTAGCATAGATAGTAAGATGGGAGAGATGAGTAGATACCCAAATTGTTAGAGAAGTCAGGGCAGGCCTCCTACTGGAGAAGCCTAGTTCGTATGAACTACATCTCCAAGATGGAGTGGATTAGACAAATAGGCAGAAAAACCCATTAAGGTCACTTTACATTGTTCAGTAATTCATAATTATTTATCATCTGAGAGCTTCCAGTTAGCTATAGTGGAGGACTTATTACACCATGAACACTTCTTTATTTTCTGCCTGCACCACCATATTCAACAGATCTCCCCTCCTTAGCCATGAATCTGCAGACATTGCTAGTAGAAAAAAAATCAGCTTCTAGGATTCTGTGCAATAGTGTACAGATCTATTTATATAATAAGTATTTATTAAGCACCACTGTGAATCAGGTGCTTAGCTAGGTTCTGGGAATACAGTGATGAAGTAGACCACTGCATGCCTGGGACTCACAGCCTGCAGAGGAAGAATGTCTTAGTCTGCTCAGGCTGCTCTAACAAAAATACCATAGAGTGGGTGGTTTGTGAACACCGAAAATTGATTTCTCCCAGTTACAAAGGCTGAGAAGTCCAAAATCAAGTTGATAGTAGATTCAGAGTCTGGTGAGAACCTGCTTCCTGGTTCATTGCCAGCCATCGTATTGCTGTGTCTTCACCTAGCAGGAGTAAGGGAGACCTCTATGGCTTTCATAAGGCCACTGATTTTATTCATGAGGGCTTCACCCTTGTGACCTAACCACTTCATAAAGGCACTATCTCCAAATACCATCACATTAGGAGAATAGATTTCAAAGTAAGAATTTTGTTTTGGCGGAGGGGGGGGGGATGATACAAACATTCTATATCAGAGACAAATAAGGAAATGGCAGATATAGCAAGTATATGATGGGTGATAGGATGTGTATAAGTGGAGATATTTCAGAGAAGTCTAGCCAGAGATTTCATGGAAATCTGAGCAAGAGTAAGGAGAGAGAAAATGGGGTGAGAAGGGAAATTTACAAAAGCCCCCAAATCAGGAAAGACAAACAAACAGATTTTAGGAAATTATTCAATATGCTGGCAAGAGCTGAGATCAGAGAAGTAAACTGAGAGCCAAGGGCATGTTGGACCCATTCAGAGACTTGTACCTGACCCTAAGAACAATGAGGAGTAGTAGGAGGGCTCCTGCAGTGAAGACCCCTGCTGCCACCCCCCAGAACCTTGAATTGTCTTTGCATTTGTTTTGCATGAGAGGGGAGGGTGGTCAGGACAGTTTCATGCCTATACATGGTATGGTGCATTCTGTGAGAACTTTCCCCTGGCATTTGCAAAGATATTTTATGTTTTTCAGAAGTGAATGCACATAGCACATTTTGCTTTATGACAAAAGAAGTGCACTGGCACCAAGGGAAAGAAGTTGGATGAAAGGGATTTCTTGGACATAGTCTCATTTTCTACCACATGCAGGTGGTATTGGTTTTGCTTTGGTAATCTATAGTATCTACTGTTGCCTTCCCAGAGGGCTTTGCATGATCACTAGTAGTCAAACTGTTAATTTCTGAGCATTTTATTTTATATTGTTCAGATGGAACTTGCATTTCCTTTGTCATTGTCCCCATTGTATGTTTGAAATCACTGTTAGGAACTGTCCTAATGAGGGAAGAATGAGATAATGAATGAGGGAAGAATACATCCTACAGCACTTGCTCATAACATTTCTGCGTTGGCTCCTCTCATGTATTTCTCTGGGGCATTTTCCAGCCATTCACCTGGATGGATAACTACCTGTCATCTTGCTATGTGTTCTGTTTTTAAAGTCCTCACTATTTTGTATTGGAAACAGAAAGATCTTTGTAGATCTTTCAACAGCCCTTTCCCTGATTTCGGCTGGTACTGTTAAAATAATTATATAATTTATCCCCAAATGAAAATAGTTATTCCAATTAAATTCACACAGAATCTGGTCAGTGTTAAGGGAAATAACTTCATTACAACTGATGGAGAGTTGAGCCCAGAAAACTCAAAAGCATTTTAAATCTTTGAGTGTTTTTCTGCAAATTCAGTGCCATCTGGGAATGGGTGAAATCATCCCAACAGTTTTTGAATATTTACAGACAGAAAGTGGTGCCTCCCCTCAAAGTATCCAAAGCATGAGCTCAAGGAGGAGAACAGAGTATCTTGTGTTTTTATTCACAGGCGTTTCATGTAGGACTGGCGGCTCACTGTACCACAGTGTAACTTTCTAACCCCTCCTTGCTGTCATCATAACTAGCATAAATGGTATTTTTATGGGAACTGAACCTCTGAAATTTTCATGAAGACAAGTTAAAAAGGAGACAAGTTTTGTAAGGAAATAAATCTACAAATGATAAATCTTCAGCAGTCCTTGCTTGGAAATGTTAGAGATGCGATGTACCAATTTTACTTTAATAATTTAAAAAGCATCTACCCTCTCTTCACTAACTAATGCTTACCCTGGCAATTCAGGGCCCCCTGCCAAAATACATTCTTATAAAGTGATATTTTTCTCTTGTGAAGAGGCACACAACCAGCCCCAAAAGCTCTAAGTGCAAATCAAATGTGCCTGTAGCTGAGAAAGAGGAAATCTCTCAAGGTACTTTAAATTGGAAGAAAAAGGCCCTCAAGGAAAGGATATTAAGAGGAAGTGGACTTTGCTCTGTTAACTCAGTATAAATTCTGCCATTTTGGGTTTCAGTGCTTCACTGGTACCCAGATCAGATTGATAGACCAAAAACACTGGGCAACCATAAGTTAATAGTCCTTTGGTCTCAATGTAAAGAAAGAGGGTGAAAAAGGAAGGAGTTATGAGCTATTTTCAAGTCATAAGACCTTAACAACTGTAACTTTTAGATTTTAGATTTTAGTGCATAACCCAATTCATATTATTTGTTCTGAGGTTGAATCTTTTTTCTATTTGTATTATGAACTTATGATGAATTTATATATAGGTAACTATTCTATATGTTTACCCTGGACATATATATTTTCTCAGTTTATCTCAAGAACAGAATAAACCTTAATACATTTACTCTTTGCTACAGTCATTTTAGACCTTATATAAGTCTCCATCAAAAAAGGGGAAAAAAGATATTATTAGATGATATGATTAAGTCTTTGGGTTAACCTTGCCATGACTCAGTATCATTACATATAAAATAATAGTAATAATTAATGGTAATAATAATGCCTTCATCAGGAATTAAATGAGTTAGTATACATAAAGCATTTACAAGATGGCATGGTACCATCTAATTGTCACATAATTGGTATGCATTTCTAGCACCACTAAAACTTGCATAATCTAATATGAAATTCAGCATAAAATGAAGTCTGACTTTGTTTTTCCTGTTGTTACTTCTTGACACAGTTGCTTTATAAATTTGGCAGGGCATGAAGTGGAAAGGATAAAAGACTAACAATCACAAAGCCTTGGTTCTCATTTTGACCTTCCTGCTAGCTGGCTTTGTTACCTTGTGCTACTCGCTTAAGCTATCTGGGCTTCAGTCCCCTTGTAAGCAAAATAACGTTTATATGTCTATGGTTTGTTGGTGGCATTTATTGCCCGTGATGTAATAAATGCTAAAAAGACCAATGTTGAAGTGTTCTTGTGTAATAAATCCCCTCCCCAAAAGTCTATTTTTACCAATTTTCAAATTTTATTCTTGCTATGGGAAGAAAAATCCACAGTTCGAGAAACCCAGATGAGACACTTAGCAACTCACCAGGGATTAATTTCTTTTACATATTATGATACATTTTTTACATGACACAATGTTACATTGTTCCTGGATGTCCCAGCATGTGGCAAATGATTATAACTTCATCACTGATGTTTGAAAGATTATGACTGATAAGGTAAGCCTTATGCTTTCATATTTCTTTTGTTTCTACTTCATTCTCCTTATAAATAATTCATAGAACAAAATTACTGTCCCAGAAAAATACAGTCTGTTTCATCAGCCCCTTCACACTTTATTGATCAGTGCATATAATTTTTAATATATATCCATGAATTTAGAAATCTAGTGCTTTCCTTTGTTCCACAGGACTTTAGAGGCATATATTTCTACCCAAATATTTATGTTTATAAACTCTGTATTACAAAAAGCATTGTCCCTAATTCCTTCTATTTGTGCCCTAAATCTCTTTAGTATCAAGGTCAACCTTCACTCAGCAATAATGATTAAAAAGAAATAGCTGTTATTCATTAGGTACTTATGAATCATCTTATTCCTAATCTTATTTTTTGTTCTCTTTACAACAGTACTGTGAGGTAAGTATTATTATGTCCATTTTACAAGTTAAGAAGCTAAGCTCACAGAAATAAAAGAATTTGCCCAGGAAGCCTAAAGACTTAGTTCTGGAATCTGGATTCAGGATTTCTGAGTGTTCACACACCAGAGCCCAAAAAAGTCTAGATTTCCCAGGCTGCTGAAATCTGCATCTCCATTATGTTCTTCTCTAGGTAATTGGTGATACTTAGATTTTAAACTATCCTTCCAATATGATCCACTTTTAAAGTTCTAGCAGGTAAAATAATCCATTTTATATGGTCCAACAATAACAATCAATCTAGACTTTAACTTATCTAGACTATCTTATTTTGACTGAAAGCATCCTTTCAGGCAAAGCCTGGGTGTGGGGGTTTGGGGGTGGCAACCAGTGCTGAGACAACCAAGTGAGCCGATCCAACACTGCCAAGCAGTGGAGAGATCGATGCTCCAAGGGAAGAATCACATCCTTGAAATACAAATGTCACAATGTTGAAAAGCAGTGGGGAAAACGTCGTAACAGTAGGGATGATGGAATTCAACAATTTAAGCAAGGGGAAAAAGCAAAGAAGTAAGAGAATCTAAGTAAAGAAGTTTGGAGCAATGAACAGCCACAACAAAATAAAATACTTTCTTCTAAGGACCTCTTAATTACTTCATCTTTCATGTTTCCACAGACATGTTTTAAAGAGAGTAGGAATACTAAATATGTCTGATAGACGAGGGTGTATCACAGATCCTCATAGAATCATTTTGGGTGGAAAGAAGACGGACTCTAGACCAATGGATATTTTTACTAGCAAAGTTATTTGCAAATGTCCTGCCACATTCTTAACCCTATTCCTTTGAATTTGATGTCTAGACTCCATTTTTTTTTATTTTAGTGAACATTTCCATACATGCAATGAAATGTAACTTTCAAGAGAAGGTTTATTAAAAATATTTTCATTTAAGGGGCACCTTGGTGGCTCAGTCGATTAAGCATCCCACTCTTGGTTTTGGGTCAGGTCATGATCTCGTGACTGGTGGGACTGAGTCCCGCATCAGGCTCTGCACTGACAGTGTAGTGCCTACTTGGGATTCTCTGTTTCCCTCTCTCTCTGCCCCTACCCCACTTGTGCTGTCTGTCTCTCAAAATAAATAAATAAACTTAAAAAAATGTTTACATTAAAAAAAAAGTTTTCATTTAAATGAAGTAAGTCCTGGAAACTATTAAAGACCCCTCCAACTTTAATACATATCTTCAGACAGTTTTCCAAATGCATTATGTTGGAATTTTCCTAAGTAATCAAGAGAAGATAAATGGTTAATACTTATTTAAAAGATTGATATTTTCTTAGAAACAAATTAAAATTTTAACAGACAGGTAAACTTTTTTAAAAGTGGAAATGGGATTTTAATTGTTGAATAGCTAGGTATTACCAATATTATCCATAAGGTCAGCTAATGTATAAATAAAACTTTCTATACGAGGGAAGTCACATACTTGTTAAATCAATGAAGTGATTAAATAACTTCTAGATCTAGCCTATCAAAATAATCTTTTAGTCTGTATTTTCTCTAATAAAATGAGACATAGAATTATGTAATACACTTTGTATTTCATTCTGAAGTGAACAATAGCAATTAAGACTGCATCATGCTTTTCTCAAATTTAGCTGTTTTTCCTTTGCTTTCTTGTGAATATTTGATTAGTTTTTAGATGTGCCTCTTTGTAAATTTTTAACGCATTATATATGACACTAAGGCTAATCTAGAAAATAAAATAAATGAAGACTTCATTTATATATAAGCATCACTGGATTTCTGTGTTTTTAATAAAGATTTTAACAAGTCCCAGGGAAAAGCAAATCTTAGATTAGTTGTTACGTGCAGTACATATCCCAGATAATAAAACAGATTACTGTGTTACAGTCACCTGTTAAGCCTTGGAAATAGTCTGTTAAATTAAAAAAAGGTCCCAACTTTTGCATAAGCTGAAGATATGAAAGACAACTTTGCATCAGGTTCATCTTTTAGAGAGTCACCTTGGTGTTGTTCATTTGTGCTCCCTTCAAAATCTGTTACTGCTGGGGTGGAGCGTGGCCATTCTTTCGTGGAATTCATGTTCTACAATGCTTTCTAGTTAGTTACAGAAGCTCAAAAGATTCAAACCCAGATGGAGGTTAATAGCGTTGTGTGAAGCTGGGAGCATGCGTTTGTTCCTTTTTCTCCTCCCCTCCCCTCACCCCAGTGCTAGAGATACAGAGAGAGTCTGGAAAACAGATTTGAAAGCCAGAGGCTCAGGAAAGTATCTCCAGAAGCTAAATGTCAAATATAGTTGGCCATCCGATTTACCATCACTGCTCAGTTTATAGAAAGACTCTCGCGGATTCTACCAGGCCTTAACCGCACTGCTGACAACCACAGCTTCCCTAGTTCATATAATAAGCTGTGATCATGATCATGGTCTTTATAATTGCAAGGTTCTAGAACACCTCTCTATAGATGTGTTTGAAATGTTCAATGACATTTGGTGCCCCAGTGTACAACTGTTGACAGTTTCACTCAGTCCCTTTTTTCCCAGCTAATCTGTGTATGTTGGTATTTGTATAGCCCAGGGTCCCCTAGATAATTGCTTTTTATGTCGTTTGATTGACTGGAAGTAAGAAGAGAAGCTTTTAACAGTCTTGTTGCCTTTGCTCCTCAAAGTGTGGTCCACAGAGCCGCAGAGCTTGTGGAAATGCAGTAGCTGAAGTTGTGCCCCAGAGGGTCTAAAGGAAAATCCCGAGTTTCATAAGACCTCCAGGTGCTTCTTAGGCACTTTACAGTTTGAGAAGCACTAAACTGTAGCAGCAACGAGTGTTGGTACCAGCTATATATTATAGTCCCCGGGGGAAATTTTAATAACTTTTATGTCTGAGCTTCATTTTTGACCATTTAAATAAAATTTTCTGAGGTGGATTCTGGGCATGAGATTTTTTAAAAAGCTCATTAAGTGATTCTGTTGTGCAGCCAGTGCTAAAAATTGCTGCCCGTGAACGGCTTTATTTGTTAAATATTTATTATACATGTATTATATGCCAGTTATGGGCTAAGAGGGATGTTGTGCATGGTTAATAAGATAGAACACGTGGCCTAATGGAACTTATAGTCTAATGAGGCCAAAGTTATTAAACACCAAAAAAAAACAAACACAGAAATACTTAACGACCTCATATGAGTGCTACGGAAACCTGGAAAACACTTAAGTTTGAGAAAATCTTTACTATGTGCATAATGGAAAATGGGAGTGAGGGGAAGGGACACCAGAGATGGTTGTGTGGGAGGGCCCTACCCCAGGCCCTCCAGCCTGAGGGCTCCACTCTACTGTGTAGCTTACACACTAGTGAGGGTCGGTATGCACCTAGGATTGTTAGACGGAACTTTTTCTAATTTATCTTCCCAGAAAGTATCTCATTTCTTAAATTCATCCACCCAGAGGCTAGCCTTATTTTTTTTTTTTAATTTTTGTTAAGGCATTGTATAAAGTTGTTTTTTTCTTAATTTTTTTTTTTTTTTGGTTTTTATTAAAAGAGAGAGAGAGAGTGCAAGCAGGAGAGAAGGGCAGAGAGAGAGAGAGAGAGAGAGAGAGAGAGAGAGAGAGAGAGCCTTAAGCAGGCTCCATGCTCAGTGTAGAGCCCGACGTGGGGCTCGATTCCATGACCCTGGGATCATGACCTGAGCTGACATCAAGAGTTAGATGATCAACCGACTGAACCCAGGGCACTGTATGAACTTGTTACAGCCTGCCCCCTATCCTTCCCTGGACATCCCCCAGAGTCGTCTCTCTTTTGTAGCTATATTGTGATAAGTGGGTGAACGTGGGTTGCATAAGATGAGGGTGGGCAGATCTTTATATACAACCATCAAGTTCTCATCAAAATTTTGGATTCACCCTAATCACAGAAGATAACCATTGTTTCTTCCATGTACACTCCAATTATTCTCTGATTGACATTTTTAAAGATCTGAGGAATCTGTTGTGATTGGATTTGAGTGGGGTGGAGGGGTAGAGGAGTGGATGTGGAGACCCTCTTAGGAGTCAGTTTCGTTAATTCAGGTGAGGGATGATGATATCCAAGCTTAGAGTGTTCATAGCAGAAATAATTTAAGGTATAGTTTTAAACAGTGAGGTCTTACCCCAATAAACAACGACAACAACACAATTCTCACTGAAATCCATCAATCTCTGATACTAGAAGAATCTGAGGGCAGATATGAATATAAAATTCAGGAGGAATGAAATCCTGAAAATAGCCTCAGCCTAACTGTAAATGCTGAGGAAAAAAAAAAAAATGTGGTGCGATACATGTAAATCTTTTTTTTTTCCCCCTCCTCAGGAAGTATTGCCACATGTGACAAACTTTTTTGTTTGTTTGTTTGTTTCTTTCTTTCTTTCGTCCTTCCTTCCTTCCTTCTTTCCTTTCTTCTTTTTTCAATCACCATTTGAATCAGCATGTTGAGACTTTTCTTAGGAAACTTGGAAACTTTCCATATGTAGAGAGGAGGTAAATGTAAGATGTCCTTCACTTCCATCCATGGCCAGTACAGTGCAGTGAGTGAGAGTAAATGTGTTAGATAACGCTGGCTAAGGGTGCCTGGGTGGCTCCATGGGTTAAGTGACCAACTCTTGATTTCAGCTCAGGTCAGGATCTCATGGTTTGTGAGATGGAGCCCCACGTCGGGCTCTGTACTGACAGCGTGGAACCTGCTTGGGGTTCTCTCTCTCTCTCTGTCTCTCTGCTCCCCCTTCTCTCTCTCAAATAAATAAACATTTAAAAAAAAATGTATATGAAGCTGGCCAGATCTTACAGAGCCTCAGCACCTTGCTAGGTCACTTGGGAACCTGTTGTACAACCTGGGGGGGAAATGGGGCCCATGATGGATATGTTACAGAAAAAGTGCATTAAATACTGAGGGATCCATACCAAAAGCCTCCATTACTCCAAATTCTAGTTACTCTTTACATTCTGAAATTAAGTCTCCAGTTAAATAATCCTCTCTAGGGAGGTGTAAAGAAATGTGATAACATATCCACCCACTTTCTCTGCTCCTTCACACCCATGTAAGCAACAGTATCAACATAAGACTTACCTTCTTTTCCTTTCCTTTCTTTTTAGGGTCCTCACTCTCTGTCTGACTGTTTTTTTTACTCCAAAACAAGTTTTGCTTATATCAATTAAGGACTTTATTTTTCAAAATTAGAAAGAACGTATTTACTGAACTGAATCCTGGCTGAGCTTTTTCCTGTCATTTATACATTTCACTATTCTTAGAGGTCTAGAGGAAAATCTAATTGGGTATTTATTTTCCATTTAATGTTTTTGTTCGTTTGTTTTTCAACACTTTAAAAAGTGAATTAGATTTTATTGTAAAAAGCATAGTTGGTTGAGAATAAGAACTTTTAAAGGAAATCTCTGTGGCTTTAACCCATGGTCTGAGCTACCATAACATTCTATAATACATAGAATTAAAAACTCCTGTGGGGTTGTCCTGCCGGGAAGGCAAACAGATAATTGTTCAAGTAAAACTGAAGCAGGAAGTGTAGATGATATATTTTCAAGTGGATATAAAAAGACCGGTTGGCAGGTTGCTTTGAAAGGACAGGCATCAGAAGAGAGTGAAACATTGTGTCCGAGCCTACTGTTAAATTTTAAACAGGCCTTCCCGATGATTGCTCCTCTGTTTTCTTTACCTCCAATTTGGTCTGTAGGCACTGAAGCCTCCTAGGTAAGAACCTAGACATCTCAAGTCTGATGAAATACTTGGAACTGAAGTTTATCTTCACTGTGAATGAAAAGGATATGGCAGAGAATGTCTAATCTGAAGTCTTGAGACAGTTTAACAAATACACATCTCTTCACAACACATGGTGTAAAATAGGGTTAGCACATGGTTTGGAATATCTAAAGAGCTTTATTTCCTGGGTGTGCTCAAGATAAATCATAACTGTTGATTTGTTGTTGTTGTTATTTTATTCTTCTCCCTTTTTTAAAAAACAAAAATACAGTAGTCCTGGTATAGTGCTTTTTGTTTCTATCAAAACTTAACTCCCTGAAGGAAAAACAGGGGAGTGTTATGTCAATAAAGAACACTTTGGTGAATGTAGTTTTAGGAAACATGTAAACAGTTTTGTCCTATATTTATAGCAGGGAAGACAGGCTTTGGAGACATAAAGATCTAAGTTCACATCTTATGTTGGCCAGTTTTTAATCCAGGTGATCTTGGCCATGTCACTTAATTTCTCTTTAAGACCTCATTTGTTCAATAAGGATAATACGGTCATCATTATGATTAAATCACCTAATATGTGGTTGTTTATCTCTGTATTTACATTGCATAAAAATGCTTAGGGAGTAGATAAACAAACCATACTACATCCAGACAATGGGATATTATTTAGCACAAAGAAAACAAGAAGTATCATTTCATGAAAAATACATGGAGGAAACTCAAATGCATAGCGCTGAGTGAAAGAAGCCAATCTGAAAAGGCTACATTCTATATAACTCTGAGTGCATGATACTCTGGAAAAGGCAAAAACTATGGAGACAGTAAAAGGATTAATATTTGCCAGGGGCTAGTAGGGAGGTAGAGATGAATAGGCAGAACATAGAGGGGTTTTAGGGCAGTGAAACCATTCTGTAAGGTATTTTAATGGTAGATATGTGCATTTATCAAAACTTGTAGAACGTATAACACCAGGAATGAACCCTAATATAAACTATGGACTTGGATGATAATGATGTGTCAATGTAGGTGTATTAGTATTTTCCAATCAGTTGTGTGTGTGTGTGTGTGTGTGTGTGTGTGTATAAGAAATGTAATTTTTTTTTTCTTTTTTTAATATAATTTATTGTCAAGTTAGCTAACATAAAATGTATATGGTGTGCTCTTCGCTTTGGGAATAGATTCCCATGATTCATCACTTTATACAACACCCAGTGCTCATCCCAGCAAGTGCCCATCTCAATGCCCATCACCCATTTTCCCCTTTTCCCCAGGCCCCAGCTATCAACTCTGTTTTTTCTCTGTATTTAAGAGTCTCTTATGTCTTGCCTCCCTCTCTGTTTAAAACTATTTTTCCCCTTCTTCTGTTGTCTTCTGTTAAGTTTCTCATATTCCACATGTGAGTGAAAACATATGATATCAGTCTTCCTCTGACTGACATATTTCACTTAGCATAATATCCTCCAGTTCCATCCATGTTGCTGTAAATGGCAGGATTTCATTCTTTCCCATTGCCAAGTAGTATTCCATTATATGTATAAACCATATCTTCTTTATCCATTCATCAGTTGATGGACATTTGGGCTCTTTCCATACTTTGGCTACTGTTGAAAGTGCTGTTATAAACTTTGGGGTACATGTATCCCTAAGCATAAGCACTCCTGTATCCTTTGGATAAATTCCTAGTAGTATTATTGCTGGGTCATAGGGTAGTTCTATTTTTAATTTTTTGAGGAACCTCCACAGTTTTCCAGAGTGGCTGTACCAGTTTGCATTCCCACCAGCAGTGCCAGAGGGTTCCCGTTTCTCCACATCCTCACCAAAATCTATTGTTTCCAGAGTTATTTATTTTAGCCACTCTGACTGATGTGAGGTTGTATCTCAGTGTGGTTTTGACTTGTATTTCCCCGATGATGAGCGATGTTGAGCATCTTTTCATGTATCTGTTGGCCATCTGGATGTCTTCTTTGGAAAAGTGTCTATTCATGTCTTCTGCCCATTTCTTCACTGGATTATTTTTTTTCAGCCTTGTAAATTCTTTATAGTTTTTGGATATTAACCCTTTATTCGATATGTCATTTGCAAATATCTTTTCCCATTCCATCGGTTGCCTTTCAGTTTTTTTTTTTTTTTTTGGTTTGTTTACTTTGATGTGCAGAAGCTTTTTATGATGATGAGGTCCCAACAGTTCATTTTTGCTGTTATTTCCCTTGCCTTCAGAGACATGTTGAGTAAGAAGGTGCTGCGGCTGAGGTCAAAGAGGCTGTTGCCTGTTTTCTCCTATAGGGTTTTGTTTTCTGTCTCACATTTAAGTCTTTCATCCATTTTGAGTTTACTTTGTGTATTTTCCACTCAATTTTTGTTATCAACCTAAAACTTTTCTAAAAACACAGTTTATTAAAAAGAAAAATACCTGGCACGTAGTAAACACTAACATCTATTGGCTACTATTGTATTATAGTAAAGTGAGTGAACAAGATCTTTATCAGAGAATATAGTTAATAAAGGAGAGATGATTAGTATTTTACATGTCAGTATCAATATAGATATAGATATATACACATATTTTGTTTTTAAAGAGGCACAGCAAGGAGGGGATGGAAAATGGCAATGAGACAATGAGGGGTGGGGAAAGAGAGAAATAATGCAAAATCGATTCACTCCATGCTTCCCTTCCCTGAGTTTAGAAAATGCCCCAACATGGGACCATTTTATGTTGATGTCAATGTAGGCAACAATGAGTTGAACCACTTGCCTTCATTTGTACAGCTAGGCCCATTCACTGTGTGAAACTAAGGTTGAAATGTGTAATCTGGCACCTCTGACTCTGCATTTCTTAGCTTTGTTGCTGCTACTGATATTGTTTTCATTGTTTTGACTGTGACTTCCTTTTATTTCTGTCTGACTTCCATGGACCACTCTTAATTGCCTTGTTCTGTATCATTGCCTTACATCCTTGGAGTAAATCTTTCAAATGCTCCCTCCTTGAAAAGGTCACATGCTGAAAACTAATAGATAATTGGTTCTTTGAGTAGGTGTATTCTATCCAGAGAAAAGGGAATGATAGAAGGAAAATCCTCCCTTTGAATTTCATGCAAAAAATGAGGGCAAGGGATGGAGGAGATTTCTTATTATCTACATAATTTGGAGGAAAACTAGAAATTATGTGAAAGATGACTAATCTAAAATAATTCCATGAACATTAAAAATCATTTACTTTCAAAATTGCCCTGGGACTGAAACGTAATTTGGGTTAAAAATCCCTTTTTCTCTTTTACCTTAAATTTCTAAATGTGTCCCCATTAACAATCTTATTTGAAAGAAGTCTGTTCCAATCAGACTAAACGTTTATCGAGCAATTACTGTGTACAAGGCTTTGTGCTTGTGCTCTCTCTTCTTCCGAGAGACATAGGAAGTAGGGCTTTATGAAGAATTGATTTTTCAAAATTAAGAGGAACTCTGGCTAGCAACATTTCCTTCTAAGAACCACCAGGAAATTCAAAAGTACCAATTCAATATCTTGTTAACTGTTCCCATTTAATATCACTGCTTGACGTGATATTGACTTACTTTTTATCATATTTGAGCTCCAATTGAGAGTTTGGAAATGTTGAAATCACATCACCATATGGATAATTACTAGATGTGCTATTTTTGCAACTATTTTGAAGAGAAATAATTAGATGCAGTGTGCCACTTGCTTGTTTTATTTGTCTTTGATCTTGCTCTGTAGGTCTTATAAAAGAATTAAATGAAAATGCACTGTTAAAAAAACCACAGAATAGATCATAAGTTTTTACAAATAAAAATTCAGGGGAGTGCCATTGAACTACATCCCTGTATTAGAGGAAATAACCATTATAGTCTAGCATATTGTTAAGAGTGTAAATTCTTAAACCAAATTGCCTCTTTTTCTCAGTGCTTTTTGCAAGGTAATTTTTTACAGTTTCTTCCATCAAAAGGTGGAGTATATTTCTCCATCCATTGAACTCGACTGGCCTTGTGATTGGCTTTGGCCAATAGAATGTACTAGATGCAAAGATACGACATTCTGGTCTTGCATATATCCTCTTCTTCTTTCAGTACTCAGCTGCCTCACCATGAGAGTAAGCATGGGCTAGCCTGCTAAAGGGTGAGAGATCATGTGAAACAGAGATGAATCATCTCATCTAGACAGCTCCCATTTGACATGGCAGCTGACCATAGACACATGCGTGAGCCTGGCCAAAATTAGCCAGACTTAAAGGAAAGAATCATTTATATGAATGTAACCCATATGGCCAACAGACAGAATCATGAACCAAATAAATGGTCATTATTTCAGCCATTAAGTTTTGTATGGAGGGAGGCAGAAGGGGAAATAGTTGTCACTTAGCATAATGGATACATCTGGGCTCAAATCCCAATTCTAACTCTTACTACCTGTGTGACTATGAGAAGGTAATTAACCTTCCAGTGACATATTTCTCATCTATCAATGAGGAGGATAATGTGGTGGTGGTTAATGCCATTTCCAGATATTTGTAGTCCTCTTCCTGTGAGCATCTAGAAGAATTATACCATCTTTCTTGCCCCTTGATGTTAGGTGTGGTCATATGAGTTGCTTTTCCCAATGGAATATGAATGGAAATCTTTAAAAGTGCTTGTAGATTTCAAAGTCTTTCTTTCCTTTATAATCACAGTGTTCAAGATGGAGAACGTCTGTCATCTTGTGTCCTTATGTGGGAGGATACATCTGGAGCTCCATTCCAACTCATTGAAATTTTGAGATTGTTTGTTATCACTGTAAATCCTAACCTATACTGATTGATAGACAAATCAATAGTACTTTCCTTATAATAAAGTTGTGTGATAATGTAAATAAATCTCTAAGCACAATGCTTGGCCCATCTAAAATATTCAGTAGTAACGTATTATCATTGCCTTAATAGATAAAAAAACCAAAACAAACAAACAAGAATTCCTTGGGTGCTAGAATGTAAAGGTGTCTTTGCAAAATTATTTTCTTCACTGATATACATGCACCATTTTAATACCATCATACAATTAATCAGGGCTAAAACTTTGTTTATCTGTTCACGGTACCAATAAAATGTAGTATAATCGGGGCTTAATATTATTTGCTTCATGTTCAACTCTATAAACTTAATATAATATTAGGTCTTCCATTTTTAACTACAAAATAACTTTAAAATTATCATAGGGAGTTGAGGATTATTATTAATACATATTTATAATATTTTTCCAGTGTTTGTTTAGATTACTTTTTAATTTATCACTGTCACTGCACTGTAGCACTCCAGAAAGATCTGGGTATTAAAGTGAATGTTTATTACACATTTATATGCATATTTGGGAAGAGGAGCCATCTACAGGCTATCCCTAATTCACAGAGTACGAGTCTACATGGTGTGTAAAACATCACCCTCATATCTGAATAGTGGGAGACATGTACATGCTGTGTATCAATGGGCCATGATTACAAAGAAGCATATTTTATTTCAGTTAGAAAAAGAGTGTTATAAATAATTGAAGAGTCTGATAGTAGAGAAAAGGTACCCTAGACCAGTGTTGTCAACTGGGAGGCATTTTGCCACGAGCAGTTATTTGGCTATGTCTGGAGACATTTTGATTGTCACTACTCACTGGGAGATGTAGTTACAGATATCTAGTGGGTAGAGGCCAGGGACACTGCTATACATCCTTCAATGCATAGGAAAGCCCAATATTGATAGGTCTGCCTTTAGGAAACCCTGGTCCAGGGCTTTGACTTTGAGTCTGAGTATGTTCAAATGGAAGCTGTCTGAGGCACTAGATGGTTTTTGGCTTGCGTACAGAGCTCTCTGCATGACATGAACAACAACTATCATGATGTGTTCACTGTCGGGTGTCTTCTATGTTATAGGCAGCAATTATGTAATTTCATCCTCACAGTAACACTGAGAATCCATAATTTTTTCATTTTATGGATCTTCACAATCCTCAGCACTAGATAGAGAGCCAGAAATGTGTAAAAGGAAACAAAACGTCATATTAATAGGGGTTTCTGTGACTCTCTGCTTATTCCCTTTGTTTTGGTATATTTCTTTCCTAGGCTAGTCCATTGTCCTCTTTCCTGATAGTGCAGCAGTGGACAGAGATGGTGGGCTAGAAAAAAAGAAATATTTTTCTGACATTGGTATTCTTGACCTAGCACCATGAGACAATGATGAGGGGGACAAGTCTTTAAGGAAACTCTCTAAAATTTCTAGGTAGTTGGCATGGAACCAGTAAGTTCATGCTTCCCGTTTGTCCTAGAGTGGAATGCCCAGGTCACTTTTCCTTCAATTGTATCTTCAGATAAATGAGGCTCCATGCCCACTTTTTTTGTGTGTGAGGTTAGGGGTACCAGGCTCTAAACTTATTAGTCTTTTCTCATTTTATTTCCAGTTGGTGCCACAAGACGTGGAGAGAAATAAAAAGATGGAGGTGGTAAATGGAGAAACGAGAACTCAGCTTGAAGAAATAAAAAGAGAAATAAAAGGATAAATCAGTTCAACACATATTTATCAAGTACCTACTGTATACCAGTTTCTATGTTAGGTACTGGAGATAGGTACAAAAAGGAACAGAATGAGGTATTATCCACAGGGAATGTGGCAAAATAAGTATCTTATGGGTCTTATTCATCTCATTCACTTGAGTGACAGTTACATCATGATACATTTTCATTCTTTCAGTAAACATTTGTGAATTCCTAGTAGGTGGCAAGTATAACGTCATCATAGCCTAGAATGATACAGGCATGGTTGCTGCCCTCATGGAGTTTATGCCATGTGATAGGTAAAGGGAGAGAGGTAAACCCAGGGTGTTATAGAATCACAAAGATAAAGCTTTAATCTGGTCTGAAGGTGGAGTGTAAAGGGAAAGATAGGGCAGGCTACCTGGGGCAGATGTTGACAATAAGAAATTTTGAATGTTAAGAAATAGTTAGCTGGAAGATATGGAATGGAATTTCAAGCTGAGTAACTGGAATAAACAAATCATGGATGTGTGAAATGACATGTTGCCTGTGGGGTAATTAGTTTATGTTTAGAAATTATAGAAGTCAAAAATGGAAGTCAGATGAGAAAAATAATAAAGATGGACTGAGGCCAAATTTTTGCTATAAAGTTAGAGAGAGAGAGAGAGAGAGAGAGAGAGAGAGAGAGATGATAGGTAAATAGATGGACATGTCAATGTATAGATGGATGGGTAAATGATTGATTGTGATGGGTTTATTCATAATAGAAGGAACAGTGACATGATTGAGGTGGGAAACCCCACATAAGGGTTTATTATTATGTTCCAAAAATTGAATGCTGGATTGAAGCAGGGTTATTAATAATGGAAAGGGGCAAGATTTCTAAAAATATCAAAGAAGTAAAATTTGCCACTTGTAGTGGTTGTTTGTGAGGAGGGGCATGATTGGACTTGTCTCTCTCCCTTTCTTTTGTATACCATTTCTTTTTCTTTCCTTATCATTTCATATCTTAAAGGAAAATAAGTTGAGGACATTATAAAAATCTGAAGTACTGAAAAACAAGAAATGAACAAAAATAAATAAAAAGTAGTCTCATGTTTTCTGCCAGTCTGACCCAGAATTATATAATATTTTGCAAACTTTCAAAGTACTTTTTGGTCAGGAGCACTAATACAAGGTTATTCCAATAGAATCACTAGGCAATGACCAGTTCTTTTTATAAATAGTTATATACAATAAGAAGTTGATAAATCCACATCTGTGATATTAATATCACATATTTGAGTTTCTGGCATTCAAAAAAATGTTCAACAATAAGAAAGCTTCACCTAGAGTGTGTGCAATATATTCAATTTTAGTTGAGCATAAGTCTTATGGGAAATCAGGCATCTCAGAAAATTTTCTTGTACATAATGGAAACAAAACTAGCCATCATTTTGAAATACATCAAACATTAACACATACAAAAGTCCCAGGAAAGGGTGGGCATAATGAAATAGCCAGCATACATTAACCTATGGAACACTGCCTATGATAATTAGGTATTTTCATCATAGGTAAGGTAAGTTTTTGGCAGTGTTAAGGGTCAAGTTGAGCCCAATTAGAGCTGGACTATTTTTGGTATTTAGTAAATAGCAGCCCATTTTTATAATTGTAAATATGTTCTAAAGTATAAAATGGCAACAATTAAGGTACATGCTTTTTCCACCCCCAATGGTAGCTAAGCCTGTAATAATTAAGGACTCATCCCAGATACTACAAAGTTAATTTTTTAGACTTGACAGGAAAAACCTTGAAAAGATCAAAAGATTTTCTGAGGCTCCCTTTTATATTATTACTTTTCTGGTTATTCAGTGTAGTTTTAAAAATAATACCTATGAGTATGGCAGAAAGTATATAAAATAGAAGCTATAGGTAATCATACCTTATATGTTTTCTCTTTTTAGCATCTTAACTGCTTGGGACTCAGTTTTTCCTGGTTTTATTTTCACTTGAAACATACATAATTTTCATTATAATTATAATTACTTCAGCTCTATACATCTATGATGGATCGCTTTAGTTATAACCAATATCATATGGTTCTGATTGTAGTTACCAGATCCTAGTCATTTGGGTAGCATAATTAACTAGGCAGGGACTTTAGTATCCTACTAGTAATGTTATGACAATAGCTTTTGAAGTTAAAAAAAAAACTCTGTAACACATTAGAACACATAAATCTATTTCCTTTGGTGAATATCGTTCATTTAGTTGGAAATGTTTATTGAGCATGTGTAATGTGCCATTCATATATGTTTTTCTTATAATTAATATGAAACAGATGTAGAAAGATTATGATTTTATCCAAAGTGATATTTTGAAGCAGAGATAAAAATAAACAGTTGTTAAAGAGCAGCGTCACATTGATTTTCATGGGCCTAATACTGTGCCACACATTGAGGGAGATTAAGTACATGTATTAGCAAAGCTGTGTTGGGGCGCCTGAATGGTTTAGTCAGTTAAGCATTGGACTCTTGATTTTGGCTCGGGTCATGATCTCACGGTTCATGAGTTTGAGCCCCAGTCAGGCTCTGCACTGACAGCTTGGAGCCTGCTTGGTATTCTGTCCCTCTTCCCCTCTCCTCACCGCCCCACTCCCCAATCTCTCTCTCTCTCTCTCTCAAAAACTTAGAATCTATTTGGGCAAGGAGGCTGAACATGTCTAATAACTGGATTATAATATCAAATAGTATTAAATAGTATTTAAGTGCATCCTGACTACTGAATTCTTCAAGAGAGAAGGCAAATCAGTGTAATGGTGGTGGGATTCCAAGATTTCCCAAAAGCACTGCCTGTCGACACTGGATCCATATTCTCTCATGGTAATTAGGTGGTTCTAATTTAATGATGTACCTATTAGATTAAACGTGTGTTTGTCAGATTACCACAGTCTGTACCATTCCTGATTGTCTTTCTGACACCAAGACTGGCCATCAGTGGCTTTTGGTCATCATGACCATGCTGCTGTTTCTCTTATATAAGGCAAACTGTTTCCTCTACTTGTGCCTCCAATAAAAGTGAGAAGGAATTTAAGAGTTTGATAGATTGTTGTGTTTTAGATTAAAATGGGAGCCAGTTTCTAGGGAGGAATGAAAGAGGAATCCCACATGCTTCATGTTAAAAAAGCATGGTTTTATCTAACTTATGTTGTCCATTTCACTCTTATGTATGTTGTCCCTATGGATGTTCAATTTTACAACTGCTGAGGTAGGAAAAGATCCTGGGACTCCCAAGTCATTGGAAAAAGTTTCTGTGCAGAATTTAAGCCAAGCATGACCTTGATGAATGAGGTAGGTAGGGTATGCACAAGAATACAGACATAGTAAAGGAGGAGACTGAGCATGTGAAAGGCCTGGCAGCAAAGCAACTAGTGCAACATGCTTGTTGTTTGTAGAAAGACTTGTCTGGGTCGGAGAGGTGATTTATAATACGAAGTAGCAACTATGGTTGGCTCCTTAGGGAATGTAGATAAAGGTTAGAGGGTCTCAAAGATCATATAGTGGAGTTGGAACCTGAGAGTCCAGCCATCAAGAAAGACTGTCAGTACATCAGCAATGAAGTGATCAGCAGTGAAGTGATGAGTATGGCATTTGCAGAAGACCATGCTGGAACAATAATGGGATGAATTAGCAAGTGACTGACAATTAGGGAATCCTTATAGTCTGGAGATTACTGGAATAATATAGATGTGATACAATAAGATGTGTGCTGTCAGAGACAAACATTTAAAAAAGGAGCAGATTGGGGCACCTGAGTGGCTCAATAGGTTAAGTGTCCAGCTCTTGGTTTACACTCAAGTCACGATCTCACAGTTCATGAGTTCAAGTCCCATATTGGGCTCTGTGCTGACAGCTCAGAACCTGCTTAGGATTCTCTCTTTCTCCCTCTCTGTCTCCCCCTCCCTTGCATTCTCTCTCTCTGTGTCTCTCTCAAAATAAAGAAATAAACTTAAAAAAAAATAAAGGAACAGAATGAGGATGTGTGCAGAGCAATTAATCTGATCAGTGCTTCAAATTTGTTAGCTGAAAAGAGGAGATAGCAAACAAGCAAAGGAGAGAATTTTAGAGAAGTAGGGAAGAAAATAAGGTCAAACTGTTCTCAAGATAGCTAAGAGAAGAGTGAACTTTAAGGAAGGGAAATGTGTTCAATAGTGGCAACTATTCAGTCACTGAATAGTGACCCTATTCAGACAGGTCAAGGGTGAGGATACAATTAGATATATCCTTGTACATTTGAAGTCACATCTTGTGGACAATTTCTCCTAGAGGGTAAATAACAACCAGTATACTGGTTAGGCTTTCTCAGAAGTGCAATAATCCTTTCAAGTTACTGAGTTCTTTCTTCCTTGTGTTAGTTATGGACTAAAAGAAGCCTATTAACCTAAAAGGTTAATCTGCTTTAAGAGTTCTTTCCCAGCTGCATTATATAAAGTATATACTGATGATAGAAAGGACTTTTGGAACAGTACAGAAAGTGCAAGGCAAATTAAGAAAGTGAGAGTTCACGGTGGTTTCAAATTGCCAAGGGAGATTCACTTGAAGATGTGGGATTGGAACAGGATTTTGAAAAATGGGTACAAAATGAAAAAAGATATAATAGGGTAACAATAGTCTTATCACCTGCATTTGACTTAAGTTAGTGGTGAGGGAGGACAGAATGAAAGTTTAAAAACAAAGCTAAATTATTACTGTATTATTACTGTATTAATACTATATTATTTTTACTGATAGTGTTTGCTGATATCAACATTTTGGTTTTATCTATAAAAGTTGAGAGCAGTTTTCTTTATTTATATATTTTATTTGGCTTAACTAATTATGAAATTTTATCTCCTGCCAGCATGCATAGAATCTTGTGCTGAATTTTTCGTCAAGAGAAGGAGTCATTTTATAACCTAATAACTATTCTGTGCTTTCAATTACAATGACCACTGGTCAGATATGGCTATTAAAATTAAAATTAATTAAAGTTGATAAAATAGGGGTGTCTGGATGGCTCAGTCTTAAGCGTCTGGCTCTTGATCTCGGCTCATAGTTCATAGGATTGAGTTCCGAATCAGGCTCTGCATTGACAGCATGAAGCCTGCTTGGGATTCTCTGGCTTCCTCTCTCTCTGCCTGCCCCCCCACCATCCTCTCTCTCTCTCTCTCTTTCTCTCGAAATAAATAGACTTTTAAAAAAAGCTGATAAAATGTAAAATTCATTTCTACAGTTGCACTAGCTGCATTTCAGCTACTTAGTTATGTGGCTAGGGACTACTGTATTGGACATGATGATATCATCATAGGATGACATTAGAAATATGAACGCTTCCATCATTCTTCTATTGAATAGCACCGAGAAAGCAGTAACACACATTAGTAGCTGCCCTGTGTTGAAGATGGTTGATTTTGCTTGTAAGAATAAACTTGTAAGGATTGAGGTATGGGAATCATTTTTGTACTGAGACTGTAGCTGGTTTGTATAATAATTGATTTGCTTTGTTGATCAATTCAACCATTATATGCTGAGAGCTCACTCTTCCTCACTGTGCTTGACCAGAACATATACATCCATGTCTTTCAGGAAACTTCGAGTCTAATGAGAGACACATTTTAATCATGTTATCACCCAAACAAATGTAAAATTACAATTAAAGTGTAAAAAGGAGAAGTAAATGGTTTCATGAGAGGATAGCTGTTAGTACTAAATAATCAAGAAATTCTTCCCTGGGAATATGAGAGGAGATCTGAAGGTAAGGTAGCATTTCACTAGATACGGCAGAACAGTAGAGTAGCAGGACAGGGGAGGTCAGGGGAGACTTTTTAAGCAGAGAAAACAATATATATATAAAGTCTTTATAGAAGAAGAGAGGGAAAGGTAATTCAAAAAGCTGAAAGGGGGCCTATGCCTGCTTACTATTTTGGCTTTAAATTTAATCTTATAAATGTTGGTCTCCACAGTACAAATAGTTTAAATTGGGCATCCCATTCAGTTTAGTAAGAACTATTTGATTTTAAGTCAATATTAGGATACCAGGTGTTAGAACTTTGTATATCCCCGGTAGCTGATAAGTAAAATAGTCATTGTTGACTCATAATTATATGAATAAATAAGCACTTCTTAGCAATATTGTTGATCCATAAATTATTTCAGGAAATGGACACTTCTTAGCAATTAATCACTTTTGTCATGAAGGCTCTTTCTCATCGTGTTCACCTCTTAACCATCTTGCCCCAAATCAGTCTCCCTACAAAAGATAATCTGGTTTCAAGTCCTGTTAAATTAATACCATCATCAATGAAGAAATAGCCCACGTGGAACACACTCTGAAGTGGAAAAACACATTTATACTAATAATACAAAAGCTGTACTGTGAAATTAGGGTATAATACTAGAATCATTGAGGTTAACCTCGTATTCTCTGTAGTGGAAAGTCACGAAGATGTAGTGTACTACAAACCCATCGACACAGCGTTTCCATGGTTGCTCAGGCACATAAAATGAAGCTCTTGGTAAAGAGTAAAGGTGACATTGGGACTTGTTCAAAGCAAAAGCAAAATTGTGTTGCACCGGTTGCTCACAAAACAGCCTTTTAAAGTGATTTTCAGATGCTCCGTCATTGGGATTCAATTAACACGACACTGTGCAATCCTCTCTGTGATGTGCAGTGCATCTTTTCTTGAGGTAGAAAAACACCTCATGATGCATTTTAAGACTGCATTGAGATTCAAGTAATACAACAGACTTCATTTTCTATTTTAGAAGTGCTGAATATCAGAACTGTAATGTATTCAAGGAATCTGTCTTGGAAGGGATCTCAGCTTTATCAATGCTCCTTCTGACTTCTGGATTCCTCCTTAAACGGTTTCATCAAGTAGTTGCGTTCTGCTTGAAAACTCTATTCCCACCATCAACGGCATCACTGCACCATTAGTAAATGAACTAACAAGTGAGTAGACTCCAAATGTGTAGTCTGTAACTCTAGTACATAGGGAATGAGCAAAATGTGTATTTTGCTTTGAACATACATACAGTATTTTACATAAAGGCATAAATATTAGATCACATTTTAGCGTGTTCTCTCATTTTTTTTCAGTTTCTCCTAGAATTCCCCTTTCCTCCCTCTGTCCCTTTATTTGCCATGCTCTACCAGGGAAATCATGCCAACAACTTAGTATATATCATCCCAATTTATTGTATGCATGTATGTTTGTGTATATTTGTGTTTATTTTTGTATATATTTGTGTATGCATGCATTGGTTATTGTTTCATGTAAATAACATTGTATTACACACAATTTTTAGTGTTCTTTTTCATAACTTCCTTTTGTTGACTGAAGTATGGGATAACAAGGAAAACTTCTAATCCCTTTGTTGCTGTTACATAACAGTATTTACTGACCCTGAAAATGTAGGGAATTTGTTTCATTTATACCAATATGGTAGATTATTCTTATAAACATTCTTGTGGTAGATATTCTCATAGACTCCTTTTGGTACAGCACATCAAAAATACTTGATAAGACTTTGTAAAAGGTATCTTTTTCACACATAATTAAGCTGACAAAAAAATAAAGTAGGTGACTCAGAGGTCAGAAATTACTTGTTTCTGGGTGATCTCAAGCCTGATGTTAAAATAAAAAATTAATGTTTATTTATGTTTGAAGCAGAGAAAGAAACAGAGTGTGAGTGGGAGAGGGGCAGAATGGGAGTGGGGATGGGGACACAGAATCCAAAGCAATTTTCAGGCTCTGAGCCAGCAGCACAGAGTCCAGTGCGGGGCTTGAACTCACAAGCTGTGAGCTCTTGACCTGAGCCGAAGTCAGACACCCAACTGACTGAGCCACCCAGGCACCACTCAAGCCTGAATTTTAATGAATCAGATTCATAGAAGGCATAAACTCAACACCTTGTGCCTGAAGAAGAGAAAGCCTGTATCACAGACTCCAGCAGAAAGCCAGGTCCCCGAGAAGGTGATGTGCTCGAGTAAACTAGAGAAAATCTTGTCCCTCAGCAGTAGATGGTGGAGACGGAGGTCTATTATGGCAATATCTTCTCTGATAATTCCTAAAGAAAAGTCAGGAATCATGTAAATTTTAGGAAATGCTTATTAGTTCTGTAAACTCAAGGAAAAGAAAAGTAGTTTTCAGTATTTATTGAAAATCATGAACACTTGACAGAAACAAATATAAATTGTTTCTTAGAAAATGCACCAATAACAAAACTCTTCAAAAACTTTTTTACAACTAGAGTTCCAAGAAATATTAAATCACAAATAAATAGGTAAACAAATGACAAGGGAACACTCTGAAAGTTAGCCAAAACAATGAATCAGTCCCAGAGAAAGGGTACTAGTTGAATTTTCAATACAAAATATAAAATGTGTTTAACCTTTTTAAAGATGTGAAAGTGGTACATAGGAAAGTAAATGTTACATTATGAAAAATAACCAGAAATGTTAGATCAAAAAATAAATAAATGATTTTTTTATTTGTTTTTAATATAGTTTAAAACTATAATAACTAAAACAAAACTGAAGGGATATATTAAACATAAGATTAACCACAGTTGGAGGAAGAATTTATAAACCAGAAGATAGGTCTGAATTAGCCACAGTAGATTTTAAAGTCAAGAAGATAAATATGGAAGGAGATTGAGACCTAGAGGACAGCATAACAAGTTCTAAGAGAGATCAGTTGGAGGTTTAGAAGGAAGTCACTCCAGGAACTTTTAAAGAATACATTTCAGGAAGAAGGGAATCATCTATAGGGAACAGTGAGATGCATGAAGGAATGAAAAATAAAAGCAAAAAGAAAAGGGGGGTAGGGGAGACGTCTGATTAATATAAGCAAACATTGACAGAAAACAATAATAGTGTCAATTTCATGGATTTAAGTATTCAAGATTGCACTAATTTTTTGGAAGCTAGATCTGACTGATAACAAAAGTGTATCAAAACTTGTGATTTAGGGGCGCCTGGGTGGCTCAGTCGGTTAAGCATCCGAGTTCCACACAGGTCATAATCTCGTGGTCTGTGAGTTCGAGCCCCGCATCTGGCTCTGTGCTGACAGCTCAGAGCCTGGAGCCTGCTTCGGATTCAGTGTCTCCCTCTGTCTCTGCCCCTCCCATGCTCGTGTTCTGTCTCTCTTTGTCTCTCAATAATAAATAAACGTTAATAAATTAAAAAAAAACAATTTGATTTAACTAAATATTTACATGAAAATTTTGTTACTGCTAATATTAAAGAAAAATACTTAAAATTAACAAACTAGGTATCTGTCTTAATAGAAAAAAAATGAATAAAGGAACAATTGCAGCATAATCATAAAGATCAGAAGTTAATGAATAAAAGAAAGCAATATAGAGAAGAAATGCAAAGCCAAAAGTTGTCCTTCGAGGGGCACCTGGGTGGCTCAGTCAGTTGAGCTTCCGACTCTTGATTTCAGCTCAGGTCATGTTCTCACAGTTCCTGAGGTTGAGTCCTTCATTGGGCTCTATGCTGACAGCGCGAAGCCTGCTTGGGATTCTCTATCTCCCTCTCTCTCTCTCTCTCTGACCCTTTCCGTGTGCATCTGCTCACTTGCTCTCTCTGTTTCTCTGTCAAAATAAATAAATATACGAAAGAAAGAAAGAAAGAAAGAAAGAAAGAAAGAAAGAAAGAAAGAAAGAAAGAAAAGAAAAGAAAAAGAAAAGTTGTCCTTTGAAATGTTTAATACAGTTGACAAACTTGAGATGTGTCAAGAAAGAAAGGAATCAGAAATGTATACAAACATCAATAATAAAAATGATAGGGGCACCTGGGTGGCTCAATCGGTTAAGCCTCCAACTACGACTCAGGTCCTGATCACGGTTTGTACGTTCGAGCCCCACATCAGGCTACTGTGCTGACGGCTCAGAGCCCGGAGCCTGCTTCAGATTCTGTGTCTCCCTCTCACTATCTGCCCCTCCCCCGCTCCCATTCTGTCAGTCTCTCTCAAAAATAAATGAACATTAAATTTTTTAATTTTAATAATAAAATGATAAAAATAAGAAACTATGATGTCTTCATGTTGGAAAACAAATTCTTGATGGACCTGCCTCATTTCTGCATGACTTGCAAGCAGAGGAACACAGTTGGTTACAGATCATTCTTGGTTTTTTTTAACGTTTATTATTTTACCTTTTTTTTTTTTTCTCGAGACAGAGACAGAGCATGAGCAAGGAGCGGCAGAGAGAGAGGGAGACAGAATCCGAAGTAGGCTCCAGGCTTTGAGCAGTCAGCACAGAGCCCGACACAGGGCTTGAACTCGTCCACTGGGAGATCACGACCTGAGCCAAAGTCTGGCGCTCAACTGACTGAGCCCCCAGGTGCCCCACAGATTATCCTTATATTTTAAGAAAAGTTTTAGTTTCCAGAAAAACTGAGCAGATGGTACAGAAATTCCCTTTATGTTCCCCCTCTCTCCACACAATTTTCTCTTTTTTTAGACATTTTGTATTAGGGTAGTACATTTTTTCAATGAAGGAAACAATATTAATTACATTATTATCAAGTGAAGTGCATGGTTTACATGAAGGTTAACTCTTCGTGTTGTAAAGTTCTAGCCTGAAGTAAATTCCACATATATAACATTTGATTAATTGAAAATCTTCTTCCCCTCCCCCATGGTTGTCAATTTGACAATAAATTTCATATTAAAATAAATAAATAAATAATTTTAAAAAGAGAAAATCATAGATCCACTTCTCTTGAATGATATCCTGACAAACTTTACATCTCTTGAAATGCGTGGACCTTTTCATTAAAAACAACAATGTCATTAACAAAGCCTGAGAATGTAACTATGATGTTTGGAATTTTTTTTAAATTACTAAGAAAGCTGAATACCTCTAATGACAGAATAGAAAAGGAACAAATCTGCCAAAATATTGTAGATGCTGCTTGCCTCAGCATTACTGAATAATGGTACTTTTATGTTGAATAGTACTTGTTGCCTATTTTTTTTTTCTGTCAGTTTCCCATTTTCACAAGAAACAAATTGTTTCTTTCCCTTTGGGAGATAAAATCTACTTGTCCAAAATGGATCTCAGGCTGTGTGTGATGGGGGTCGGGGTAGGAGAGGGAGGGGACAGACAATGAGAATCTCACTAGACATGAGGATATGCCAGTTAGGGTGAGGAAGGATTCTTTAAAAAGTAGCTTGATATATTATTGTTATATGCATCTTTTAACAATTGAAATTATGTCAATGGATAATAGGATACAATTTTCTCTCATATCATATTTCACATTTCATCTTTTGCCATTTACATGCTTGAAGGTCACAGACATGGTAAAGAATATTAAATGGAAATTAAAACTATTTTTCTGCAGATCATTTAAGCTAATGAAAATGCTGCTTGGATTAGTTTTGGAAGCACTGATCGATTGAAATTTAAAGCACTTTATTACTTTGTGATTTACAGTGCATTCTTTCTACAACCATTATTGCTCATGGTTATTTACTTTGCCAGTGATAATGTTCTTGGATGAAAGGTGTTTGATTATAATCTGAATTCCTCTTCTTTCATATTTATATACCAATCAGAAGTCTTTATTAATATCAGGGTTTAGGGGAAACACTTTTTCTCATTATTTTTAAACTTTCACATAGAAGTTTTTAGGTAAATGCATTTAAATAATTATACCCCTGATTAAAACGTTGTAAATATTTTTGTAATACTTTCAATTTATTTTTATATATATGTGAATTATTTTCAACATACTACCCCAAAAATTGGGCCCAAGTTTTTAAAATAGCAGTTTTGGTTTGTTTGTTTGTTTTTTTTTTTTTTTTCTGAATTGGCATCATAGTTTTACACATCAGGTTCAAACTCTTCACAACTGTCTTTGCATGATGAATTAATTCTCACCTTCATCCATGTTCAAGCTCTAGGTGCATGTTTCCCAATGCTTTTTAGAAGTAACTCAAGGCTTTCGTAATATACCCTGGTCTTTTTTAAAAATTGCCCTTTAATTTTCAGTGTAGTCTCCTCCTAGTTAGAATACAGATCATCATGTAAAATATCACCTCCCCTCTTGTCATTGAAATCTTGAATTATAGCAATTGCTTTGCGGCTGCCACAATTTCCTGACTGCTTCTACCAACATCTCCGTGACCCTTGAGAACAGAACATTGAGTTTACCACTGAGTTTCCAACAAGTTCTTCAGTCCCAAAGGGTTGTTCCTGTCATGGAAGTCATGTAATTGTATGATTCTATCATTGCATTACTAATTGGTTGCTAACTGATTGTTTTTACATCCTTTTGCCAACTTTCTGTCTCAGAGCTAAGAGTTTTGCTTACTCTGGATTTCGGTTAAATTCAGTTGCCATGTACAGACAGTATCTCGTTTCTCAGAATTCAAATCCTAAGAAAATCCTGAAAATAGATAATGGTGTTTGGTTTAATTCCAGGACCTCTGAATATTCAATGAATGATATTCTTTAGAAGACAGATTTTTTTTTTTTTTTTTGCTAAATGCATGAAATTTTATGATTTTTTTTTATTCAGTCATAAAAGTCTTGGTTTAGGTTTGTGGAAAAAAAAAACTACAGCAGTGAGTCTAAATTTTCTACACAGCACATCAGTAAACCTGGTATACTGCTTCTTTTAAACTGCATGGACGTAAGAGTACTTAAATTCTTATTTCTGGTCAGCAGGGCACAAAAAATGTTGTGCTTCAGTCATGTCCTGAAGATCAAATATTAAATAAAACACCTTTTGAAAAGGCAGCTTGCAACAAAATATAAAGTGCAACAAATTTTTCACTCATGTAAAAAAAAAAACAAAACCAATGCAGTTACCTCTTGAGCAAATGTCTGGGCAAAACAGAGGTTTCCTATCAGAGGAAATTGGCCTAATGCCTGAGCTAGCAGACCAAGTCACCAAGGAACTGAATACTGCCTTTGGCTGACATATCAAGCATTGAATAAAAAAAGAAATAGCTTAATCAACCTTAGCTGGAAAAAAACATCACCTTCTCTAGACGCAAAAAAAAAAAATTCATCTATTAACTCTGCCCTCCGTGAACAGTGTGAGGGTATTTCCTGTGAGAAAACTGTACTTCCATGGCAGAGGCCATGTGCTGGAATATGGGTGTTGAAAGAGAGTTGATTTGTACACCAAGAGTTCAAATGCATTCTTAACTTCAGGGCCTCCTACCATGTTGTTTCTGGTGCCTCTCCTCACAGCTTTTCATTGTGCACATTCCTGGGATCAGATACATCTCACAGGAGTCATCTTGGGTGTCCCCACAACATGGTCACTGAGCTCCTAGCATTGTTTCTAGATTCTCAAACCTTTTCGTATGTTATCTGCAAGTAGAAAGCATGGGTAATTAGAGCCAGTGTGAATGCTAAGCCGTGAAGTCTGAATCAAACACATTGCCTGAATCGTGTGTGCTTGAAATTCATGTTTGAAAACCCAAAGTGAATATCAAAGCAACACTCCATTTTTGTTAGGGCAGTCATCCAGGTCACGAATGTGGGAATGAGGACTGGTCACACATCGGTGCTGTAAGTCAGCAATAATCAAATTCTAGATTCCTAGTATTCTGATATTATGTGGTTAATTTGTCCATAATTTATCTTTTTGTTTCTTCAGCTCTCTTGTAGCATGATTTCATTCATTTGAAGTTTTACCACTGAGAAATGTATTCAGTGCTTGGAGAAAATGGGAAAGTGTAATGGTAAGTGCCACGGAAGTTATAACCAAGTTTGTAAATCTCTCTTGTGTTAGGGTAGGAATGCTGGAGTTATTAGACTTGAGTACTTAGCCACATACAAGGTAGATCAAGGTCCTTGGGTATCAGTTCCTGCTTCTAATTTAACCACTCTGTATTTTCATGAAGACTCTTTACCTTGTATGTCCCTTCTGGTACCATTTCTTAGTTTATTTTTTTGTTCTATATATTAGTTTCCTATGGCTTCTCTCTCAAATTACCTTTGTCTTGAGGGCTTAAAAGAACACACGTTTATTCTCTGACAGTACAGGAGATAAGAAATCCAAGATCACTTTCACTAGGTATGATGGTTATATGTGTTGTCTTGACTGGGCCATGAGGAGCCCAGATATTTGGCCAACCATCATTCTAGGTGTTTCTGTGAGGGTGTTTTTGGATGAAATTAACATTTATCAGAAGATTTAGTAAATCAGATGGCTCTTCATAATGTGATTGGGCCTTGTCTGAACATTTGAAGACCGGAAAAGAACAGAATGTACTGTCCCTTCCTGAGTAAGATGGTATTTTTTTCTGCCTGATGGCCTTTCAAATGGGACATGGGGTGGGGGGGGAGGGGTGGGGAGCACCTGGTTGGCTCAGTCTGTTAAGCATCCAACTCTTGATTTTTGCTTAGGTCACAATCTCACAGTTCGTGGGTTCAAGCCCTGCATCGGGCTCTGCACTGACAGCACAGAGCCTGCTTGGGATTTTCTCTCTCTTTCTCTCTGCCCCTTCCTGGCTCATGCTCTCTCTCTCTGAAATAATAAAACTTAAAAAAATAAATAAATAAACTGGGGCGCTAGCTTTTTTCCTACCTTCGGACTTAAACTGACACATCAGCTCTTCTTGGATCTTAAGCTTGTTGGCCTTTGGACTGAAACTACAGCATTGGCTCTCCTGGTTCTTAGACCTTTGGACTCGAACTGGAACTTAACCACCAGCTCTTGAGTCCCCAGTTTGCTAACTCACCCTCCCAATCTTGGGACTTCCATAACTGCATAAGCTAATTTCTTATAATAAGTCATGTATATGATACAATATATGAAATAATGTATATGAAATATATAATCTGTCATATATGAAACAAACACACATAGAGTTGACCCATGAACAACACAGGGAGGGGCTAGGGGTGCCACCCTCATGCAGTTGAAGATCTATGTATAACTTTTGACTCTCCGAAAACTTAACTACTAATAGCCTGCTTTTGACCCAAAGCCTTATCGATAACATAAAAGGTCAATTACCACATTTTATGTGTTACATGTATTAGAGACTGTATTCTTACAATAAAGTAAGCTAGAGGAAAGAAAATTTTATTAAAGTTATAAGGAAGAGAAAATACATTTATAGTCCTATACTGCATTTGACAAAAATCTGCATGTAAATGAACCCGCACAGTTCAAACCTGTGTTGTTCAAAGGAGAGGATGGATGGATGGACAGATAGATAATAGACAGATAGATATATGGATAGATAGATGATAGTATTTGGATGGATAGATAGATAGATAGATAGATAGATAGATAGATAGATAGATAATAGATAGGTGATAGTATGTAGATGGATAGATGGATAGGTAGCTGTAGCTCTGTTGCTTTATCTCTGTCACTACCTATATCCATACATCCTGCATATGTTTATCTGGAGAACACTGAGCAGTATACTGGGTTTAGGGAAGAATCCATTTCCTTCCTTTTCCAGCTTCTAAAGCTCCGTTGCCTGCAATCACTGGCTCATAGTTCCTTCCTCCATTTCCCTCTGCTTCAGGAAGAAGCTGTGTAGCATCTTGCTTCCATTGTAACGTCGCCTTCTTGAGTCAGAAACACCTTCTGCCTCCCTCCTATAAATTTAGGGCCACTGGTTAATCCAAGATTATCTCCCCATCTCAAAACCTTTAATTTAATCACATGGACAAAGTCTCTTTGTCTTCTAAGGTGACATTCACCGGCTTCATGGATTAGGACCTGGATATCTGTGGGAGCCATTATTCAACATAACACATTCTACTGTGCTATTTTTTTAAAAGATTATACTGATTACAGGTGGTAGAAATCCAGTTAGAGTTTGCTTAATCAAAAAAAGGAGATTGATTATAAGGAGACGGGAAGATACAAGTAGCTAAAGCCCTGGGAGAGAGCAGGGAATAACTAACTTCAAAGAAGTGAACAGTATTACAGCCCTTCAACTTTCCTCCTTGTTCCTTCGTACACATCCATATATTTAATAACTTCTCTCTCTCTCTCTCTATCTCTATCTCTCTCTCTGTCTCTCTGTCTCTGTATAGATTTTCTCTGTTCTTCTGACCGTCACATTACCAATTTTCCTGAGATTGGCTGCATGGTTGGAGACGTGGCTGCTGACAAGCTGACATACTGTCCCTGATCCCAAATTCAAAAATGTAGAAAAGACATTATTAGTTAGCTCACTCTATGTAGTAAGTCTTGGGGCGGTGAACTCAAGCATCAGAATAAGGTCCCTTTTAACAAGATTGGTTCCTCTTCAGCCATTTGAATATGCAAGGGGGACAGAAATGTCAGTGACTAGAAAGTGGCAAGGTTATCACTGAAAAGACAATTAGGCAGGTGTCCTCCACAATTTATTCTTGAAAAAAAAAAAAAGCTTTTTAGGGGCTGGGATAGGTATAACACTTTGCAATGGTAAGATTTCATATGAAATTATTCTGTCATGATCTATTAAATTGGTAAGCATTATTTTTCATAGATGACATTAAAATTCAGAAATGTTACATAACCTGTAAAAATTGGCTAACACTGGTCTCCTAGTTTTAGGATTATTATTCATTTCTTCAAGTAACTGAATTAGAGTTGAAACAATAAACTAAGAGTTAGGCAGCCTGGGCCGATATTTTGTCTTTGCTATTTACTAGCAGTTATCCTAAAAAAGTTATTTAAATCCCCCCAACTTTAGTTTCCTCTTCTCTAAAATAGGTATAAAAATAGCTTGCCCCTAGAGCCATGTTCTGAAGTTTAGGTGATATAATTTAAGTAAGTCTCTATATAGTTGGTATTTAAAAAAAAGTAAATAAATGGCAGATCATCTTCCTCTGACTATTTGTTACAGTGTAGAATTGTCCTATTTTGCAAAGCATTATAGTAGAGTTCCTAACTCAGGCTAGTATTCACTAAGAAGTTAAAGCAGATTAAAAGTTGCTGTTTGAGTGTCAATGTCTGTGATATATGTATTTTGGTACCACTAATTATTGTCAGAAGGGGGCATTTTCCAGGAACATGTTTCCTGGGTATTGAGGTGGGCTGGAATATGCCAGAGGGCTCAAGTTCTGGATGGAAATCCAGAGCAGCTGTTTGATAGGACTGATGCATACTTATACTGTCTTTCAAGTGTAATCTCTTCATTGAATTTTTTCCTGCCAAGAGGGAAAGGCAACCCCTCCGTGTAATAGAGCCATTGGCGGCAATGATCTGAAAGCAAACTGGTAGAGAGGGAATAAGAAGATGAGAGCTGGTGTCTTAGGCATTATTATAAGAAGATGATGTGGATAATGTTCTATTAACGGTTCCAAAATGCATGATTCTTTATTTAACGGAAATTTTAAAATGGCATGGGCTGTTTCTCTACAAAATAGATGAACGTTAGACACATTGCTTTGTGTTAATATTTCCCTCTGCTCTCTTTGAGGCATGTGCTCATTGGATAGATCAACTCAGAAGTTAAAAGAGTAACCTTGGAAGTCGAACTAGTTAATATGCGTTAGGTTGGATAAGCTTGTGGGAAATATTTTGTAAAATGGTAAAGATTAAAATTACTGGAAGCATGGAAGTTTATCCTCTAAGGTTTGCACAGTAGCACAACTAGTAGCTTTTAAAATACTTTTTTTATTTTGTTACCTGTTTCCTTTGGATTGTCGCTCATACATTTGAATAACACACTTTTCTCTCTCTCTCTCTCTCTCTCTCTCAAGGGCAACCATAATTGTTGCTTAATTACATATGCAGCCTATGTTTTCTTGTCTGGTGGATTTCAGCCAATTCAAATCATATGCATTCTATAGAGAAAGTAAATAAGAAGTCTTGAAGTAAAGTCTTAAAGATTTTATTAGTTAAATCATTAAATAAAGGCAAAGAATAAATCAAGTCAAAATTATGTAAAAAAATATGACTAGTAATTGTATAAGCTTTTAAAAGTTGGAACTTAAAATAAGAAAGGTACTAAATAGATTCATAAACTCAGTGAAAAAAACTACATTAATTAGATTTTTAAAACATCTGGTGGAAAAATATAAAATAAATTAATGTTGAAAATCTTTATTATTTGAGATCATAAAGATAAAATATTAAAGTTGCTATTTTTACTTTTTATTTGATTAGTGTGTTTCTCATAGCCAATAAATCTTTGGAAAGTGACAAAATTAAAAATGTGTTAATGCATTGAGGTAGCCAGCCATTTTATATTCTATGGATTGAAGGAGCATATATGCTGACACATTATGTCAGCTCTTAAGAACTGCTACAAGAACTTTTAGTTGTAGACAAGATGGAGTAAATGTACCTTTCCTTCCTGCTGATTACAGCTGAAAATTCTGGGCACAAAACATGAGGCAACGCTGGGAAGGTTTGCCCGTAAACATTCAGGAAGGTAGAGAGACGAAGGCAGACTAGTCTTGAGGGACTTGAGGAATGACCGAGTGGCTTGTTCTTTGGGAGTTTTGTTGTTCCCTTTATCATCACAGCTTGGGAACCAGCGGAGCCCACAACCCAGAAACACCAGCAGATGCAGACAAAAAAGTACCAAATAAAACCTGTTCTCCCATGCCAAAGGAAGAGGGAAAAGTCAGCCTAAAGGGCAGATGCCTTTCAACTAAACTTACCCTAATTTAGGGAATTAGGCAGTGTCCCTTCTTCTCCACTCACTGGGTGCTGTGGGGACTACCGGGCAGAGCTGTCAGCTGTTGGCAGTCATTCCCCTTCTGTTCCATGTTCAGGAAAACTTGTTCACAGTACCCATCTCCTAGTTTTAACTAGACTCCTAGTTATCCCATCCAATGAGATTTTGCTTTCAATAACTATGTTGTTCATTTCTCTAATAGTTTCTTTCTTAAAAGAATGGTACCTGTCTTTCCTTTTTTTTAAATTTTGTTTTTAATTTATTTATTTTGAGAGAGACAGAGCCAGTGTGAGTTGGGGAGAGGTAGAGAGAGATAGAGAGAGAATCCCAAGCAGGCTCCACACTCATTTCAGAGCCCAACGTGAGGCTCAAACCCATGAAACCATGAGATCATGACCTAAGCGGACACCAAGAGTTGGATGCTTAACTGACTGAGACACCCAGGCACCCCAGAACTGTACCTTTCTTAAAATATCCTGCCTTCATTGTAAAACATACATTTCTTCTTTTATCTCTTCGAAATAGCCAGGTAAATGAATTTAAGATATTTTGTGCTTTTGTCTGTGAGCTTATGTTCAACAAGAGTTCATTTTGTGTTTGTGTTACACATGTATGGGGTATGGAAGCATACCTATGGCACTCTTCAAGGTTCCAGACCACTATTTAGTTAGTTTCTGTTCCAGGCAGATGTCCTGGATCTAATCCAGGATTTAACTGATTCAAGGTTGTTGGGTCCAGTGGAAGCCTTGAGACCCCTCCTCCCTGGCTGGCTCTGAAGTCCAATATTTGTCTTCTCGGCATGGTGAGTCGCTGATAGTACATCTTTGCTTTTGAACCATTGTTTCTCTCTCTCTCTCTCTTTCTCTCTCTCTGTCATTCTTCCTTTCTCTCTCTTGCTTTCTTTTGATGAGTGTTTTCATGGTATGTATTTTCATCTCTCAGCCTTTCTGTATGCTTATATTTAAGGTTTATGCCATGTAAAAGCATATGGTTGGAATGTTTTCTTCAAATTAAATATGAAAATTTTTATTTTAAATTTGTTACACAATATTTTATTCAAACTCATAATATATAACATAATTAGGTTATAAAGCAAAAATGAACACCTCGAAATCCACCCTACAACTGAAGAACTGGAATGTTATCTAATATATTTGAAATTACTTTTATGTCCTGTCCTGATCCCATCTCTTTGCCTCCCCCCATTCTTTTATTTCTGAATAATGACACATATAGACTGTACAGTTGAGCTCCTGGCACTGGGAGTCACTTGTTTTTAAAAGAAGTCAGGGAAATGTCAATTCTCAGTTAAAACAGAGTATCAATTGGCCTAATAATTCAGATTTCCATACGAAGGCTGTCTACCTATCAAAAATGTCTTGAAATCTTTTTGTACTTCTCCTTACATTGTTAAGATACCATCCAGTTAGCAATGAGAAAGAGTAAATAATCAAATGTTTCCAGATTGCTACATGGAAAGCAGTTATTTACAAGTTCTTTAAGCAGTTCATGGTAATAAGGTGAATGTAGCCCATTTAAGAAGACATATATTTCAGCTGGATTAAGACACCAGTGGTATTCTCTCAGACTTTGTTTTTTCTTTTTTTTTTTTCCTTACCCTAGCAGTTGCTGTGGCAACCGTCCACAGGCAGGTGTAACCCTAGGGCAACACTCCTAGCTGTGCCTAGGATCTCTTTTGCTTTCCACCCTAGCAGTTTTCTGTCACTTCTTACTGGGCTGTCTGTGGGAAACCACTCAGCCATTCGGAAGCCTTCAAAATCAGGCAGTATGATGTAGTCAGCACTTCCTGGGTCTGCCCTTGATGCGTGGGGTGAGAGCCTTGGATAAATACTCTCTTCCTTTGCCCTTCAGGTAGAGCCCTCTGAGCTGCGCTTTACAGGGCTCCTCCAGGTGTCCCCAGGGGGGAATGAGCCCCAGTTACCCACAACAGCTCAAGTCCGCCAGCCGACATTGGTTCACAGTGGCCCAGTTTGTCCTTCTCTTGCCCCCCATTCCTGTTCCTTGGGGTCACTTCCCCAAACAAGCCCTCCTTCCCCGAGCCAGTAATCTCTGGTTCTGCTTTCATGGAGGTGGCATAGGAACATAGGCTAAGACAGAGCTCATATGAATAATTTTCACCTTCTTCTAAATACTTCAAACATGAGCACTTTGCTTTGACAAATGTAGCAGATAATTTATGGTTAGTAACTACAAGGGATGGCTTGGGTCTTTGTCATGAAGTAAGTTGCTGTGGCAGTTGTCTGAATAGCAGTTAACCTGCCTCATAGGGGTGTGCTCGTATGCACACGTGCATGTGTGTTAACATTGTCTTTATGCAAAGTAGCAAAACTGATACTAAATTTGTGTAAAAGAACATTTTCCTCATTGAATTAATAGCCACTGAAAACTTACTTTCTGCTGTGCACTGTGTTAAGCACAGAGTTAAAGATATAAGAGACATTACCATTGACCTCAATAATTTTATAGTTTACTGGGAAAGACAGATGAATAAGCCAGGGGTTCTAATGCAGTGTGATAGGTCTCCTTGTTTATGGGGTTGCCGAGGAAATACACACATGGGTATTAGAGAGGGTTTGTGAGACAAAGGTATTTTTTGGTAGAGTTCTGAAAAGCAATGATAACAATAAGAATAGTTACCCTTCTGGTGTGGGCTGTGTGTTAGTAGGTACTAATGGTTTACCTGCATTACTTGATTTACTAACAGCCTTGCGTAACAGAATCTAGTAACATTCCCATATGGCAAAGATGGAAAGCAAGAGTTAGAGAAGTTCAAAGTCCTGCCCCAAACATGAGTAAGAATCAGCCTGGTGTAGACAGAGGAATGGAATAATGGATATTTGAAGAAATTATTCAAACCTGTTATTTAGGGAACCTGAGGCCAACTCTTCTTAAATTTAGAACCTGGGAGGTTAGTAGGAGATGGGAGGAGAGGGAAAGCCAGGAGCCAAGTCATAAAGGGTCTTGTCTATAATACTGTGTCGCTTGAAAGCTATTCAAAGAAAGTGTCTGGAAGATATAAAGCAGAAGTTAGACCTGCTCAGATCTGTGTTTTCGGGGGGAAACTATCACCCTGTAATGAATGATGAAGGTACAAGATACGATTCCATGAGACAAAGCTAATGGGGTGTTTTTGCTACATGCTAATCTGTTTTTCTCTCAGCCCCTCACCTGCACTTCCATGTATGCTGGGCACGGAACACCGAATGTTCTACTTCTGCTTTTCCAGCTAGTTCCCTGTTAGGTCTGCCAGTAGAGGACGGGAGACTGAAAGGCTGGTGGAAATTAAAAGGGATTTGTTCCTTCCTGCCTTGTTCTTTCAGTGTTGTCATCTCCACAAGCCCTGCACCACGGCAGAAGCCCTGCTTCGAGCCTGTAGCTTCTGCCAATGCTCTCAGAACCAGGCTCATCATGATGGAAAGTGAAATAAGGCAGAGGCAGTGAGATGCTCTATGTCAAGTTTTTTTTTTTTTTTCATGGAAAATTATATAGATCTCTTTTCCTTATAGAATATTAAAAGAAAACAAAACTTGGGGCGCCCGAGTACTCAATCACTTAAGTGTCCAACTCATAACTTTGGCTCAGATCATGACTTCACAGTTAGTGAGTTCGAGCCCTACATCAGGCTCTGTGCTGACAGCCTGGATGGAGCCTGCTTGGGATTCTGTCTCCCTGTCTCTCTACCGCTCCCCCTCTTGCTCTCTGTCTCTCTCTTAAGATAAGATAAGATAAGATAAGATAAGATAAGATAAGATAACAAAAAAATTGTAGAAATCCAATAGTCACTTATGCAAAGTGAAGGAAGTTTGTGATGTTTCAGTAATTGGACATATATGTAAAATATTTAATGTTTCTTCACTCACATATGTATTTATTTTTCAAAACTATGTATCATAGCTTGCAAAGTGCCAAAGAATTTATGTTATGTGGATACAGCCATTTATAGCCATTCTTTTGTGCAGCTACTATTTCAGTGCAGGGAGAGAAAGAGAAACTAAAACCAGGGAGTAGTTCTATAAATAAATAAGATACTCTGGTATAAGGAGAAATGTTACAAAGGTGATAAACATGAGCAACAGGGTAAAATGTGTATTGGTTAGCGATGTGTTTTGCTACAGGTTGCCATAAAAAAAGAATTAAGCACATGTTTATAGATTACAAGAAGCTGGGAAGTAATTGATCTCAGGGATGGTCTGTCAGCAGCTTAAATGCAGTTTAGGAGTGCCATTTAAGATTGAAGCTGTTGCTAACTTTCAGCTTTACCATTTTTTTGTGTGTTGACCACTGGTTCTCATATCTGTCTACTTATGACTACAAGATGGTTCTCATACCTAAAAACAAGATATGTTCATGCCAGGGAGTGAAGCAGAAAGAAAAAGGCAGGGACAAATCTAGGTGAGAGTCTTAGCTCTTAGGAATAGAACCAGCAGCACTAGTAGAAAGAACCAACTGTGAGTTTGCTTGTGAATTTGTGCGAGTGTGTGTGCCTTTTGTTAAAAAATGAATGTGTGTATGCTCAGAATTTCCTTTCTCAAATTACTACATAGTTTGCATGATTTTTAGTATTTCTATAACAAAGAGCATTAGCTTGATACTTTATTATTCCCCCCCAAAAAAACTCTGCAACTGTTGTTGAATCATAGGTGCTAAGAGGTTATTAATAATGCTCCCAAGATATGATGCTTGCAATACCAGTGATGCCATTCAGCTTTATATATGTGCTGAAGAAGTTGGCAAAATCCCAAGTCTGACAATTCACTTCCATATGGGAGCTAGCCACTGGAGGAGGTGTGGATATCCCAGCAAAATGACCTTCTGGTCTTGATTATCTGGATAACCTTGGGTTGTAGATTAATAGTTTTTCAGCGTACTGTCTTTCTGGAAATGGGTATAATTAAACTTGTCACTCAAGGGTACTGTATGATTTAATCACTTAATATTAAGTAAAGCTCTCTGATATCCTTAAGCAAAGGATCCTATGCAGATGCAGAATATCATTATGAAGACACAATTTTAGCATCTTGCTGAGCTTTGAGAAATTACACTACGCAGTCTTTTTCTAATACCCACAGAAAGCTGCCCTGTAAATTTTATTATTTATAAAGCATTTCAGCATATATTTAAACACATTTTAAAGGCGTACAATTAGGGTAGAAATTGAGACATTAACAAAAATGTCTTTGAACATTTGTTTTTGACAGTGGATAACATTAAAACTTTTTAGACTTGTCATTTATTCTGTTTACACATAGCCTCACATGTACATTTTATTTAACAGTGATCCATTCACTGTAGCATTTGAAAATTTAGAACAGGTCAAATGCCTGCTTCTCCTGGAGTAAATTCATTTCCATATACCTCTAAATAATTTTTATTTGTATTTACCTGTCTATTATGTAAGGATTATAAATACATATTGGTAAAAGTCAAAACACTTTATAGATTTAAATGCAAAGGCAATAGTCTACTTTAATAAAATATTCGACTAGTCTAGCAAATATTTATTTCTTGAAGCACTTGAGAGAAATTTCACCAGGGATAGAAAAACCTTACCAAGATCAAAGATTTGTGGGAAAGGAAAGAAAGCAATGGTGAGGGTAATGATCCCATACCCCTGCCCTAGACCACATTGCTTCCCTGTATGCTAACAGCATTCTTAATGATTTCTGTAGGCTTTGAAAGCTTAATAAGCAAGAGTACACACATATTTTATGCCTATGGTGAATAAGTAGCTTTATGTACACAGATGATTACAAATGTATCATTTCCAACCTCTATTTCAAGAGAAAAATATAACTTTTTCCCTGGCAATTTGAAGAGCTGTGTTGTATAGTGAATTACAATAAAAACTTGAAGTACAAAAACATATCTCTTACTAATGCTTCCATGAACCATGCTGTTTCTCAGTGAGTGTTTGACATTTATATATCTACAGTACATAGATATTCTACAAGGCTAGACACTGGGGAAAAATATACCCAGTAGGTATTGCACATATATTCTCTATTCTGTTTATAAAAAGAAGTGACATAGTAACACTATGTCTTGAGTAGTAACCAAAAATCACATATTTGCATCAGAACTGTTCAGTATATGACCATTGTTTTTGTATATTAGCTCTGACACTTTGGGTTGATACATTTACATTAGAAATTTGATAAATGGAACAGGACATTAGTTATTATTATTTATTTAAATTTTTCTCAAGAGGCATCTATAATCATCTCATGTTCCGAGTGTTGGAAATTTGGTAAATTATACACCTGTAATCAGAGAACTTTTTGTCTTATGGAAAGAAATGAGAGACACATATCAGGAATTTCAAAAAGGTGAAAAGGAAAAAGAAACTATTATGACCATATTATGATCAATAGTGTTTGACTATTTCTAAGGCAAAAGTGCCTCTAGATAAACAAAAAAAAAAAAAAAAAAATGAGGGACAGGAGAGATGATCTAAAGCTTACCAAATGACCAAAGCTATTTTGACTTCAGAAAGTATTTCAGGGGCGCCTGGGTGGCTCAGTTGGTTAAGCGCCAACTTCGGCCCAGGTCATGATCTCATGGTTTGTGGGTTCGAGCCCTGCATCTGGCTCTGTGCTGACAGCTCAGAGACTGGAGTCTGCTTCGGATTCTGTCTCCTTCTCTCTCCGCTCCTTCCCTACTTGTGCTCTGTCTCTGTCTCTCAAAAATAAACATTAAAAAAAATTTTAAAAAAAAGTATTTCAGATAAAAGTTATAATCTTGTCAATTGGTGGGCTACTGCTTATTCTTCACATCAAACCTTGCTTTTTTTTTTTTTTTAAACAATTGGTTTGCTTTTGGCACACTGGCATAGTTTGTTTCTTCCACACTTTGTTGAATAGCAATTAAAGAAAAATTTAATTGGTTGCCAACAAATTTCACATAAGAATGTAACGTCCAGCTTGTCTTCTCGGGCAGTCCTAAGCCTGTATTTGCCTGAGTAGCTGTTCGGCTTGAGTATCGGATGACACATGTGGGTATTGAGATGGGTGATGACAACCCAGGACTCCCCATTATCCCTTTGTTCTGATTCAGTCACTTCATTTACTTTCTGCAGCTGAACCTTCGGTCTGTGTTCAGGACCGCTAGTTTATAGAAAACTTCCAGTTTCCAGATGTTGTCTCTGTTTCATTCTACCCATGTTGAAGATTATGTTTCAATCTTCACTCAGCAATTCTGATATTCTAACAATAGCTATCATTTACTGAGCATCATCTGTGTCAGAGGTTGGCAGGTTTTATCTAAAAAGAAAAAGAGAGTAAACAATTTAGGCCTTGTGGGCCATATGGCCTCTGTGACAACTAGTCACTTCTGCAAAAGCAACTATAGATAGCAAATAAATGATGAGTGCAGTCCTGCACCAATAAAAGTTAATCTATGGACACTGAAATTTGAATTTCATATAATTTTTGCCTAATATTTAATATTTAATTCTTCTTTGATTTCTTTGCAACTCTTCAAAAATGTAAAAGTCCGGGGTGGCTGGGTAGCTCAGTCGGTTGAGCGTCCGACTTCGGCTCAGGTCATGATCTCGCGGTCTGTGGGTTTGAGCCCCGTGTCGGGCTCTGTGCTGACAGCTCAGAGCTTGGAGCCTACTTCGGATTCTGTGTCTCCTTCTCTTTCTGCCCCTCCCCGCTCATGCTCTGTCTCTCTCTGTCTCTGTCAAAAATAAGTTAACATTAAATGTTTTTAGCAAATGTAAAAATACTTCCTAGCTTTCAGGCCATTCACAATAAGTGGGGCCCAGTTGGCCCGTGGGCCTTAATTTGCCCAGCCCTACTCTGTGCTCTGGTAACTCTAATTTCTACTCCTGACAATTGTGGGACATAATCATTACTATTTCATTTTACAGTTAGAAAGGTATGTTACCTAAAAGTGTGGATCTAGTCAATCTTGAGCCCAAATCATTGAGTTGGGGGAGGTTGGTAGTGGCAGTGCTAGGTCTTTGATAACTCTGATTCTTATAGTCAGGACACGATGGATACTTTTAAGGATAAACTATGCAATCAATGAAATTGTTAAATATTGGTTAAAAGATAAGTATGGACTAAAAGTTCTTTTCCAAACTGTTTGGCTTTCTGTTCTCTTCCATCTTCTACCTTCTAGGCGGTGTTCCAGTATGTCTACTTGTTTCCCAGAAGCACAGAAAGAAAGGGCTCTTTTGCATCAAGCATTTATTTATATTCCCTCTTGGCAACCTGGGCTGTATCAGAATGCTTTGCTAAAGAGCAAGTGCAGGCATGTTGCCTAGTTTGGATTCTCTGGAGGAATGACTTCGTATTACCATTATTTCAGCCCAGTTGTAGTGTGTGTGAGTGTGTATTGTTTACATATGAGAGATTAAATCTTTCCACTTAGTGGTTTTAGTCAACGGACATAACCTCCAAGAATCCTTCAGTAGTTAAATCTTTCAATACAACTCAGAAGCCCATCTCCCAAGATGCTCAGAAAGGCATTAAACAAAGACAGGGCTCTTCACTATGGAGAAAGCATTTTTCCCTTGAAAAAGAGCCCATCAGCAATATTGTGACCAACAAAAGGATCATTTCATGTATCCCTTTATCCACATTATTGCAGGGAAAGGATAATGGAAAATGAGCCCAACTATCTCAACTTACTACTCCACAACCATAACAAGTAGTTACTGTTTGCCAGAAAACATAGTTCTTTTTGAAGTTGGCTCTTTTATCGTAAGTGAAGCCAGCTGTCCTATTTAATTCTTATAGATAATCCGAAGAAATGAATAGTCCACTTCAGCAGTGCACGTTCATCTGTGTTGTTTTCACAGCTACAGAGGGTAGAGGTTTCCCTTTTCCTTTCCTCTCAAAGCACAGAACACCTCCGCTTCTCATGAACCGGGACAGCCTTTGCTAACTGCAAAATTGTCTGGATTAGTCAGGCTTTGAAAAGAGTCAGTCATTCTGCCACAAATGATTACATTTATCTTTTAAAATCATTCCTAAAGTGCTTCATAAGGAATAACCAGATAGTATCTTAGAGTAGCACTCCATTTGTGGATCACTGCTGACTCAAAGAAGTAAAAGGAAAACTTGCTTTCAATAAGACACTTGAAACTTATTTGCACTAAAGCGTCTAAGATTTATATTGAGTCGGGTTTGAGTGATAGAAGCTGTGATTCCATGTGAACAGAATGAACAATTGGACAGATTTGCAGATCATTTCTTAGAAATGCGTCTGTTTGTTACACATGCTATTTGTCCAGGTTTGTGGAATCAGACTGCTTTTCTCTTTAGCAACACATTGTTAATGTGCTGGAGAAACCCAGGTAAGGCACTGATTGCTTTCAACCTGCTTCTAATATTTTTACCTCAAAGAGAAACTTATGAATACTGGAAGCAGAAAAGTCACTCACTAGCATCCAAAAGATAGAATATCTTCACTGACACGCATGTACACACCTGCACAACAGCTGGGCAGAAAAGTCACAAGAAATGGTAAATAGTTATACGTGTTCAATGGTGCACAGTTGAATATAAACTCTACTGCAACCAGGTAAGAAAACAATGTGGAGCCGACAGGGATGGAGTTCCAAAATGAATTGTTAAGACAAATAAAGGTAATAAATACATAACAACACGATGAAATTGAGTTGTGAATGATGGGATCTTGTTTTTATATGCGTACTATAAAGGTATATAGTATATAGAGTATATATAGTATAATATACTATAGTAATAATGTATTTATTAAGTTATGTAATATATCATTTTATAAATACATTTTATAAATTATGTAAAATATACACAAATTATGTAACTAGATAAGGTATATAATTGTATAAATTATATAATTTTATATTGTATATAATCTATATACAAACATTTGTGTATATTTAATTACATAATTATATATTTAAATAAATATATTTGATAATATTACAATTAAAATGAGCATATATTTAATTATCTATCGATACTTGTATTTACATTTTAGTATGTTATGTACATACCGTAGAGGTTTTGCATGGAGTGTATGTCACAGTTGGCTGTTCTGGGCCAATCAAGTGGAGGTGTGTCGGTATGAGTACGTAGGGTCCAAGCTTTGAAGAGACATGGTGGGATGGATATCGTGGGGAGCATTGAAGACGTTTCTTTTTGACTTTATGTGTTCTTTGATTTTTCACCTCAAATATAGATTTATTTTGTAATAAAAATGAAGGGTTCAAAAATACGAACAACGGTAACTGTGCATGTGCAGATCTTAATAGAGTTCCTAGAGCAAAGAAGTTCCGCCTGAATCTAACCAGCTCTGGAACATCAGCTGGGAAAAATGAGAAGTAGCATTGCCCACTTTCATATAAACCTCAGAGAAGTGCTCTCCACACCTAGCATTTCTAACCCATGTCTTGAGAATGTGTTAAATACTTATAACATAGTTTTTAACTTCTGTAGACATATTGAGGTCTATTTCCTTTTTCTAGCCATACATCTTAAATGCTCTTAGATATGTTGAGTTTCAAAAATAAAAACTTATATTCCTAATGTGTGGGCAAAATGTTCAGTATATTGGGAAAACATTCAGCTTTCTTCAAGTTAAATAACATAATTGAAGTGTTTTGTTTTTCTTTGATTTTTATAGAGCTAGATAATTGTCTTTTCAATTTTGGGGCATGTGGGTGTATAAGGATATAAACCCATTCAAACCTGTTAAATTTGAAATTAAATGTTAATGGCTTGAACAACAGTAATGGCATATTCTGACAAGGAAACATCCTTTGTGATTGGAGACTAGAATGCCATACTTCCCTATAAATTCTAAGTCGTAATCTCCCATTCCTGTGGCCGTAATTGGCATAGTTTCTCTGGACCATTAAAGGGTCTTCCAGTAATTGTTGTTAAATTACTGAATCGTAGATTTCTCAGCTTGATAATTAAAAATATTTCAAATGCCAAACTTACTTTTATAGATACTAAGTATTAAACCATTTGCTGTTAACTAGACCTGGCCTAGCTATTTTTAAAATTTTTTTCCACTTAGTCATTTTAGTTATGACTGTGAGGTGTAATTTATCAAAAGCACAATGAGAGGTTATCAAACTCTCATTTCAGTAAAAGAAAGAGGAACATTACCCTCAAGAGATAAATCTTTCATTAAACTTTACAAAGACCTTAAGCAGTGTCTACCCCATTTATCATTTCTAGTCTTTTAGAATGCACCAGCTGCCTATGTTTAGAAAGCAGTATAGGGCAGCCAGCCAACTTCAGGGTTGATGCCTGGTACATCGGATGGAATTTCTCTTCCATTTTTTTTACATGTTCGTTCATCTTAGAAAATAACTTTAAAATAAGCCATGTTTGGGGCTAAATTTTGGTAATGTACCAAACGATTTTTTGAACAGAATTTTTTTGTGTGATGGTAAAAATTACGTTATCACAAAGAAGAGTATTTAAGAGAGAAAAAAAATCACTATTTTATATGCTCATTTAAAAAAATCTTATTTGATGTTTAGCATTCTTGTGACATAAAAATACCAACTTAAGGGGGTCTGGCTGGCTCAGTCAGTAGAGCGTGCAAATCCGGATCTCACAATTGTGAGTTTGAGCCCCATGTTGGGTGTCGAAATTACTTAAAAATAAAATCTTAAAAAAAAATACCAACTTGATGTATCTTTTTACTCTCAGTATGTGAGTAGAGCCTTTTATGTTTGCAGTCAATCTAAGTTACTTTCTTAAGAGCACCCATTACTATCTGAAATTGTCCTATTTCTTATATCTGTGTGCTTTTTGTAGTCTGCACCCCGCCCCCCCGAATCTAAGTTCCTTGAGAATAGAGACTTGGGCTGGTCTAGCTCCACTGTTGTATTCTGAACACCTAGCAGAATGCCTAACACATAGAATTCAATCAACATATATATTTCAATATATGAATTGGATGAATCAATGGATGGATAAATGAATGAAAAAATTTTAATGCAATAGACCAAAAGACTATAAATCTCAAGAGCAGAAATAGTCCAAATTTTTGAAGCTTTTGTTGATTTTATATGCAAGGGCCATAACATGAAAAAGATGTTTTAAGGATCAATTGGATATTAAAGGACAACTTGGGAAACATCCATTCATATTATTGTTATTCCCTCATATTAGTATTGAAGTTTTCGTTGCTATAATTTCTGCTTTTACCATCCATTCTCATTCAACAAGTTTATTTAAGATCCACCCTTTATTTACCGACTGTATTAGGCAGTGGAGTCCAAGACTGAAAAATATGAAGTCCTTTATCCTAACAGAGGTCATAATTTTACTGGAAATATGGAAAAATAAGTAAATAGATTATCACAAATGCATGTGGTAAAAAGCTCTGATAGTAGCAAGTCAAGTGTGATGTAGAACAACAGAGGAGAGATATGTGTAAATGGGGGTGTCAGGGATGGCTTCTTGGGAGGTGGTATTGTAGATGAGTCAGGAATAATGAATGGGAGTAATCTAGGTGAAGAGATGGAAGTAGAAAGACAACCAAGTGAAAACATTGTTCACAACATTCAGGCAATAAATGAGAGGATGTGAAGTGAGAATGGCAGGACGTGAGGAGAGACATGTAGTCTGGAGTGTGGAGGACTTTGCACCTTTAGACTCTTTGTTGAGGATTGCAGTAAAGAGTAAGTCCTTGAAGGATTTCAAACAGAGTGACAATTATTTTTCATTTGCCTCTTCATCCAAAAGTAGTTATCCAGCGTGTGCTTTACACAAGTCACTGTGGTAGGCGATGGATATATACAGAAATATAATGCATACATCTGACACTTTGGAGACTCACAGACTTGTAAAAATGTGTTGCACTACACTGTTAGTTGGATATGAGTGTAGTGAAAAATGGTTGAGACACGAAAGAAAGTGTAGTTCAAAGGATATTTGCATTTTAGAAATATCACCCTGAGGCCAAAGTAGGGAATGATTTGAAAACCCATGATGGTACTGTTCTAGAGATCTAGGCTTGAACTAATGGAAGGATATAGAGGATGGTGAGAATGGACTCTCAATCCTGGAACATGTTAAAATGTAAGATGCCTACCTCCTCAGGTTAGTGCCAGGAGATTCCCAGCTTTCACCGAAACTCTCATGTCTCAGGAAACCCCTCAGACAGGGTGATCAATCAGTATGGTTGATCACTTTGGTTGAATGTTGGCAGTGAAGACAATGCTTTCTCTTTAGTATATGCCTTCAGAGACAGGTTGGCTGCTGGTGGTGTTTCCATCACATAGCAAATATTAGAGTGTCAACATATTAGTGAAAGAGGTGGGGTTAGGAGGTAAGGTTATGTTAAGGGTATGTTACTGTTGAACTGGAAATGCCCAAAAGAGAGCTAGACATGAATCCAAAGCTCAGGTAAATCATGTAGTTGAATGTCAATTTAGAAATCATCAACAAGAAGCTGTTCCGTAGGTAAGTAGACAAGTGGGCTCACACAGAGCCATGGGGAGTAGCAACAAACAGACGTTCCCTTTCAGAATGGGAGACTATATTTAAGATATATGGTTTCCCTGACTTACATTTCAGCGTTAAATATAATTTTTTTAAAATTTTTATTTATTTTTGAGAGAGAGAGAGTGTGAGCCTGAATGGAGGAGGGGTGGAGAGAGAGGGAGACACAGAATCCAAAGCAGGCCCCAGGCTCCGAGCTGTCAGCACAGAGCTTGACGCAGAGCTCGAACTCACGAACTGTGAGGTCATGACCTGAGCTGAAGTCCAACGCTCAACAGACTGAGCCACCCAAGCGTCCCTGCAGCATTAAATATAGACCAATATATTTTGTTTTATCTGGCTTAGTATTGTTTTTTTTAATAACTTCTATAATTAAGAGTCTAATATTTGCTGTCATGGTTTTTAAAAACCAAACTAGGGGTGCCTGGGTGGCTCAGTCGGTTAAGCGTCCGACTTCGCTCAGGTCATGATCTCACGGTCTGTGAGTTCAGGCCCCACATCGGGCTCTGTGCTAACAGCTCAGAGCCTGGAGCCTGCTTCGGATTCTGTGTCTCCCTCTCTCTCTGACCCTACTCCGTTCATTCTCTGTCTCTCTCTGTCTCAAAAATAAACATTAAAAAAAATAATAAAAAAATTAAAAAAAATAAAAACGAAACTAAATAATATAATAAACCATAACTTACTGAATGTTTAGTGTGTCTGTACAATATATACCAAATCTAAAACTTCCATTTTCATCTTCTGTGGTTGCATTTGGCTTCTCTCAAAATCTCTATTAAACATCAAAAAGTCAGGGCACTTAATTGGCTCATTCGGTAGAGCATGCAATACCCCATCTCCAGGTTGTTGAGTTCAAGCCCCATGTTAAATATGGAGCTTACTGAATGAATGAATGAATGAATGACCAACCAAAGAGTTACAATTTACTTTTAAAGGACTGCCCAGGGGCGCCTGGGTGGCTCAGTCAGTTAGGCATCCGACTTCAGCTCAGGTCATGATCTCACACTCCGTGAGTTCGAGCCCCATGTCGGGCTCTGTGCTGACGGCTCAGAGCCTGGAGCCTGCTTCAGATTCTGTGTCTCCCTTTCTCTCTGCCCCTCCCCTGCTCACACTCTGTCTCTCTCTGTCTTTCAATAATAAATAAACATTAAATAAAATTAAAAAAAAACATAAAGCAACAACTGAAAAAAGCTATTAGTAACTGTATTCATAATTTTCTGAACAGTGTATGTAACTACCAAATTAAAATGAATATAATCAGAATAAAATATTTCAAACTGCTCATATGAAACTTTCTAAAGTGGTAACAACTTATTGTATTCAAGTTACTGTTGGCTGTCTAAAACCTTGTCAAGATTTTGTTTTTCATGGATGAGTAATGTTCCAATGTGTGTGTGTGTGTGTGTGTGTGTGTGTGTGTCTGTGTGTGCATGTGTGTGCAGCCTGCTTCGGATTCTGTGTCTCCCTCTCTCTCTGCCCCTCCCCTGTTTGCACCCTGTCTCTCAACAATACATAAATGTTAAAAAAAATTAAAAATTTTAAAAATACACATATTTTCTCCTCTGCAGCTGAAATATACCCTCTCATATGGTATGAGGTATACAAGTCCTTGCATCTCAGGTATTAATACCAGCCTCTGGTTGTTGAATGATCTGAGGTAACACCTAGTATACAAGCTTGCCTTTCATAAAACCTAAATAAATACATTATTTGGTGGACCAGTGAAGAAGTATTTGATACAGAACCAAGTCCTTTGAGGCAATATAAGAACTTTTTTAGTTGATCTAGTTTATGTGGAGGCACACTGATATTAAATAATCAAGAATGCTGGGTTATGTAGAGTCCGAAGAAATAGTCAAGAAAATGTACTAAGGTATAAAATCCTTACAAGGTGAAGTAGGTTAGAAACATAGATTAAAACATGGTATATTCCTAAATATGAGAAATAGAAAATGCCTGAAGAATGGAACTGAAAACACAGGTATGAAAGTCAGGTGGCTCCCTAGACAGAATTAAAAAATTACAGAGTTGTTTCCGGATTTGAACCAACCATGGCTTGTTGCCAAGTACTATCATGATTAAAAAAAAATGCCCTGATGCAGTGTGCTGGGGTGTTCCAATCTAGGGAATTTTATCTAGATGTTATTGTGACCTCCTATCAGAGGCAAGGATGGCAGTATAGGGTCAGAGTCTTAATCACTGTGAGTCTATACTTGGAATAACTAGGACTCCAAAACCTAAATAGAAGCTGTTTTTCCCAAGTTCTTCATCAAGTCCTTAAAGGGTTTTAGGATTCCTTAAATGTGTCACTTGACACGGCTGTGAAAATATCTTTATACAAAATGAGTCATTGCAACATAACCTGCTCTAGCTATTCTTCAGCATAAAATTCTGTATGAAATTAAACTAAAATATTTCTACTTTTCTTGAATCTCTTTAGTACTTAATTTTGTGCTTCTATTTTGATGATCTTATTCTACTATATTATATTTAAAGTGCAAAATATGCTACACAGCTTTATTATTCAAAATGAGATTTTGTTTAGGTCGCAGGTACCATTGACCACTTTGTTTTTAATTTTTTTAATATTGTTATTTTAATATATATGATTCCTTTCATAAAATTTTTTGAGAGAGAGAGAGAAAGAGAGAGAGAGCATGCACATGAGTGGGGCAGGGGGGCAGAGGGAGAAAGAGAATCTTAACCAGGCTCCACACTTGATATGGTACTTCATACGGGGCTCAATCCCATGACCCTGGTATCATGACCTGAGCTGAAATTAAGAGTTGGATGCTCAACTGACTGAGCCACCCAGGCACCCCACCATTCACATGCAATATCCCATGTGAGTTATTTTCCATGGTTCTCCACCCTCCTTATTCACAGCTGTTTTGGGATTCTGTATACCGCCAGAGGAAATTTAAGGGCAGTTGCAAGATGGTGGCCTTTGCAAAATCTCTTACACCTCCATGTCCTAAGGAGGAAAAACACAAATATTTGATCCATATATTTTTCCTCTCAATTATCAGTCTCCATTCCTATATTCTTCTTGGATAACCTTGCTTGAATGTACTAGTTAAGGGTCTGTTGTTGAGAGGAAGGTTTCTTAGAGCAGCCAACAAATGGGAACTTTCCCCCAGGGAGCAAGGATTCCCACATTCTCAAAGATGGTGGAACCTAGTTATCTTTCTTTTTTTTTTTTTTTTTTTTTTAATTTTTTTTTTCAACGTTTATTTATTTTTGGGACAGAGAGAGACAGAGCATGAACGGGGGAGGGGCAGAGAGAGAGGGAGACACAGAATCGGAAACAGGCTCCAGGCTCCGAGCCATCAGCCCAGAGCCCGACGCGGGGCTCGAACTCACGGGCCGCGAGATCGTGACCTGGCTGAAGTCGGACGCTTAACCGACTGCGCCACCCAGGCGCCCCCCTAGTTATCTTTCTTATGCAAAGAGAAAAAGAAAAAGTCCACTTACTGTTTTCTGCTGCTAAGTCTTTTCCAGTAAAAAAAAAACAAATAACAGAGTCAATTTTTTTGCATTAAACAATTAATATGATTCCTTGCCATATAACCATGTGGATTAATCTTTTCTTGTTTAGTGGACTATAACTATCTAAAAGCAATAACTATCAAATTCTAACATAGCAAACCCTCAATATTTGTGCAGTGATTCCCCTTTTGCCAATTTAGTCAGATATCATTCATGGGTCATATCACTGTTTCCCATAATTCCAGTCACAGTTTCACAATCCTTCTCAAGATAGCCCCTCCGGCAACTATAATCATTCAACTGGAGTGGCCCAGGAGATAGAACCCATTTTCCACACCTGGCTCATTTGGTATCCTCTAAAGTGCCCAACACATTGCTTTCAACATTATAGACATTCAGCCCTGTTTAATGAATTGCACTGAAGTGAAACAAACAAAATAAATTCCATCAAATTGCAGAAATTTTATCATTTCAAAGGAAAGTAGATGTTCAATGTTCACACACAACTTTTTTTTAACTACCTTTTTTTTCAAATGAGAAGCTTATGCAGTTTGAATATAAATTTGTCCCTTGCAACTACGCACTTAAATCTTGTTGAAAATATCCTGTATACCACCTGAACCAAGAAAAAGAGATCAAAGTCAGCTATGTAAAGACTGTTACCCAGGGCACAGTCAAAGGTCTAAAAGAATGAGAAGAGAATATTAGTCACACTGCCTGTGCAGTACTTAATTTAATGTTTGATTCAGAGCTTGGAAGAAACCAGACTTAACACAATCAAAACTTAAGCCCAAAGAAGCATGAAAGAGCAGCAGCTTTATTTCCTTTCTTCAAGAAAAAGCAAGTTCATAATCATAGGGGAAGGAAAGGAAAAATAAGAGAAAAACAGAGAGGGAGGCAAGCTACAAGAGACTCTTAAATACAGAGAACAAATTGAGGGCTGATGGGGCTGGGAGTGGGGTAAATGGGTGATGGGCATTAAGGAGGGTACTTGTTGGGATGAGCCCTGGGTGTTATATGTATGTGATGAATCACTGGGTTCTACTTCTGACGCCAAGACTACTCTATGTTAACTAACGTGAGACTAAAATTTAAAAAAAGAAAAGAAAAGAAAAAGAAAATTTAGTTCTCTTTATTCATAGCTATCAGTGCTGACTTCTGTAGGGTATCCCACCATATTGTATGTCTGTGTATGTGTGTGTGTGCTTGAGTATTCTGAGTAAAGATATAATACTTCCTCACAAAATAAAATATTGTCAGCACTACAAACCCATTAGAAATGTCTGTCTGAAATTTAAGTCTTTGTATAGGTTTATGCTATAGTGTTGCAGTTTACAGTGTTTTGCATACCACTCTTCTACTTTGCTATCTTTAAAACAGTATTATTTATTTATTTTTATATTTTCATTTTTATTATTAATTTGTAATTACTTTCTTATATATATTATTTTTATCAACAGCCTCCATTTATTTAGCATTTTATTTTGTCAGACGATGTGAACATTTTATGAGGATTTTTTTCATCGATATGTTTATTAATTCATTTGGTAAGTTGACTGACGGTGATGGGTGGCAACTCCTCCAGACTCTTAGATAACAATGGCAATTAAGACAGAGTAAGGGACCTGCTCTTACGGAATTAATATTCTACTAGGGTAATAAAAATACATAGTAGTGCAATATCTGATGGAGATAAGGACTGTGAAGGAAATAGGCAGGAAAGATAAAGGTAAGCAGAGGAGACAGGGTGGAGACTGCTGAGGTGTCTGGGAAAGCCTTTTTGGGCAGGAGATAATTGATCTGGAATCTGAAGGTTAGCCAAGGGCATGCGGTGAGCTGGGAGAAGAAAAGCATTTAAACGGAGGGCTCAGCAGGAGGAACTGAGCTTAGTGGTTGTGAGCAGCAGAATCAGGTCTGTGTGATGAAGCCTAGTGAAAAAAGTGGAATGAGATGGAGTTGGAGAATAAACGGGGGAGGGGGGAATAACCTGGGGCCACCCTGACCATGGTTAAATGTTTTGACTTCAATCCTTCTGCAGTTGGGAGCCGTTTAAAGGGAAGTTGCATGATTTGATATTCATTTGAAAAGGATCTTTGAGTGGCACTTGGGTGGGTTGGGCATGGGACTCTTGGTTTCTGCTCTGGTGGTGATTTCAGGGTTGTTGAGTTTGAGCCCCGCCCCAGCCCCCCATGTGGGGCTCCGTGCTTCCAGCACTTGGGATTCTCTCTTTCTCACTATCTCCCTACGCCTCCCCAGTTCATTTGCTCTCTCTCTCTCTCTCTCAAAATAAATAAACTAAAAGAAAAAAAAAGGAAAGAAAGAAAGAAAGAAAGAAAGAAGAAAGAAAGAAAGAAAGAAAGAAAGAAAGAAAAGGATCATTTGCATGCAGGTAGGGACGTCAAACAAGAGGCTATTACTATAGTCAAGGCCTAAGACAATGGTTTGGACTAGGGTCATAGGCCTGGGGGCAGTGAAGAGTGGTTGAATTTTAGGTTTATTTTAAAGCTCTAGAGCCAGTAGTATTTGAGTCTTAGGGTGAAGAAAAAACAAAGAACCAGTAAGATGGAAAAGGAGAGGTAGAGTGAAACCAAAGATGACAACAAAGATTTTGGCTGATTGCCTTTTACTGAGAAGTGGAAGAGAGAAGAAGAAGCGGGTTTGGGGGAAAAATCAAGAGTGTGTTTTTAGGCATAATAACTTTGATATATCAAGGAGCTTTTTGTGTATATGATTGTGAAGTTGAAGAGAAAGTTCAGGGATAACTTACAGACTTAAGGGCATCAGTCAGTTTACTACTGTCACTTAAAACCATGGTGCTGGATGAGATCACCGAGCAGGCAGAGGAACAAAAGACTAAGCCCCAGAGCTCTTCAATTTTTAGATGTGGGGAAAATGAGAATATCCAGCAAAAGGATCAAAGGGGATTCAGCAAGATAAAGAAATTAACCAAGAGAGGGTGGGACTCACATGCAAGTGGAGAAGAGAGTGGTCCCAGTCAAATGCTGCTGAAAGGTAGAGTAGGAGTAGAATTAAGGAGCCATGTGGGTCCCCACCTTCAGGGTAAAAAAGCCATGTCTGTCCAACAGCACACACAGAAACCTACTGGAGTGAGATTAAAACAGATAAGAGTTGTGGAGTTGAAAGCTGTAGATACTGATAATTATTTTGAGAATTTTTCGTGCAAAGGAGAGTATTGACTTGGTGTTATATATAGTTGGAGGGAGACATGGAATCGAGGACTGGTCTTTGTAGCGAACATGTAAGTGATAGCAGAGTGTTTAAATATTATTGAGGATGATTTTGTAGAAGCAAGGTCAGAAGGCTTTTCCTACAAAGGCTAGATAGTAAATATTTTTAGCCTTACCAGCCATACGTGTCTATTGCAACTACTCAGCTTTGCTATTGTAATGTGAAAACAGCCACAGATTACACATAAATAAGTGAGCAAGGTTGTGTTTCTGTAAAACTTCCTTTATCAACACCAATCTTTCAATTTCACATACTTTTATGTGCCATAGAATATTATTTTGGGGGGTTATTTTTCCAACCATTTAAACGTGTTGGGACCATTCTTATTCGTCCAGCCAGATTTGGCCCTCTGGGCCATAGTTTGCTGAACTCCACTATTGAAGACAAAATTTGATGTTGTAGGAAAGAGAGCAAGTTTTCAGGAGTCAGATCTTTTTGTGGGAATGAGAGCCAGAATCCACAGAGCAGGTGGAAGGTTGGCCTTAGACAGGCACTTACTTCTGTCATGACACAAGAGAAGGACAAGGCTGAATATATGGATACAGATCCAAGTTAGCTGGTAGACTGCATAGTGGAAGTGCATAGATGCATTGTTATAATCTTATATTTCTTTTTTTTAAGATTATTTTATTTTTAAGTAATCTCTGTGTCCAACATGGGGCTCAAACTTAGAAACCTTGAAGGCAAGAGTCACATGCTTTACTGACTGAGCCAGCCAGGCACCTCTAATTTTATATTTTCTTATGGAAAAGTTTAAGCAGTGCCTTTAGCTGAGAGAAGCAGATGGGTGGAAGATACTTAGAGTTTGAGGAGACAGTAAAAGGTTTCTAATAAGAACCATGTAGAATGAGAAAGTGAATTGACTAGGGAAATGTACTAAGATTGCTAGGCAAGCACTAAGAGCTCACTTGAGATTTCTGTCAAGCATTTAAAGCAAAACCTGTCAGGCTGCATTTTTTTTCCAGAAGTATTCAGCTGCTTGGATATAGGCCCTGAGTTGGCACAAGCTTGGATTTAACCAAATTTAATATTTTGCAGGCAAGATGATGGAAGGAGAGAGACCAAGTTGAGAGTATTTCCAAGGGACTGATTATAGTGATTGACCATGTAATTCAAGCTGGATAAGAACAGAACTGAGGACGTAATAGAGGTAATAGAAAGTGAAAAGGTGAAAAGGTCAACACATTGGAAGTCATAGTGAGAAGGAAGAGTTTTTGGAGTCAGAAAGTAGACGGAATGAAATGAAAAGATAGGAGGAGGGTCTTGGAGAGCCCAGTGTTTAAAATACAGATTACAGAAGGGATACATTTATTGTTAATGAAAGGATCAATGGTATAATCATGGGAGTAGGTGCAGAAGTGTGGAGTACAGGCTCATTGAAGGTGTTGGCACCAAGGAAGAAAGACTTTAGAGAGATTAATGCATTGATAATCTCATCCATGAACATATTAAAGTCACTGAAAGCTATACAAGAAATGGAAGGTGGCACATGGAGAGAGCTACAAATTCTTCAAGGATTGAAGGGGGCTAAGTATTAAAGGAGTTGTCACTTACCCAAGTTAATACATACAGTAAGTGACAGTAAGTGTGGTGAATTCAGGTTTCATGCTGCTTCCCAGAAGGCTATGTCTGCATGGTGTAATTTACAGTAAAAGGCAGGTTATATTTATTTAACAACACACACACACACACACACACACACACACACACACACACCTGCATATTTACATTATGTCTGCTCTACCCCTGCCTCATTGAACATACTGCTTCCTACTCAAAGGAGTCTTCCTGACTTCCGTATTTGTTCTAAAGATCAACGTTTATCTTCTTGGGCTCTTTAATCTGGCCTACCCTCCTCCTTCTTCTTCATCAAAACTCTCTTCCTCCTCCTATTTCTTCCTTTTCTTGCTTAATTCCTACTGTACCAAAAGTCTAAGAATATTTTCATATTTTCCAAACATCTCTTATATGTTAGTCTTCGTGTCTTTCCAACTATCCTACAAGTTCCGTGAGAGCAAGAATGTGGTTTTTACTTTTCATGTCCCACTCAAAAGCTAATAGGCTCTAATCACTACTCAAAAGTAGGACTTTTTGATTAAACTTGTCATCAAGCAATATCAAAGAAAAAAGTTTTTCATTCGTCCCTTAAATTCACCAAACTATAACTGACACGTAAAAATCTATTAAATCAATAAAATAATAAATTTCAGGAATGGCATAAAACACAGACAATATTAAAAAGGCCTCATAGCCGACATTTGGTATTTGATAAAAATGAATTTAATCATAATTCTGTGAATTCATATCGGATCTACTATTGTACATGTAGAAAAGTGTTCATCTTGTCATCTTTTTTATTATTTAAGGGGAAATCTTAAAGGCCAAAAAACTTGCAAAGTTCAATAATTAAAGTCAAGTAAATGTTCTGTCTTGTTATTAAGGTAATTGGAAATTGAATGTAGTTTTGCGAAATGGAACACTGGAGAAAAGTTTTCAGAAGCAAAGGGTGAAAATGAAGACAGAATGACAAAAGAGAAGAGCTCTTCTAAAATGACTTCAAACAGTTTAGAAAGTATTGAAATTTAGGTTGGTTCTTACTTATTATACTATATCATGTTTCATATTGTCTCTGGCAAGTGCTGCAGAAGGTAGTTGAGTTTAGGGAAGTCAAAAAAAACAAAAGAAAATTTTGTCTTCGTCTCCAATATAGATCAGTCCTTGGCTCATGGTCTTTTCTTCAAAGAATATGACAATAATGATGAAGTATTAAATGGACCTCCATTCCTTTCTTTCTATAGGAAAAGTCTCAAATTGTAGTTACATGATTAATTGACTCTGTCATAAGTTATATGGAATTATATTTCTTTCTCAGATTTTACTTTTTTCCCTCTATTTAATAGTCTGATTTATTTTAATGGCTGTAATGTATTCTGGCAAAATCCATTTAATTTTGCATTATCTATATTGAACGCCTCTAATAAAAGTATTAATCAAAAAAGCATGGGAGAATATCCTGAAAGTGATAAATGAGGCTTAGTGTTTGTTTTATGATTCAGCCCCATTTTAATACTTTTGCAAATTTATTTGGTTTAGATAAGAAACCTGAGACAGTGGAATGCCCTTCAATAAAATCCCGCTGGTCAAAATTAGTATGAGGAGAGAGGTATATTTCTTTCCATTTCTTGTATATATATTTATCCCTATTTTTGGATGTAGCAAGTGAATATTGGCAACTATGTTAGCTACTCTGGCGATTTCTTATATATAGTAGCTATTTTTTTTCAAATAAAGGTAGTCAAATATTCAAGAATGTACATCTTAAAATTGTATTAAATCTTTTTCCTTGGTTTACAATTGATATTATATATATTTTTTCATTCTCTTTGCTTCTGTTTTTTGACCAAGACAGCAATGACAATAGTAGTAACAAAACAACAGCAGCATTGAACAATTACATAGCACTTACTATGTGCCAGATCCTATTCCAAGAGCTTTACATGAGCACTCTCAAACAAAATGCCTTCACTAGAAGCATGAAGTACTGTAAATGTAGAGAAAGGAAAAGGTAATATTCTTCCTTGATGCTCCATACATCATTTAGTATTGAGGTTCTAACATGGTCAAGCGTTCTATCTGTAAGGTTATCTTACAACATCCAGCCCCATGGATTATAGTCAGTGTGGTAAGTTTTTACTGTCTCTAAGTTTTCTTCTTTCCCTTATAATAAATAAAAAATTAATTACAGAGGAAATCATTAATCATGTCTACAATCTTTTTTTGGCATATGTCAGGTTGGAAATAACTTTAGCTACCAGGAGTAGTTTCTTTGATATATATGTAACACACTTAGTATTTTATCTCAGGGTTCAAAAGGATTTTTAAAGTTTATATAGCTCACTGACTTAATTAGTCTAGAACATCTTCTACAGCATTCTGTTTATAACTGTATTTTTCGTGTTTAGCATTTTAGACTAGACCTAAAATAATAGACCTTCAAAAAAGCACCTGTTGAATGAATGAAGTCAGAGGTCATTCAGAGAACTTCAACTTCTCTGGTGATAGACGTCTCATTCCTTCTAAAGGAGCCATTTGCTGTTTTGATTCCTTTTACAGGATACCTAATAAGAGAAAAAAAATTATAAAAATAACCAGTAAAGCATTTCCAAGTGTCTTATTGGCATTAGTCAAAACAGAAATTTGCATCTCATCTTAATTCCTTTTTAAGTTTGATATTTGGTATTAGGTAGACAGAATTCCAAAAAAAAAAAAAAAAAGCCTAATAGAGATGAGGAATAGTGTGTGTGTTAATATACCCTGGAATGCATGTTTGTCAGAATTATTATTTTTTTAGGGAGTGAGTTTAGTCAGTGAACTTGGTGGGCAACATAATGTAATTTTCTCATTATTCAAGTATTTTGATGAATTTTCCTGGTAAGTGTGAATCAAACCTGGCACACATATTTTACTCCTTCAAAAACAAAGAAAAAGCATTATATATCTACCCAAGTAGGTTTTTTTTCTTTTCTTTTTTTTTTTCCTATCTGAAGCAGTTCTTTTTTTGTAATTCTAAATATAAGACATGGTGATAGATTTTTTTTCTGTTTTTTTTTTTTCAGGATTTTACTGATTAGTAGGATAAAGCAGTGATCAATTAAAATGCACAGTTTATACAGAAAACACATTTACACATTACAAAAAATATGATCAGTTGTAAATACTAGAAATAATATCATTCTTTTTCATCTAATTTTTTAATGTTACTTATTTTTTTGAGAGAGAGAGAGAGAGAGAGAGAGTGAGCAGGGGAGGAGCAGAGAGAGAGACACACACACAGAATCCAAAACAGGCTCCAGGCTCTGAGCTGTCAGCACAGAGCCCAATGCGGGGCTTGAACCCACAGACTGTGAGATCATGACCTGAGCTGAAGACGTACATTCAACTGACTGAGCCACCCAGGTGCCCCAAAATAATATAATTCTTAGGAAAATTATTCCCCTTTTATATTCTTTATTTTACAAAGCCATCCTATTGACTCTTGGGAATTTTTGTTTTCTTTATATTATTATTGTTTAATTTTAACAGAAGCATGGGAAATATTTTTTAGTTCATAAATATTTTATGCAAATCATTCACATAGCTAATGTCCTAAATCTGACATACCAAACGGTGGAGTTCCTGTGATTCATTTAGTCAAGAACCAGTTGACTTGGTAAGGTGTTAATTCAACAATTTATTTGGGATTATATAAAACTCAAAATCCAGTCACCATGTTTGAATCCCGTAAGATTCTATTCCCAGTTTAACCTACCATTTACTAGTGACCCTTGGACTTATCACTGCTCAACAAACTTCAGTGGACATGCCATGTGCTATGCTGAACTCCAGGGAAACAAATGTATCAATTCAATTCTCCATCTCTGTTAAGGGAATTTAAGGTCAGATTTGGGTGGAGTGATCACATTTTCCTTGTTCTCTTCATCCCTTAGCCCAAAGCTCTCAAACTCTTTCTGTTTCTATCAGGGTCATGCAGAAATCTTGATGACTTCTATAGACCTTATGCCGCATCGTAGATTGCACCAGGGGCTCTGGCCTAAAATAAAGCACATGATCCTTATAAAGTAACAAAAGTCATTCAAGTTCAAGGCATCATTGCCTTGAGGGACTACATGCTGGGTGCTCATTGGACTTTTCAAGAAAAACTGGCATTGCATACATTTATTTTTATTTTTTAAAAAAATGGCAACTAATTTTTCAATTGCCAAAACATTGTGCAAACCAAGGAAAATACTTCTGGAAATAAATGTGTCCAGGAGCTACCAATTTATCTTTCTCATAGACACTCTACTGAACAAACGTGTCCAATGGAATTTGCTCCACTGTCTTAACTAAGAACTGGAAAAGCACAATCAGGAAGACTCTTCCTGAATCTGTATCTTATTTTCTTGGTTCTGTGTATAACTCCCAGTGTTTTGTTACAAAGCATTGGCTTATGCTTCAGTTTAATTATGAGCCTAGCCTCTCTAAATATGTAAACAACAAATGTTTGCATGAGTTGCAGAAAATTTAGACTGTTTGCACTACTGTCAGTACTTTGAAATGTCTGAAGTTAATTACTTTTTCTATCTAATAGTTAAGTACCTGGGTTTTATATCTTACAATGGTGAGTTTTCCGACTGCCCTTGACACACACACACACACATGCACACACACACACACACACACGCACACTACTTTATTTATTTTTATTTTTTAATATGAAATTTATTGTCAAGCTGGTTTCCATACAACACCCAATGCTCTTCCCAACAGGTGCCCTCCTCAGTGCCCATCACCCCTTTTCCCCTCCCTCCCACACCCCATCAACCCTCAGTTTATTCTCAGTTTTTAAGAGTCTCTTATGGTTTGGCTGTCTCCCTAACTTTTTTTTTCCTTCCCCTCCCCCATGGTCTTCTGTTAAGTTTCTCAGGATCCACATAAGTGAAAACATATGGTTTCTGTCTTTCTCTGTATGACTTATTTCACTTAGCATAACACTCTCCAGTTTCATCCGCGTTGCTACAAAAGGCCATATTTCATTCTTTCTCATTGCCACGTAGTATTCCATTGTGTATATAAACCACAATTTCTTTATCCATTCATCAGTTGATGGACATTTAGGCTCTTTCCATAATTTGACTATTGTTGAAAGTGCTGCCATAAACATTGGGGTACAAGTGCCCCTATGCATCAGTACTCCTGTATCCCTTGGATAAATTCCTAGCAGTGCTATTGCTGGGTCATAGGGTAGGTCTAGTTTTAATTTTCTGAGGAACCTCCACACTGCTTTCCAGAGCGGCTGCACCAATTTGCATTCCCACCAACAGTGCAAGAGGGTTCCCGTTTCTCCACATCCTCTCCAGCATCTATAGTCTCCTGATTTGTTCATTTTAGCCACTCTGACTGGCGTGAGGTGATATCTCAGTGTAGTTTTGATTTGTATTTCTCTGATGAGGAGTGACGTTGAGCATCTTTTCATGTGCCTGTTGGCCATCTGGATGTCTTCTTTAGAGAAGTATCTGTTCATGTTTTCTGCCCATTTCTTCACTGGATTATTTGTTTTTCGGGTGCACACACTACTTTAAATTCTACTTCTTATGGAGCTTATATTAGACATTTCATTTAATTTTCAAGATATTTTTCATTGTCAACCTAATTATCCCTGTTACTTTAAGTGGTATATGTGCAAGTCTTCAGTTGTTGAATTCATTCTAGAACTATAAGGGTTTCTTGCCTTTTGTTGTTGTTGTTAAAGGAAGATATAAAAATGTTATGAAATCATACACTGTGTGACCAACCATGGATTACATAAACAGGTGACAGCAAGAAATAAAGGGTCAAAAAGATTTATACAAGAACTATTTTATTTTTCTTAAAAATTATTATATTTTGAATCATTTTAATTATTTAGTGCTACTGCAGAATGGTTGGAAATTACCCATATTGCGGCCAAACCTATGTAGTATCTATCCTACAGGGCTAGTTCCAAAAAGGTGGCAGAATCATATTCTTCATCCTTACAACAGAGACTGATGTTGACTATGATTGGACTAATTGAACAGTGAGTGGGTGCCATGTGTCTCAGTAAGAGATTTCCAGCTGCTTTCTTTTGTTTTCCTGTAGTATATGTTGATCTGGAGCTTAATTACAATTACACATAGGTTTTTACTGTGTTTACAGTGTGTTTGAAATTGCTTTTCAAAATAAAAAAGTATTTTAGCAGGTATAAAGAAAGACCAATGTGGAAAAAGTTTGCAATTCTCTTTTATGGAACCGATTCTGTGCAAGCTGAAATTCTTCTTTCTTAGCATGTATAGGTGCTCATTTAGTAATTGAGCAAATGTACTCTGAGTTAGAGAACCTGCATTCAAATATAATTTACTAGCTCTGTTGTTTTGTGTAAGTAACTTAACCGCTCTAAGCCTCAGATTTAAAATGGGGTAATAATGGCCTCTTCTTCAGAGAGGTGTGAGAATTCAATGAGATAATGTGGGTCAAGTACCAAGTGTTAAATCTGGCACATAGTAAATGTGAAATAAAAATTATCCATCCATCCAACCATTCATCCATCCATCTCCTCACCCTCCTCCTCCTCCTCCTCCTCCTCCTCCTCCTCCTCCTCTTCCTCCTCCCCCCTCCTCCTCCCCCCTCCTCCTTGTATCCCCCATTCTCCTCCTCATCATCATCATCATTCATGGACTTGAAAAGGTAGAATAGGAATCTTTAAGAAGAAGATGGTTATTCAGGCATTACATTTCTTCTGATAACATCAAGTTGCTTACATTAGGTAGAGTTTCATATATATGAAGTTTTTCATTCAGTATTTTCAACTAAAAAATACCTACATACCTTAATTTAGTAAATACAATTAAATATTCCTAAAAGGGTAAGAATTGAGTTTTTCTCTTCCAGAATATATATATTTTTAAAGCCTAAAGAGGGCTTTCTGTTATAAAGATCTTACTTTAAAAATGTATGCCTTGAGAGATTTGGAATCATTACTTAATTCATTCTAAACAAATATTTATTGAGTACATATGATACACAAGGTATTATGCTTGCTGGAGAGATAAAAAGGGAAGTCATGATATTTCCATCTCCCAAGGAGCTCTTTCAAATGTTTTGAATTCCAAAACTGAATAGATTAATAGACATGTTTAAGAAGAAAAACTGAGCCAAGTCCTCTACCTCTGGACTCGGAATTTGACCTCAATTAAAATATGACGTTCCCTTGGGAACTCATGAGTATACAGCAAAATTGTAGTTAGTAACTTCATATAAGTTCAACAATCACTGAGGATCTACTAATGTTACATAAATGAGCCAAAGATAGCCTCTGTGTATTAGCCTCTTGGTTGTTTATTTTTTCACCGCAGGCTGAGACCCATTAGTTCAAAAGCCCGTTGGCTCCAACTCAAATTTTTACACATCCAATTACTTTAAAAATAACCCGAACAAGCAGATTTCTGAGCCACCCAGGACCTGCCTGCTTTGCATACCTTACGAAAGCTTTGCCCTACAGCTGTTACCCATTGATAAGACAGTGCCTTGCGGTTCTAAAACCTCCAGGCTGCTACCACCCTTTGGAATTCTCTGACCCAAAGAATCCTTGCTGTGCTGCTGAACATCATCACCTAGACATGTAAGCCCCCTCTTCAACCCTCCATCCCCCAGGAATTATCTTGTGCTCCTCCCCTTCTGGATGTTCCCTCTGGAAGGTCTTATGCTGTGACGGTCTTCCCCTCTCATGCAATCCTGCCTAAGTACTTCCCAATAGGGCTTGTTGTGTGTTATGGCCTCCTATAGTTATATCTTTTTTCCGTCATCAGCCTCAAATCCCTTGAACCCCATGCAACTATGTGCCAAGTGCTGTGTAAGCCAGTGAGAAAAAAAAAAGGTAGTGAGATATAGCCCTTGATCATAAAAGAACTTATAGTCTGGCTGTGGAAACAGATTTATGAATCATTTCAGTGTAGTGTGGTGCTTGCTTTTGTGGAGGGTTATGCAGAGGTAAAAACACGGAGCACAGCTCAGTCTGGGGAGTGGAAGGAAAGGCTTTTGAGGCAGATGAAGTCTGAGTGGTACCTTGAAGAATAATGAAAATTTTATCCAGTTAAATGGGGAAACAAAAGGGTTTTTAGGCAAAGGGAGCCACGTAAACAAAAGCATAGCATTGAGAAAGAGCTTGGTATATTACCGTCTCCTTCATTAGCGTCATTAGCGTCATTGCTAAACTACTGATGACTGAGACTGCATCAGACTTTATAAAAACCATCTCATTTCATTCTCATAGTAAGTAAATTTGCGTAAAAATATTATTTTGGTTTCAGATATGAGGAAATATACTTAGGAAGTTAATTAACTTGGCCAAGGTCACAATGATCTACCACTGTGAGTGGTAGAGACTATACAAACTACAGCTGTCTCCACTGAAAATACATACTCGCTGTTCTCAGGGTCATTATTGGTCTCATATTCTGGTTAACTACTATTTTGTAGTCATGGAGTTCTTTGATCATCTCTCCAGGAAAATTGTTCACAATGCACATATATTTTATACTGTGAAGGAATTGCTATATCCCTGGTTACAAGTTACTGCTTTACCATAAAGTATTATGTAAGAAATGGTGAGAGATTATATTGGAAGGACACAGGAGGACTAGATCCCTGCCCATGTGTAGATGAGGAGATCGATCTCTCCTTTAGGATTATAAGAAAAATGATGTGGTTGCCCATCAATAAGATAGAGCCTTGTCTTATCTGTGCTTGACTCTGTGTGGTGAGATGTGAGATGCTCTTGGGAGGAAAAAGAGGACACAGAAGACTTCTAGGCGTTTGGTACAGGAGGTCCAAATGAACGTGTCTTATTCCTAACAGTAGTGAAAATATGGATGGATTGTAAAGATGGACTTACACCAAAAAAGATGAAACCACTTTGAAGGTGTCTGATCGATAGGTTGAAGTGAGTGAAGAAGGGAAGGAGTCTTGTTTCTGTCAAGATTTTCAGGTAGGGCCACTTGATGGATATTTGAGATTAGGAATACAACAGACAGCATTGGTGTAGGTCGATTACATGTTTGCTATTTGCGAATGGACTGGCTCGTATGAGAACAGTACACAAAGTGAGTTAGACCAGAGTCCAAAAAATGAGTTATAACTCAGTGAATATTAATTATTTTTGGCTTCTTTCACGTTCGGAAGTATCCTTATAGGACAGTAAAATAGATTATCTTTTTATATACATCAGTGAAACCTGGAGAAGCCCCGCTTTTACACTGGTAGATTGTAGGAGGAAGAAACCATGAAAAAATTGGAAATAATTTCAGAGAAGTGGCAAGTAGAACTCTACATAGGTGATTCTTCATAACCAAGGACAATTGATGCCAGGAAAAGTTTCCTTTATAGGTTTACTTAAGATAGAGATAACTATGTCATAGAAATTCTGACGAAGTGTTATTGGAATGTTACCTTGAAAACTGTTGGTAATATTGTGAACATGTTTATTTGCTTTTATATTTCTAAAATATTTATTCTTTTTTTGTATTTTTATTTTATATATAAATGTTTATTTTCCATTATTTATGGGATGTGTATATTTTATGTAATGTTCGTGGAAGTGGCAACTAAAAACCAATACTAAAATAGGTGAGATCTAAGTTATAATTATTTTTCCCTAAGCACGTCTTTTGTGAGAAAATTTTCTGATGGTGTAAAAGAACATGCTTCATTTGATTCTTGCAGCAAAGGAAATAGCACATTATATTTCAAAAAATATTCAAGGACTTCTTGAGTTTCCAAGACCCTCTCTGAATCTTTATGTATAAGTCATTTTCTGTTGAAATGATGAACTTTGTCATCATCCTTGACAGTGAATACCTATGCAATCATTAACTGCTCTATCAGTTAAAATCCTATTCACAAATCATTTAAGGGTTAAGAAATTTTTCAGTTATCACTTTCGTTAACATCATGAAATCCTACATCTGTTACAAGGGTTGCAATTACACGTTAAAATTGCTTTGTACTCTATTTAATTTGGATAGGAGATTCAGTGAAGACATAACCTCGTGTTAAGTTGAGGAATATTTTAATGAAGATTAATTTTATTTAATCAGGTAGTAAGCATCTTGTCTTTAAGTTTATTCATTTATTTTGAGAGAGAGAGAGAGAGAGAGAGAGAGCGAGTGGAGTAGGGGCCGAGAGATGGGGAGAGATTGACAATCTAAAGCATGCAGGGTTCGAACCCATGAACCATGAGATCATGACCTCAGCTGAAACCAAAGAGATGCTTAACCAACTAAGCCACCCAGGCGCCCCAGCAAGCATCTTGTCTTACAGGAATGTTCATTTCACAACCTCATGACTATGAATATCACCATATTGAATCCTCAGATAAATATGACCGCTTGATTTTTTAAAATCTAGTTCAGGCAATTGTGAGTGTAGATACTGCTGTGAGGACTTTATATTATGCTTTTGTTGGAGAGTATTATTCACTTGCTATGCTCTGAACTTGTGTTCTTTTAATGGTTCCTTCAAAATATATATCTCTTCTTGTTAGTATATTGCATATACATTATTCATCCCCACCATCAGTTTCAACACTGAAAGGACCCTAGTATTATAGCCTGGGTTCTGTGGATCACCTAGGTTATAACCTATTTTTTGGACTACATATCTTTTGGTAAGAAATATATTCCTCTCTGATTCATAAATTTTCAGTGTCTAAATATTCTTGTTAATGTACAAGTTCATCTTTCTTGCTCTTGCTAAATTATCAGTCACTTGGACAGACACACATACTGACCAGGAACAATCAGCTAAGTGAGAGATCCCCCCTGAATCTGCCCCTTGGTAGAGGAACAGAAAACGTATGCAGGGTGTCTGGAAATATATTTGTGCTATAAGCTTTTGATTTTGTGTCTGAGAGCCAGCATGCATTCTAGGACCTAATTGTAAGGGCAGCAATGAGGATTATAATGAAGGGGAGAGTTGGCTGTTCATCTTTTAGAATCAGAATTGAAAACAAGCTTCCTATGGCTTTGAAAGAAGACTTTGCTTTGTGTTTCCTTATGCTTTTAAATATATGTGGTTGATTTTTTTCTTCTTCACTGGTAACCAGCATGTGAGCTTTAAAATGTATGCTGTGGTTTGAAAGCCTACCCTCTATGTCTAATGAATTTTCACTCTGTGGGCCCCTTCATCTCCTCCCCTTTTCTATTCTCCATTCACCCAAAGGTAGACTGTTTGAATCTCAGAAATATGATTATCATATTCATAATAAACGTGTACACAATGAATTATAAAAAGTTATGGAGAGAGCGGAAGGAAATGTCATCATAGCTGTGAAGGCAAGATTTGCTTTCTTTCAAGGTTACCATCCTTAGTCACTTCCTTATTCCTTGATTGAATAATTATTTATTGACCACCAACTGCATGCAGGCAGAACATTCATTGTGGTCTGTAAAACATACCTTAAGGGCTTAGCAATCTCATAAGAGAAGGAAGAAGCGTTAATTAAGTACTCAAGTACAAAAATAAATATTTACCAGGGCGCCTGGGTGGCGCAGTCGGTTAAGCGTCTGACTTCAGCCAGGTCACGATCTCGCGGTCCGTGAGTTCGAGCCCCGCGTCAGGCTCTGGGCTGATGGCTCGGAGCCTGGAGACTGTTTCCGATTCTGTGTCTCCCTCTCTCTCTGCCCCTCCCCCGTTCATGCTCTGTCTCTCTCTGTCCCAAAAATAAATAAACGTTGGAAAAAAAAAAAATTAAAAAATAAATAAATAAATAAATATTTACCATATATATGGTGTGTGTGTGTGTGTATATATATATATATATATATATGATATATATGGTAAGTGTATATATATATAGTATATATATGGTATATATATATGGTATATGTATAGTAAGTATATATATGGTGTGTGTGTGTGTGTGTATATGTAAATATATATAATTTATTTGGCATTTTAAAATAAATATGTAAATATATACAAAGAAGAAATTTGGGGAACCAAGTACTACCAATTGATGTATCTGTAAGTTCAAGAAGTATCCCCAGAGATAGTGGCCTGTGACCTTAAGTAAAATGTGTAATTAATATTTAACCAGGTGACAATTAAGGATAGCCAGAATAAGCTCTTTGAAAACAAGGAGGAACTTGTATTTATTCTTTGTATCTTTTGGAGTTTTTTTTTTTTTTTTTAATTTTTTTTTCAAGGTTTATTTATTTTTGGGACAGAGAGAGACAGAGCATGAACGGGGGAGGGGCAGAGAGAGAGGGAGACACAGAATCGGAAACAGGCTCCAGGCTCTGAGCCATCAGCCCAGAGCCTGATGCGGGGCTCGAACTCACAGACCGCAAGATTGTGACCTGGCTGAAGTCGGACGCTTAACCGACTGCGCCATCCAGGCGCCCCCTCTTTTGGAGTTTTTTAACAATATCTTCAATTTAGGGTCAGTTGAACTTACATGGGATCCAGAAACATAAAAATAATTTGCAACTTCTAAAATATTTTCCTATTTATATTTACAAACTATTTAAATGTTTTCTCAATATTTATTTACTAAGTAAAGAGCAGGTGTGAGTTATTTTAAATTACTCTTCATTCATGGCTGTGTTCTTCACTTTCAGAGATTTATATTTTGTCATTTATGTAAAAAGACTAGAAAACTAAGTTCAGAGGTGTGCTGTTTCAGACTTATTAGAGTGATATTTTAGCTTTAGTTGTAGATTGGTACCTTGGGTAGCTGCCCCCTGGCCTACAACTTAATCAGTTCTGTTTAACCTAATATATACTTGGGAAATGTATTCTGAATTGGTTTGAGACCTGTAGACATCCCTAGGCAGAAATAGTGTGATAACACTGCTAACAGTGTTTTAGGAAGCCTCTTTGTACTTCTCAAAGAAATTCTGGCCTTTCAAACCAGCAGATAAATACAAATGCTCTTAATTAGGGGTTGGCAAATTATAGCCCATGGACCAATTCCAGCCTGCCGCATCTTTTTGTGTGTGTGCCCACGAGCTAATAATGGTGTTTACAATTTTGAGTGTTAAAAAAAATCACAAGACAAATAATATTTTGTGACATGTGGAAATTATATAAAACTCAAATTTCATTCCACAAATGAAATTTTAGTAGAACACAGCCATGCTGGGGTGCCTGGGTGGCTCAGCTGGTTGAGCACCTAACTTCAGCTCAGGTCATAATATCGCTGTTTCTGAGTTCAAGCCCCTCGTTGGGCTTGCTGACAACTCAAAGCCTGGAGCCTATTTCAGATTCTCTCTCTCTCTCTCTCTCTCTCTCTCTCTCTGCCCCTCCCCTGCTCACACTCTGTCTCTCTCTCTCTCGAAAATAAATAAACATTAAAAAGAAAAAACACAGCCATGCCCATTTGGCACATCCCATTCTTGGCTACTTTTGCATTATAGTGGCAGAGGTAAATAGTTGTGACAGAGGCTGGATGGCCCATGAAGACTGAAGTATTTATTATTAGTGTTCCACATGTAGTTATGGAGCATATCTGGAGATACAGTGGGAAAAAAAGACGGGCAATGTCCCTGCATTCATGGATTTCACTGTCTATTGGGAGAGATTTATAAACTCATGAATAGATAAGAGTACTTCACAGGGTGCCAAGTGTTAGGAAGAAAGTATCAGAGTTATGGCACAGAAAATGCCTAAAGATAGAGGTTGTTGTTGCATGTTGGTGAGGAAGGTCATTGTAAGGTCCACTGAGGAGGACATGTTTGATGAGACCTCTGAGTGAGGAGAAAAGGCGGCCATGAAAAGAGGAGGGACGTTCCAGACAGAAAGTACAACAAAAACAAAAGTTCTGAGACTGGAAAGAACTTCATGATTTCTGCAAAAAGAAGCTGTGTGCATCAAGTGTTATGGATGAAGGGGAGAGTGATACAAGACATAGAAGACCAGAAATGGGGCAATGCCCAAAGTGCCATCTGTGGAGATTCATCTCTAGAGATATTGATTCTAATGTGTGGGCTCGAACTCTGCATATTTTAAATCTTTCTGGGAGATTCTACTGTGCTCCCAGTTTTTGCAGACCACAAATGTGTGATCTTATAGACCATGAGAAGGAGTTTGCATCTTTGTCTAGGCACCATGAGAAGCCACTGGAGAATTCTTAGCGGCAAATAATATGACCGTATTTATATCATAAAACGTTGCCTTTGGCTGTGAGGAAAATGGTCTGTAGGAGGCAAGAATGGAGGCAGGAAGCTGGAGGAGGCTGCTGCTGGAGTAGCCCATGAAAAGACCAGAGTTACTTATATTGGGGTTGCTGTGATGGTGCTGAGAAGGAGACAGACTCAGGCCACATCACAGAAGAAGAGCCAAAGGACTCCTGATGGATCGGAAGTTGGGAGTAAGGGAAAGAAAGGAATCAGAAAAACTGAATAGCTGGGAGGGTGGTGGCGCCATTTGCCAAGATTGAAAAAATAAAGAGAGGAGCAGGTTTGGAGTCAGGGGGATGGTAATCAACAGTTTTTCCTGGGAAAGTTAAGTTGTAGATACTTATTGGATGGTATCATTCATTCATTCATTCAACAACAAAACAGAAAACTAATGAGGACCTACTGTATGCCAGACACCATCCTGGGCACTGGAGATTATCTCTGTTAAACAAATAGAGACAAAAACACCCTGCCCTTGTGGGATGTCATGTGGGTGCTGAGGGGTAGGGTCTGAATCCCCAAAAGGAGGAGTCTTGCCGAAATGGATAGAGTTGCAAGTCCTCTGTTGACAGACTGCTTTGCATCCGTTATTTGACATCAGACAATCTGAATGTTTTTACAAAATGGTATGATGCATTCTAACAGAAGACAACACAGCTATAGACTGTTTTCTGGACAAATGGACCGACGTGGATGCAAACCTCCTGGATACTGCTGCTGTCTCTCTGCATGCAGGAGTGGAGCCATGCTGAACTTGAACGGACATGGAGTTAGGTGAGGCAAGTAGGTTTTCATCCTTCGTTCTTGTAATAGGAACCGAGGAGAATTTTTTTTCCATTGGCTTCAGTGCTGTGCTGACAGAGAAAAAGATCCCGCTGCCTCAACACCAGTATTAAAGAGCCAAATACAGAGCAGTAAATGAATTGAAAGGCATCTAACGAGTTTTACCTATTACTGCTGAGACGTCAAACTTCAAGCCAGCCAGAGCAGTGGGGCCTATAAGAACCTTCTAGTGCCTGAGCGTGGATAATAATGGATATAATAATACTTTGCATTTATATAGCACTTTTACACATGGATCTTCACAATAATCCAGAAAGGAGGGCCAAGCAGGCATTGTTATCTGCATTTTTAAAAAATAGCTCCCAGAGGCAGGAAGCGTAATGGGAAGGGTGAACGCATGTGAATGTAAAAAATGTAAAAAGATGAAGCCAATGAGACGTGAAAAATGAGCTAGAAAGCGAATGTTTAGAGAAAGAAGTTGCCTGAACTATCTGGGGTTTGTTTTTCATTAATTTCTACTTCTTTTATTCCTTTTCTAATTAATTGCATCAAATATGTGTTGTTCTTTTTTTAAACTCATGGTGACATGTTTGCTTGTAAAGGAGTCTTACACTCAAATACCTAGAAAGGGTAGGCCAGCATCCTGAATGAATGCAGGGTGCCCCTTAGGCTGTGTTCAACTGCCAAGCCTACCCCACAGTAAAGTGTGATCATGACTCAGTCCATGGGGCTGCTTGACAGGAATGTGGGCCCAGGGTAGACAGACAGATGTTAGGATTCTTCAAGAGAAGCTGAAAAACAAATCTGGCATATGATGTGGAATCTCTCATTTTTAGTATCTGTAACTAAGTTGTAAAAACTATTTAGCATCCAAAGGCCAAAGAAAATATCCTTGGAGGTAGATTTGGCCCACACAGTGTCATTTCTTAACCATTGGCCTATGCATTCCAAAATGTCTATGAATCATACACAGATGGAAGTCCTTATAATCTATTCCCAGAAAGAATCTTCAAGAAGACTTAATATCACTATCGGTAGTAACTTCTTCAAATTGAAATTGGGACTCCGGAAGGAACTTTAACATTGCAAAGTCTATGAATAAAGCTTATCAAAGCTTTTCATATGACCTTCTATTAAATATAACTCGTGATCTTTAGCATTGAAAAACAGATAAACCAATAACCCTTAGAAGATAGAGACTGTTTAAATAAATCTATACCTCTGGCAGCAGAGTGACATTGTCTTCCACATGTCAGGACACTTTCCTTTCATTCTGTGGAGTTATAAGTTCAAGTAGTCAAGCAATTCAAAATAGTGAAAGAAATGTTACAAACATTTGTCATAAAAAGGGAGCATTTGATCTGATTTAGCCACTGAACTAAATCTAATATATAATAAAGGCAGCAAGTTTCCTGCATTCTCCCTATGTGGGAATTCAGCTTAGGGCAAAAAGTATGGATTTTGAGTTATCAATAATCCAAAAACATATATATACCAGTTGTCCAGGTGATTCCTCCTGAGCCAAAATATCTCTTAGACATCAAAGTGAAATGTTAGCACCACAACTCCACTTTACAAATAAGGAAACTAAGGCACAGAAAAGCAGGAGGTGAATTTCTCAAATTGACCAGACTGAGGAAATGAATGCCTCAAACAGGATTTTTGTTATCCAGTCTCAGCCTGTAAAGAGTTTAAAATATTTCTTAGGTGAGGTGCAATTTTTTTAATTACCAAAAAAATATACTTTACTGAAGGAAGATAAGGTAATAAAGGCAAAAAGGAAAAAAAAAATCAGATACTTCCTCAAAGAAAACTGCTATTTCTGTTTCAATTTGTGATCTTTGTGAACATTTATGTGTTTAAAATTTCCCATGAAAATTTATGTATTTAAAAATTTGTTTCATGCAATGTGTTGGTCTCACCCTCAAGAATTTTCAAACTGTGAGTCATGACCAATTAGCGGGTCAGAAAATCAACTTAGTGGGTAACAACCAGCTTTAAAATCATTAATTTAAATAGAATATAAAGGAATAGAGTAAATACTGTAGAATCAGGGTGATTATTGGGGTGTGTGTGTATGTAAATGTATCTGGGATCATAATGTAAAATGATTTTCTTACTGACGGTTAAAATACTTGAAAACCACAGCTGTAGCCAGCTTTTCTATTTATTAATTGATTACAAAAGCTCTGCCTTTTTTAACAAATAGTGTCACCCATCATCATTTTATTTATTTTTTTAGTGATTTTAAAATGTTTTAATAATACGTACTTTTTTTCACTTTTTTTAAAATTTAAGTATTAACCAACATACAGTGCAATATTGGTTTCATGTGTAGAATTCAGTGATTCCTCGCTTACATACAATACCCAGTGCTTATCACAACAAGTGCCCTCTTTAATACCGATCACCTATCTCACCCATCCCCCACCCACTTCCCTCAATCAACCCTGTTTGTTCCCTGTTGTTAAGAGTCTTTTGTGGTTTGTTTTCCTCTCTCCTCTTCCCTCTTTTCCCATATGTTCATCTGTTTCATTTCTTAAATTCCACATATGAACGAAATCATATGGTATTTGTCTTTCTCTGTTTGACTTACCTCATTTAGTTTAATACTTTCTAGGTCCATCTACAGTGTTATAAATGGCAAGGTTTCATTCTTTTTGATGGTTGAGTATTATTCCACTGTGTGTGTGTCCCACATCTTATTTATCCATTCATCAGTTGATGGACATTTGGGCTGTGTCCATAGTTTGGCTATTGTTGATAATGCTGCTATAAACATTGGGGAGCATGTACCCCTTCAAATCTGTATTTTTGTATCCTTTGGGTAAATACCTAATAGTGCAGTTGCTGGATCAGAGGATATTTCTATTTTTAAATTTTTGTGAAAACACCATACTGTTTTCCAGGGTGGCTACAGCAGTTTTCATTCTCACCATCAGTGTAAGAGGGGTTCCCCTTTTCCTGCATCCTTGCCTACATCTGTTTCCTGAGTTGTTCATTTTAGCCATTCTGACAACTGTGAGGTGGTATCTCATCATGGTTTTGATTTGCATCCCTGATGATAGGTGTTGTTGAGCATCTTTTCATGTATCTGTTAGCCGTCTTGGTATCTTAGTTGGAAAACACACATAATCATTTTAAATTCTGCCTGGATGTTTCACTAGCCAATTCACTATTGTTGGAGAATAGATTTGTTCTCATTCTCTGTTATTATACACAGTACTGCCATGAACATCTTTGTATATACTTCCAGCTAATTCATTGGACTAATGTAGCACACATCATTTCCATAACCTGTGAATGTTAAAAGGTTGCCCATAGACTCATAGACAGTGTGGTTTTACTAAAAAAAAATCATGTCATTTTTTATTCTCTTCTTTGTGAGTAGGAGGGGTTCCTTTTCCTTGGAAGGGGTCATCCAAGTTTCAGTATTTATCCTCACTTCAGCGTCATCTTGGGGAAAGAGTTTTCCATTGACTTTGATCATAGTGTAGAGGAAATAGTTTCCACGACATATTGTTTCTGCCTACACTGGTTTGGGATCCATGTGGAAGATTCCTTTTGGCTGATGTTTAGTGGTGCAAAACTTTAGCAGCACAACACCAGGGGTTTAGGATTCCACCAATTCAAACAGCTGATACCTTGAGATTATTTTGTCCTCATATCTTAATCATTAGTGCAATCTGATGCAGGAATAAAGCCATCCCTTTACGTTGCTTATTATTGTATTTACTTATAATAAATACTGTAATGGCTCCTTACATGCATTCTGTAGATTTTGATTTTGAAAAAAAATAATAATTGAGGTGAAAGGTAATGAGTTTACTTGATATTTTCTCTTCCCTTAGTCACATATAAATTCAGTCTTGTGGGTCATTCCACTTTGTTGATGATCCTTTTTGTTCTTCATTTGGCTTGAAGGTTTCTTTGGGCCACATCAGAGAATTGATCTAACGTCCAAAGATTAGTTCACAAATTGGGTGACCTCCATCCACTGTGGGACCAGTGACCACAGTTCATCCCAAATGCTGACTTTTCTAATCGAACACCTTGTCTATTGGTTACAACCTACCTTTCCTTGAACCAGGGTGTGGGAATAAAGGCTATAGAGAGGGTTATAGGTTTACTAAACCTTGCTGCCATTTTAATTTCATGTTATATGACTCATATAGTAAGGGACAGTTTATAAATGTTTGCTGAAAGCAATCTTAGAGTTGTCTTATCTATACACCCTCACACACACATCATTATGTTAAAATTACACACTGTAACAAGTCTCTATATGCACATTGCACATAAGACAAGCTTCCTGAAATTTATTTGACATAACGATTAAAGTAAATGTATCAGAAGATCAAAAAGTTGTCTCTAGAGTCTGCACATGAAAATTATTCCTTTGAATTAAAATCTTTATATATTTTCTGTGATTTGATAAGAGAAGAGCTGAAAATTGCCTATCATAATAATTATTTCCAGTTGATAGGGTACCAGAGTTTTCTGCAAGCTGCAAAGAACATGCCAGCATGTGGTCACTATCTTTAAAGGGCTTTCATGTTTTCCATTCTCACTCAGAAGCATGAAAACTTGTCAAGTGAACTCTGTAGAATGGTGGGGGGGGGGGGGTGAAACTAACGTTCTTATATGTAAATAAAATAGACTCACAGGCGTAGTGGTTTGGATGTCTGTGCCACTCTCCTCTGTTAAGGTCATAGCTAGCTATCATGTCAAATGCAACAAAATTTCACCAGCTCTCATGAACAGGCAAGGAATTGAAAATTTAATAAGTACAATCTCATTTTAGGAATCAAAAATAATTCAGGGTGGAGGGACCTCTAGTGGACATTTCTGTTCATATCTGATAATGGATCAGAAGAAGAAAGAAAAGTTGCTTAAAAATCACATTCTCTATTTCTGCAGTGATAACTTCATTTTTTAACAAACAACACTTCATCAGGATACGATACAGGACATAGCCAAATGATCACTCTTCAAGAAAAACACACACTCATAAAAACACATTTGCAGTTTTAATCTCATTGCATATACTCAACAGCCAACTGCATTTTGTGTTCCTTTTTAAAATAACACAGAAACAAAATTAAAAAGTCAGTAAAAAGTTGACAAGCAGATATTTTTATCCACCTTAGTTTTACTTTCACTAAAATCCTACTTAAAATTAATGAAAATATAATCCATATATAAAACTCTTATCTATTATTATCCTTAATTAAAGTTAAATTGAATTGCATCATGGAAACTTTTGCAAAATGGGAAACAACCAATAAATTAAAGCTCCCTTCCATCATGCCCTTCACACAAGGTTTCCCAAGATACTATTTGGCATAATAAAATTAGTAGCCTGAGTAATTATGAAAAGCTAGGTCAAATAAATAAGTCCTTGCCCTGCCTTAGAAAGCTGAAAGAGTCTTAGGGAAAAGGCAACAAATCACAAGTGGCTGGGCATACCTCTGGCAAAGATGCCCTTCTCCAAAGAATCTGGATCTTCACAAGCAGTGCTGGAAAACTTAGAAAAGTGGAGCCTGGCAAATTTTTAAAATCTGTAGACATATTAGAAAATCTGATGTACTTTTCCTCTGCCTGTTTATTAAGATGCACATTACAAATTATTTCCCAATGTAGTACAAGCTATGGTGTTTAGTACTTAATGGTTTGGTTCTTACCTCTGATGGTTATTCTTTTTTTTTTCCTTCCTGACTGCAAGGTCCTTGAAAACAAAGAAGGCATCTTCTTACCTTCTACACCTCCTTACTAACATGTTGTTCCCCCACCTCTATATTATACAATTTCTATGCTTGCTTGCGCATAATCCCTCTCCCTATGACTTCTTGGAAAGGTGATATAAGGATTCTAGAGTGCATGGCTTAGAGTCTGGGAAAAATATCCAGCCTGTGCCTTAGACCCAGGCTTTTATTATTATTGCTGATGTTGATAGTATTCCCCCTCCTACCAACCCCTGGCTTTTCTCCAGTGTTCCCATTTCAGGCCATTTTGTCTATAAATAGGAACTAACTTCTAGAGCCATGATTCGAATATGGTTCTTTACTTAGATAAGTGAACTTGAATTTTAAAAAATCCCTATTTTCACAGAAGGTTAGCATTTCCTTCCATTAAAAATGTAGGCACAGGGGTGCCTGGATGGCTTAGTCAGTTGAGCATCCAGCTTTGGCCCAGGCCATGATCTCATGGCTCATGAGTTTGAGCGTTGCATCAGGCTCTCTGCTGTCAGCACAGAGTTTGCTTCAGATCCCCTCTCTCCCCCTCTCTCTGACCCTTCCCCACTCATGTGCTTTCTTTCTCTCTCAAAAATAATAAATATAAAAAAATTAAAAAAAAAGAATGTAGACACAAACAAAACAAAGAAAAACACATGCATAATAATATAAGCAGTATCTAAGTTGCCACCAACAGAAATAATAAATTTTCGTATCATAATAGTATCAGATGAATCAAATATTATTTGCACTCTGTGTAATTCTAGTTATTAGACCTACCTTTAGATCTTGTCCTTTAAAAAGGAGCTCAATATTGTCTCACAAATGTATTTATTTTAATATCTTTGTCATTATTTTGATGTGATTGATTTCCTTTTCCCTCCCATGCACTGTATCTTCTGCATTTGCATGTGTTCTGAGAAGAGCTGCTAAGGCTCCAGCAGAAAATATTCAGTGAGATTTCTGAACCGGATTTATTTCTTCTTACTTATTTCCCCCCTGTTTTTTCCACCCCCACCATAAGTGATAAAACCATTGATATATAAAGGGCCCATGCATGTTTTAAAAGGCCAAGGGCAGAAGGCACTGAGCAGAACATTTACTCCTCTGGAGGTGGTCCCAGGTAAGAGGTACATGGAGTGTTGGCGCAGGCAGAAGCTGCTTTGCAGAATGGCAGGGAAAGTGACTTCCTGGGGGCAAGCTGAAAGATGTAAGTGCTGTGGGCTGACTGGGAACCAGCCCTATGGCCTGCAGGGCTAGAACAGTCCTGAAAGCTGACTGTTCTTATGCTGAATGGTTGTTGAATCTACCGTACCTACTTCAAAGACTGTGTGAGGAGAAACTGAAGTTGAAGCAGCTGATGGTGGAAGGAATTCTAACTCATAATTCAGCGATTGTCCAGCTGGGTAGCCTCCTTCAAGGACATCACCTCTAAGCTTCCTGTTCCTCTTCTGTGACATGACAGACACAGTTGATAGTCTACAAGTTTCCTTCCCACTCTATAAATTTAGGATGAATTCTCTGACATGACTTGAAACTGTAAGTCGTTATGGAGGCTGGCTTACCAAAATTGGCAAAATCTAAGCCATTCCAGAGCAATGCTACCTAACAACCTCTTAAAAATGGTGTTTTTATTTTTCAGTGTTTGTTTTCCTTTTTCTTGAGTTATCTTGAAATATCTGTACAGGAAACTATTGAGATATCAAACTCACAGGTTGATGAATTTCTACAGAAGGTACATCCCTTTGTAACCAGATCCAAGATACAGAAAATATGTGGCAACCAGAGGATCCCTGCACTGTCTCCAAATTTATAATCTCTAAGAGGTAGACACTGTCTTTCCTCTGTCACCGTAACTTCCGTTTGCTTGTGGTTGTACTTCATAGAAGTGACATCATACAGATCTTTCGTGTCTATACTCTGTTTATGAGAGTCATTCACATCAATACGTATGGGAGTAGTTTATTCTGTTTTATTACTCTGTGGTATCCTGTCATATGAAAACACCACAATTCGTTTGTCCATTCTCCCGTTGAAGAACATTTATTTTCTTCTCCCATGGGGGACTATTATAAATAATGTTTCTGTGAACATTCTTGTACACATCTTTTGATGGACATATGCACACGTTCTGTGGGGTTCACTGTGTGCACACATATTTAACTTCAGTTGATTCTGCCGAACCCTTTTCCAAAGTTGTACCTGTTTATCCTGCCATCAGTGGTGAGGGTTCTCATTATTCCATATCCTCTCCGACACAATCAGTGCCATCAGTCCTTTTTTTTTTTTTTTGAGACAGAGAGAAAGCACAAGCTGAGGAGGGGCAGAGAGAGAGGGAGACAGGAACCAGAGTGGGCTCAGCACTGATAGCAGAGAGCCCAATGTGGGGCTTGAACTCATGAGCAGCAAAATCATGACCTGAGCTGATGTCGGATGCTTAGCCGACAGCCACCCGGGCACCCCTGTCAGTCTTGTTTTGATCCATGCCAGCAGGTGTATAGCAATATCTCCTTGTGTTTTTATTTACCTGTCTCAGTATAAATATTGATATTTTACTCCAAAAGAGAAACATATTTGGAAAGAATAAGAACAGCCCTACTTCCTCCAGATACATTGGCCTTGTCTTTTTGTTTTAAATGTATTCACAAATTAAAAGTATACTATATAAGCCCAATTTTAATTTGAGGCTTTAAAGGGGTTGTCACCTGCTAAAATATAAGAGACTAAGAACTGTCAGTATTTAAGTTCCATCAGTGAAACTTCCATGAAATTGCTATCATCCTCCATTTTAATCCACCCTTTGGGTCTACATTGCAGGATATCAAAAACTACATTGTGCAGTACTGGAAGTTATTCTTCAGTTATGACTACACTAGGGCTGGGGAAAAGATGTTCTTGAAAAAGTAAAAATGTCTATGTGAAATAATTCCTTTGCTTGGATGTTTCTGGTAGTGACTCTCTCTCTTACAAGTGATCTACTCTCTATCAATACTGTGGATTATTTTTGCTCTTTCCCAACCATGCCCTGAAGAGCCACTTTCCCTTTCTCCAGGCCATTACTGTCATAGCAATGACAGCTCACAGACCACCCATTCATTAAAATTTGAAAATGCTCTTTTGCTCTTGTGCCAACCCAGGATACTTCCGTTACTTGCTGCCAAATATTAATAGGCTTTTTAGATTTGAGAGACTAGTTCAGCCGTCCGTCAGTTTAAGTGGCTCTCCAAACTGAGAAATTGGATCTAAGTTGATTTTTTAAATAATTTACATTTTTTTACAGATATATTCCTGTATGAATTTACATCCCCACAGAACTACAAGAAAATCAACTGGTGGAAGCCAGTTGACTTGCATGACATAACAAAGCCCCCTTGCTGACATGTGTATGTGTTTTTTAAAGTCTGCTCATAATAGTTCAGATGAAAATTGCATACTTATGTATTATCACAATCACTACAAACATCTCAGTGAAAAAGTTTCCGTAATAACACTTATAAAATTTTGATACTATGTTAATGCATTAATGTGTTTCTGAAACCATTGTTTCAGTTAATGATAGCCATGCCATTATTTGTCTATAATAATTACACGTTTACACTGAGGAGTAATCAAAACATCTTTAAAATTAGCAATCTCCAAAGCAGAAGACAAAATACCGAATAAGACAAAATATTCTGCCTAAGATAAAATACTCTATATGTGTGTTCTCTTCAAATTTCGTATATATATGTAAAGTGTCCACTGTCTTCTGTGATACCAATTTGATTACCATGTCATGTACATGCCAAACACCCTCCATTTCAATGATTCAAGAATACATTATGCAAATTACAAATTTATGTGGTTAGGATGGAATTGCTAAGTGGCTTTAATGTCACTTCTTGAGACTCTGATTTTCTTGTATTTGGGGTCAGAAGGTGGCAACCATACCATACTGGCTTATATACTGTAATATCCAAAACTAGAATTAAATTATTGCCCAAATATAAGAGAGGCTTTCCTAACACAAATACATATGTAATACACATACTGACATAGATCTTCACTTGTCTTCAAAAATCAGGCTGTCCTGCAAACCTGACCTTCACCTTGCTATGCAACTATCATCCAGAGTTTAGTAGTGCTTTTTATCCATAGCCCTACCCCACCATCAACCTGTTTTGAGATGGAGTAATCCAGAACATTCAGTTTTTCTTTCACTTATATTTTCTGCCTTGACCTAGAGGGGCTTACAAATGATCTAGATATTGGTTTTATCATGTTGTATCATCAGGTCCTCATGATAGTCTGAGAAGTAGGTGAAAAATCACCATATTTATTTGATTATAAGATGCCTTGAGACAGACAATCCTTGGTAGACACAAAACTGATTTAATAACATTTATTTTTGTTATATGAATGTTGACCCAGTCATTTGACATTTAGATTATAAAATATATCCTGACAAAAAAAAACTTTGAAAAAAATTTTACACTTAAGAAAATTAATATTTATCTATGATACAGAAATGAGGACGTATAAGAGGAAAAAGTCTACATAGGTTGACTAAGAAACTCATGCAGCTATAACTAGGAATAAATTGCAGATATTATGACTTGTGACTCTATGCTTTTACCAGACACTTGCCTATATACTTGGATAGGTATTTTTTTACACTTTATTTAGGTAAAATTGACAAATAAAATTGTAAGATATTTAAAGTATAAAACATGATGATTTGGTATGTGTACATACTGTGAAAGGAAGCCAGACTATGGAATCTTTTATTTTTAGAATTTGTGTTCTATAATTCGTAGGATCTTCAGAGCCAAACATTTGTCATGTATTAATTTTTTTTAATGTTTATTTTTGAAGCAGAGAGAGACAAAGCATTAGGAGGGGAGGGGCAGAGAGAGAGAGGGAGACACAGAATCAAAAGCAGGCTCCAGGCTCTGAGCTGTCAGCACAGAGCCCGGTGCGGGGCTCGAACTCATGAGCTGTGAGATCATGCCCTGAGCTGAAGTCAGATGCTTAATGCCTCTATTTATTTATTTTTCATTTATTTTTGAGGGAGAGAGAGAGAGACAGTAGGCAAAGGGCAGAGAGACAGAGAGTGAGAGAGAGGGAGAGGGAAGATCCCAAGTAGGCTCATCAGTGCAGAGCCCAGTTTGGGGCTCTCTCTCATGAAGCATGAGATCATGACCTGAGTCCAAATCAAGAATCAGATGCCTAACCAGCTGAGCCACCCAGGTGACCCTCTCATGTATTTAATAACATAACTTTATTACAACTACGAATATTTTTTTTTTTAAATTTTTTTTTTCAACGTTTATTTATTTTTGGGACAGAGAGAGACAGAGCATGAACGGGGGAGGGGCAGAGAGAGAGGGAGACACAGAATCGGAAACAGGCTCCAGGCTCTGAGCCATCAGCCCAGAGCCCGACGCGGGGCTCGAACTCACGGACCGCGAGATCGTGACCTGGCTGAAGTCGGACGCTTAACCGACTGCGCCACCCAGGCGCCCCAACTACGAATATTTTTAATGAACTAGTAACAGCACAGGAATTGAAAATATGTCAGCTTTGAATTACCAACTTCACAAGTAATCTTCTGATGTTACCAAAGTGGATTCCAAAGGAAACCTATACAGATAGCCAATATGAAGACCAACACTAAGATGTACATGGGGAAAGATGTGCGTAGGGAGAATATATCTTATTTGTGGTGAAAGTGCATCAGCCAAAGAGGTAGCAATTGGTAGAAGGATAGACGAAGAAGAACAAACCAAACACAGGGAGCCATGTGAGTTATGAAACAGGTGTGAATGTGCAGAACATAAATAGAGGCGGTGTTCTCTGAACCTAGAGAAAATTCTTTTTTTTTCTTCAGGTTTTTAAATTCTAGTTAGTTAACATACAGTGCAAAATTGGTTTCAGGAGTGGAATTCAGTGATTCATCACTTACACTCAACACCCAGTGTTCAGCCCATTAAGTGCCCTCTTAATACCCATCACTCATTTAGCCCATTCCCCACCCCCCTCCCCTTCAGTATCCCTCAGTGTTTTTCTCTATAGTTAAGAGTTTGCTTCCCTCTCTTTTTTTCCCCTTCCCATATGTTCATCTGTTTTTTTTTCTTAATTTCCACATATGAGTAAAATATAGTATGTGTCTTTCTCTGACTTATTTCGCTTAGTATCATACACTCTAGCTTCATCCGTGTCATTGCAAATGAGAAGATTTCATTGTTTTTGATGGCTGAGCAATATTCCATTATGTGTGTATGTATGTGTATATATGTATGTATACACATGCCACATCTTCTTTATCCATTAATCAGTCAGTGGACATTTGGGCTTTTTTCATAGTTTGGCTATTATTGATAATGCTGTCATTAACATTGGGGTGCATGTGCCCCTTTGAATCTGTATTTTTGTATCCTTTGGGTAAATACCTAGTAGTCTAATTGCTATGCCATAGGGTTGTTCAATTTTTTAATTTTTGAGGAAACTCCATACTGTTTTCCAGAGTGGCTGCACCAGTTTGCATTCCCACCATCAGTGTAAGGCGGTTCCCCTTTTTCTGCACCCTTTCCAACATCTGTTTTTGTCTGACTTGTTAATTTTAGCCCTTTTACAGGTGTGAGATTGTATTTCATCATAGTTTTAATTTGTATTTCTCTGATGTTGAGCGTCTTTTCATGTGTCTTTTGGCTGTTTGGATGTCTTCGTTGGAAAAAATGTCTGTTTATGTTTTCTGCCTATTTGTTAACTAGATTCTTTGGTTGGGGGGGGGGTTAGTTTGATAAGTTCTTTATAGATTTTGAATACTAACCCTTTATCCGATATGTCATTTGCACATATATCCTCTTATTCCATAGGCTACCTTTCATTTTGTTGACTGCTTCCTCCACTGTGAGGAAGATTTTTATCTGGATGAAGTCTCAATAGTTCATTTTTGCTTTTGTTTCCTTTGCCTCTGGAGATGTGTCTAGTAAGAAGTTGCTATGAGGTTAAAGAAGCTGCTGCCTGTGTTCTCTAGGATTTTTGATAGTTTCCTGTTTCACATTTAGTTCTTTCATCCATTTTGAATTTATTTTTGTGTGGTGTAAGAGAGTAGTCCAGTTTCATTCTTCTGCATGTCACCATCCAGTTTTCCTAACACTGTTTGTTGAAGAGACTGTATATTTTTCCATTGGATATTATTTTCTGCTTTACTGAACTTTAGTTAACCATTAACTCTTCTTTAAATATTTAAATATTGGCATATAATTTTTCATAATATTCTCTTAAAATTGTTTGTATTTCTGTGTTGTTCATTGTGATCTCTTCTCTCTCATTCATGATTGTAATTACTTGGGTCCTTTCCTTTTTCTTTTTGATAAGTCTGGCTAGGAGTTTATTGATTTTATTTATTCTTTCAAAGAACCAGCTCCTAGTTTCATTGGTTTGTTCTACTGGGTTTGTTTTTTTTTTCTTTCTATACCATTTATTTCTACTTTAATTTTTGTTATTTCCCTTCTGCTGGATTTAGGCTTTATTTGTGGTCCCTTTTCTAGCTCTTTCAGGTGTAAGGTTAAGTTGTGTGTTTGAGACTTTTCTTGCTTCATGAGGTAGACCTATACTGCTATATATTTCCCTTTTATGACTGCTTTTGCTGCATCTCAAAAGTTCTGGACCATGTGTTTTCATTTTCATTTGCTTCCATGTAGTTTTTTAAATTTCTTCTTTAATTTCCTTGTTAACCCATTCATTATTTTGTAGGATGTTCTTCAATCTCCATTTTTTTGTGGTCCCACCAACTTATTTCTTATGGTTGACTTCAAGTTTCATAGCATTGGAGTCTAAAAATATACATAGTATAATCTCAATCTTTTTGTGTTTGTTGAAGCCTGATTTGTAACCTAGTATGTGATCTATTTTGGATAATGTTCTATGTGCACTCAAAAAAAAAAAGGCATTCTGCTTTAAGGTGAAATGTTCTGAATATATCTGTTAAGTCTATCTGCTCTGGTGTGTCATTCAAAGCTATTGTTTCTTCTTGATTTTCTGCTTAGATGATCTGTCCATTGGTTTAAGTGGGATGTTAAAGTCCCCTACTATTATTATATCATTATCAATGAGTTTCTTTATGTTTGTTGTTATTCATTTTCTGTGTGTTTCCAAGGTGGGGGCATAAATATTTATAATTATTAGATCTTGTTGAAAAGACCCCTTCATTATTATAGAGTGTCCTTTTTCATCTCTTACTACAGTCTCTGGTTTAAAATCTAGTTTGTATGATATAAGTATGGCTACTCTGTCTTTCTTCTGACATCCATTACCATGATAAATGTTTCTCCATCCCCTCACTTTCGGTCTGTAGGTGTCTTTAGGTCTAAATTGAGTCTCTTGTAGGCAGCATACTGTTTTGTTTTGTTTTGTTTTGTTTTGTTTTGTTTTGTTTTGTTTTGTTTTAATCCATTTGGATACTCTATGTCTTTTGATTGGAACATTTAGTTTATTTGCATTCAGAGTGATTATTGATAGATATGAATTTAGTGCCATCGTATTACTTGTAAAGTCATTGTTTCTAGAGATTTTATCTGTTCTTTTCTAGTCTTTGTTGCTTTTGGTCTTTCTCACTGAAAGAGTCCCACTTAATATTTCTTATAGGGCTGGTTTATTGGTCATGAACTCCTTTAGTTTTTGTCTGTCTGGGATGCTTTTATCTCTCCTATTCTGTATGACAGCCTTGGTGGATAAAGTATTCTTGACTGCATATTTTTCCCATTCAGTACATTGAATATGTCATCCCACTCACTTCTGGCCTGCCAAGTTTCTTTGGATAAGTCTGCTGCTAAACTTACTTGTCTTCCCTTGTAAATTAGGTATTTCTTTTCCCATGGGATTTATTTTCCCATCATGCTCTTAGGACTTTTTCTTTATTCCTATATGTTGTATGTTTTACTATGATATGTCATGGTACTGGCCTGCTTTTGTTGATTTTGATGGAAGTTCTCTGTGCCTCCTGGCTTTGGATATTTGGTTTCTTCTTGAGATTAGGGAAATTTTCAGCTATAATTTGCTCAAATAAACCTTCTTCCCCTTTTTCCCTCTCTTCTTCTTCTGGGACTCCTGTGATACTAATGTTATTACACTTTATGGAGTCGCTGAGTTCCCTAAGGCTACTCTCATGATTTAATATTTTTCTTTCCCTCTTCTTTTGAGCTTCATTATTTTCCATAATTTTATCTTTAATGTCACTTATTCGTTCTGCTTCTTCTATCCTTGTGGCCATTACATCTAGTCAGTTTCACATCTCAGTTTTAGCATTTTTTATTTCAGCCTGACTAGTCATTCATCTCTATGGTAAGGTTCTCGCTGCTATCTTCTATGCTTTTTTTCAAGCCCAGCTAATATCCTTATGATTGTTGTTTTAAATTGTGAATTACACATATTACTTATATCTTTTTCAATTATATCTCTAGCCATGACCTTTTATTATTCTTTCTTTTGGCATGAATTCCTCTGTCTTGGCATTTTGCTAAGTCTCTGTCTTCTTCTGTGTGTTAGGAAAGTCTGTTATGTTTCCTGCTCCTGAGATAATGGCTTTATTAAGAAGTCACATATTGTCCAGTGCCTGGTGTTTCAGGAAGTGTTTCTAGTATATTCTGTGTGCACTCTGCTGTTGTGTTTTGGCTGCTCTTTCCCTTAGGTCAGTTCCTGCAGAGTTTCTCCTTGCCTACAGTGGGGAGTGTTTGGACCTTGCCCAGTATGTGGCAAGTTTTAATTAGATGTGCTTTGGTCTGCTTGTTAAAAGAGACTAGTTCCTATTTCTACTAGAGCTGATGCTTTGTAGCACTCTAGGCTTAGTAGACTTGGTGCGTACTGGGGTTTGTGCTGGTCTTCTGGGGGAGGGCCCCACTGCTGCTGTGGCTTTCAGGCTCACTTGCCCTGGTTAAAAAAAAAAAGGCACCTGCAGAATGTAGAAGGGCAGGGCTCAGTGTAAGTGGCTCAGGCCTGCACTGTGGTCCCTGTGTTGCACTCTGAAGTCAGTTTGTGATGATGGGCAGGGGATGAAAATGGTGTCAGCCCATTTTCTCATCCCTAGAGGGGGAGTTCTCACCCACCACTGTCCAGGAAGCCATCACAGTGGAGCGAACAGTCTCCTCTCATGTGTCCCAGACATCCCTCAGATCCCTGCATTCACGTGCTTCTGTCTGAGCCTGTTTGGTCACCCAGCAGCACAGTGCTCCTGTGTTTTATTCCAGGTACAGTGGCTGAGTTTCAGAACTCCAAATTTTCGGGACCTGGCGTAGCACAGACATACACTGAGTCTCTGGGGGAGGGTCTCACTGCACTGTGGCTGGGCCCATTTGTCCCAGAAAGGCAGTTGCATGAAGACTCAAAGGCTTGGAGTTTAGAGTAAAGCACAGCAAAAAAACTGGCATCCAGATTAGTGGCCCTCAGTAGGCATTTCTGCTCTTATGCTAATGAACAGGGCCCCTCAATGTTGCCCCCTGGCTCTTTTGTCCCCTGTGAGGCAGTGCCACCTCTCCCAAATGCACGCCAAAAGGAAAACTGTCTCTCCCAATGTGACCCAGGGGATCTGCAGACCATGCTGTCTGCTCCTGGATCTCTGCTGTCCTTCTCCACAGAAGCACAGCTACACCTGTCAGCTTCCACATCTTCCATGGTGTAGACTTCTAAAACTTCAGTCTTTGAGCTTTACTGCTTGTAAAAACTTTTGATAAACACCCCCTCTCATTTTCCCAGTCAATGGCTTTGAAGAAGTGTTTTTCTTCTGCCATCACCTGTGCACTGCTGTCTCTCTCACTGTCTCTCTCTTCCCTCCATGATACAGGGCTCCCTCCCCTACACAGCATCCACAATTCTTTTCTTCCCTAAATCACATCTCTGCACCTTGCACCTTCCATGATGTTGCCTCTTTTCTCCCTCTAGTTGTGCAGTTTTTTTTCTCTCAGTCCTCAGATTGATTTCTTGGGTATTGGGAATGATTTGATATTTATCGAGCTGTGTTCAAGGGAAGAGGCAAGCATAGGGTCCCCCTACTACTCTGCCGTCTTAATTCCTCATTCTGAGAAAATTCTTGACGGGGGAGTATGAGACTTTTGTTTGGGCAAGGAGATTGCAACAAGCTAATTTGATTCTCTTTATTATCACAAAGTAAGTTTTAAAAAGTCATACAACATTTTTGGAATGGAAAAGATGAAGATTAAGTAATATAATCAGACGATAACCTTGCATTAAATAGTTCGTATGAAAATCTGATTTAAAAGACCTTAGTTCCAAAACAATTATAAAATGTAAGACATTTCAGTGAAATACTTTATGATAATGAGTACATATGTGTTTTGAGTGTGAGAGAGAACCTATAATAAGAGGAGAGGAAGAATGAGGAGAAGCAAGAGACACAGTAGGCAAGGGGAGGAAAGAGAAAAGAGAGCACTTTTTCAGACATAGCTGCACTGAGTCAGTGACCTCAAAATTCAAGCAGAGGGGACATCATTTGGAGATTATTTACAAGTTTCCCATCAGTCTAAAGGTATGATCCATCTTATGGGAGCACGCATACATCTCCAGATTAGAATAAAACCTAGGTCTTATTATTCACAATTGAGACCTTGGGCTTTTGAGTCAGGCAGATTTAAAATTAAATCCTTGCTGTCTTGTTTATTTGCTGTGTGAACCAGAAAATTTTTTTTAAACTTAGGGTCATCTTCCCAATATTTTATTTTTCTACATTCTTTAAACAAATTCATAATCCAGTCTCTTGTTATGTTTCCAAGGTCACTCCCCTAGTCCAAAGTACCCCATCCAACCACCCCTATAGTTCATCCAAATTATTGCTGTCCTACCACCTACCCATCTCCCACATTTTCCTTGGTTTACTTTCCATCAATTCTTCAGCCATGAGGGTGATTTTGTAAAACCCTAAATCAAATGATGCCATGCCTCTGTTCAAAATCTGCTAATGACTTCCCATTTCACTCAGCATAAAACCTGAAGTTCTCATTCTGACATAAGAAGTCATATATGATGCATACATTTGAGCCCTAGTCCTTGGATATTTCTCTGAACTTGCCCTGTGCTGTCACTGTTCTAGTCACACTATATTTCCTGTACTTCCTTGAACACCTCAAGCACATGCTGTCTTCACGGCCTTTGCACTTGTTGCTTTGTCTACTTAAATTATTCTTTCTCTAATTAGCTACATGGCTAGTGTTTTCAGGCCATTACTCAAAGGTGTTATCACGATGAGTGGTCTGATCAATCTGTGTAGAATTTCAATTCCTGCCACACTCTTCCTATCCTCTTTCTTGCTTCATTTTTGGCTGATGCATTTTTCATTAATATGGTATATATTTTAGTTGGTGTATAATATATATATATATATATATATATATATATATATATGTTATATAGTTTAGTTTAGCTTGTTTTATTCCCTCTCTGTTCCCACTGCAATATGAGTGCCATGAATGCACATCTTTGCTTATTGAGAATTGCAGAGCCTATTACAGAGCCTTGTGTATGGTAGCATTCAATACATATTTGCTGATGAGCAAATGATTCAAGAAATGAACCTCTCTCAAAACTGGAATATTTCAGGATAACCTCCTTAAGGCATGACAAAAATTACATGAGATAATATTTATCAAATGTTTAGCATAGTACCCAGATGTATTGGTTGAAATGAAAGATCATTAAAATTAATTTCAACTTTGTAAAAACTTTTTTATATATGGTTATTAGAAAATTCAAACTAACGTGTATACCTTGTGTTATATCTCTATTGGACAGCACTCATCTGGAACCTTTGAGATTCCACATGAATTCTCTCATGGTGGAAACCCAGGCGCATTATGGGATAGTAATCAGATTGTATGGAGAATTTTGAATAGCTAGAACTTAGTAAAGAAAAGTAGGAGTAAGAGTTGGAGATATGCCACTCAGTTTGGAGCAGGAAGCAGAGGGCACATTAAACCAAGACGATATAAAGATGTTTGTTGGGGTGCCTGGATAGCTCAGGTGGTTGAGTGTCTGACTTTAGCTCCAGATCATGATCTCACAATTCGTGGGTCTGAGCCCCATTCGGGCTCTGTGCGGACAGTTCAGAGCCTGGAGCCTGCTTCAGATTCTTTGTCTCCCTCTATCTCTGCTCCTTTCCTGCTCATGCTCTGTGTGTCTCTCTCTCAAAAATAAATAATTAAAAAAAAAAAAAGATGTTTGCTGACAGGATTATTTATGAAGGTATGGGCCAAGTGTAGAGATACCATAAGGAGCTTTTCAGTATATACATAGGTCCAAAGGGTTGAAGGGAAGGAGTAGTTACTAGAACCTGAAGGGAGAGAGAGCCACATAGAGAGGCCATGTTGTTAACAGCAGTTACCTCCTGTTAAGGCTCACAATAAGCCCAAAGGAGACTGTACAGACAGAGAAGGAGCCAGGAGAGTAAATACCCTGCCTTCATTCTCCTCTCTGACCAACTTCAGGCTTCTCATTGCCTGAACCAAGAGGAAGCCAAAGTAAAAGGAGTTCTTTGTGGTTATCTATACAGTCCAGCCTCACAGGGCAGAGGTATGGAAGGGTAGGGGATCTCAAGGAATAAATAGAAATTATCTGGCAAAGAGACGCTCTTATTTTTCCTACAATAATGACTCTCCCAAGAGCTACAGACTGCCTTTAATTTCCTTGTGTCTGATGTTAGCCCCTCATGCATGTAGGCACTGAACAGAAATGTCCAAATATGTGCCTTCTAGCTTGTGAATCAGCATATAACATGGAATGTGAGTAGCCAGTAATAATAAAATCACAATTCCATTCAAATAAAGTTCATATCATCTCTGAGTTGGAGACTAATTCCTTTATACATAATAATTGCAAAGAACTGGGTCTATTCCATAGGTAACCCCAAATGAAAATGCTCTACCCTGTGGAGTCTCTATAAGGCCATTTAAGTGTTCATCAACAGATGTACAAGTGTTCCGTCAGTATTAATTCTCTGAAGAGTCAGTTAGACGTACCTGTCCCTCTTCCCAAGCTCCAGCTGAGAAACTGCTGGAGTACCAGAAGCAGGAAGTGGCCTGCACAAAGACATACTGTGAACTGCTATCAGGGCGGTGATTACAATTTCAAGTCCCTGACTTCAGCTTAGACGGATTGACTGCAAAGGCCTCCAGAGAGAAGCTGCAGCTGGCTGGCAACCTTGGCCAAATGCAGCAGGGTCTGGTCTGGTTTACCCTGGGTTGCCTGAAAGATTTTCCTTGGCAATCCAGGACCCTCAGAAGAGCCGGCTTTTGCCTGGGCTGATTACGGTTGACCTAATCCAAAGCCCCTCCCAGCAAAGGGCAGCCTTCCTGGAAGATGCTCAGGTAGTTTGTTTCATTGCACTTTTCTTGCTTCTGTTTATTTGATAAAGTCACACACTGATCTGCAGCCAAACACATTGCTGTTGAGGGGGAATCACAAATTAATGAAATGTGCTTCAGCATTTATTGCTACATGGAAAATGTGTTGTACCAGAGAGCAGAAAACACCACGGTGATTACAGTTAATAGAATCAGGACTCCCTGATGTTTCCCTCAAACTGTCCTTGTTCGCATGGCTACAGAAACACTCGGCCAATTTGGAACTCCTGATGCTGGAGAGCTCAAACCCAATGATGACTCCAGTAAGAGCTCATTTCCATCATTATCTATCATTATCTCTTCTGAAAATTTATCAGTTTAGTATTTGGTATCTCTTAACACAAGTCTGGCACTTTCTTTGTGCATATGTCAGAATAATTTAAAATTACGGAACGGCAAACCATATCAGGTTAGTGTTCACCCATCCACACCTGTTAGAGGATCAAAGGTGCTGATCTGAATTTTCTGAAAAGGACAAGCAGATACTATTGGGCAAAGCACTTTTCAATATAAATAATAGGTTAATTTCATTTGGTTATGTAATAACACTTGTTAGTCCTTCCTTTTAAAGAGCAGAGTAAATATATTCAAAGCCTCCTTTGAATGGTTATTATAGTCTATATAAGAATAAAACCAAAAAAAATTATATGAAGTCCTGTTCTCAAGAAGTTGATAGTCTGGTGGGAAGGGCAGGGTTTTTTTGTTTTGTTTTGTTTTGTTTTGTTTAATGTTTATTTTTGAGAGAGAGACAGAGAGAGACAAAGCATGAGTGGGGACGGGACAGAGAGAGAGGGAGACACAGAATCTGAAGCAGGCTCCAGGCTCTCAGCTGTCAGCACAGAGCCCAGTGCAGGGCTCCAACTCGCGAACCATGAAATCATGACCTGAGTTGAAGTCGGACGCTTAACTGACTGAGCCACCCAGGTGCCCCTAAGGCAATTCTTGATTTAGTCATCAGGTATACACTGAGTGCCAGCAGTGTGTGAAGCTCTGCCCTAGCAGCCAGCGATACAGGAAGAAATGAGACTGTGTTTGCCTTCCAGATGCTGGCAGTCTAGCTCTAGCTGTGTTTACTTTAAACTAAATAGGAGGGGCATCTAGGTGCCTCACTACGTTAAGCATTGGGTCTTGATTTCAGCTCAGGTAGCAATCTCACAGGTCGTGAGAGCGAACCCCCCGTGTTAGGCTTGGTGCTGACAACGCAGAGCCTGCTTGGGATTCTCTCTCTCCCTCTCTTTCTGCCTCTCTCCCCCCCCCACTCTCTCTCTCTCTATCTCAAAATAAATAGTTTTAAAAAAAGATGTCAAAAGCAACAAAAATATTTAAAAAAAATAAATATTTAAACTAAATAGAAAAACTGTCTTGGGACAGGTTTCTTGGAACCAGACTCAAATGGGAGTTTATATGAAGAAGGTTTATTGGACAGTGTGTGATTGGGAACAAATTCTTTATGAAAATGGTGTCAGCAGGATTGGATAAGACGAAACTGAGGCCACTGGCAATTTTATAGGCTACAACAAGAATGGCCTTTAGAGTTGACCTTTGATCTTCAGGCAAAGCCCTATGCCCTGGAGAGGATTCTGAACAGTAGATGAGGCAAAGGCATGAGAAGGAAGCAGCTGGAAGCCATCAGCAATGTTCTCTGCAGCTGATGGCCTGAGTGGCTCATCCAGAAGGCCAGAGCTGGGTGACATAGACAGATATAGTTCACCATGTTGCTTAAATCCATTTGCCTCTTATATGTTCATCCTATCTGTGAATAGCTTCCCTGGGGTTGTTGTTGGACTCCTTTCTTGGTGAGACTTAGGAGAGAAAGGTACTAGAGTGAACTGCAGCTCTCCCCACTGCGCCTGGACTTAAGCTTGCAGCTGAGCCACTGGTCACCATATCCTTCCCAGCCTGTAGCAGCAGCACCTGTGCATTTACCCGTCACAGTCAGAGGGGAGTACCCAGAGTCCCCTCTCTAATCACCAAATTCCAGATATACTCTTCTCTGCCCTTTTATGTAACAGCAGCCCTATCTCCTTCTCATGATCAGGGTCAATTACCTCTGCCAATAGGTGCCTTCTTTTCTTGTCCCTGGATCTCTTGGCACGAGGGACCAAACAGCAGCCTTGGCTGTAAGTTCAAAGAGATATTTACTGTGCCCCTGAGACTGCATAGCCTAGAGCTGCTGAAACAAGAAACACAAATTCCCCAAGGGGGTACTTGAAATGACAGTATATGGGTGACCTGTATCCTTGGAATTTGTAGGCAGATAGTTTATCTATTCGATACAGAGAACTGTATCATTTTAGTTGATTTACCGTGTATGCTTCATCACGGAGGTCAGAATCTTATCCTCACTCTCTGGCTTCTGAGTAGAATAGTATGTATTAAAACAAGGAGATACAATGGTCAGGTGCACACTGCCACACCTCCTTTTGCTGTAGAGTGGGTGACTTGTGTCCAGTACAATGTATGTGAGGTCCTATGTCAGTGAATCTCTTTATACTGATGATATGTTTATAAGCTAAATAGGATTATAATAAATCTATACATTAAGTTGAGAAGAATTGATATCTTAACAATAATGAGTCATCCAAACCATAAACTCAGTATATTTCTTCATTTAGTTATGTTTTTAATTTCTTTCAATGATTTTTGTGTAAAGGTTGTATAATTTTTTTACTTGTTTCTGGATATTTGAAGTATTTTGTATTATTTACAGGGTATCTTTTCATTTGATTATTTTTATCTACCTCATCTGTAGACATATAATTACTATAATTATTTCATACAGATAAAATTGTCAACACACTTACTAACTTCACTTATCAGATCTAATAGTTTTACTGCAGATTCTTTTGGGTTTTTTATATGCACAATTGTGTAATGTGTGAGTAATGACAATTTATGTCTTTCTTTTTTACCCTTATACGATTTTCCCCTTGATTTATCCCAATGGGCTTAGAGCATTAGGACAATAATGAATAAAAGTAGTGAGAATGAACATCTTTATTTTAGTCAGCATCTCCAGGGAGAAGCTTTAACATTTTTACTATTCAATGTGATATTTACTGTAGGGTTTTCTAACTTTTATCAGATTAAGGATGTTTCCTTCTCTTCCTAGTTCACTAAGAGTTTTTATCATAGATGGGTATTAAATCTGATCAACTGATTAATCACATCCTTTGAGAAGATCATAGGCTTTTTCTCTTTTATTTTGTTAATGTGATAAATGATATTTATTGATCTTTTTAAATTATATAAAATCTTGGATTCCTGGAAGAAACATATTTAGATAGATATACCTGATGACATAATTGGATGAGGTTTTTCTGAGTCTTGAGATGGGTATAAGGATATTTTGCATGTAGGAGTAACAAAAGTAGTTGTGACCAAGAGAGTAAATTATTATAAGTGAAATTTAGTGCTATTTCTCCCTTCTCTCTACCTGCTTCTCCACAGTAGTATTAATTGTCCACATAGTTCCCATTCTCTCATTGACAATGCACAGTACTTGCCAACTCCTATACTTTGGACTTTGCCTAGTGGCTTTGTTGAATGGGTTTTTTGTGTGGTTATATGGAAAAAAAATTGAAATATGCTTGCATAGTTGATTTTTCTCACTTATGCTTCTGTCACTATTAAAGAAGAAGATAGTCTGGGTAACTGTCACCCATCCAGCCTGGTCTATAGCATGAAAGGGGAAAGGTAGAGCTACCCCTGCTGATGTACATACATGCAACCCAAAACAGAACTACTCCAGCTGACCTGCAGACCTATAACCTAAGGCAAAGCTATTCCTAGCCAACTTGTAGATTGTGCAGTAAAGAAATAAATGTGCATTGTTGTATCCTGTTGAGTTTTGATTGTTTGTTATGTGGCATAATTCTGGATATTGCTGACTGATACACTTGGTATGAGTGAAAACTTTTTACTGAATGACATACATTGAATATGAAATATTGTAGAGACTTGGAATAATGGGATTTCTATCCACAAAAGAATTTATTCTGTCCTCTGACAGGCAATAAGGGTACACGCAGACCTTCCTATTCTTATCAAGGACTGAGCTAATCTTACACGTGAAATATAGTGTTTTGAAAGTTCTCTTTACCACTGATGTACTTTTCCTTCTAGAGTAAAGCTCTTCAGAATTCCAGAAGAGAGCTTTGTGTGTTTCCTAGGATTCCTCCTTCTTGACATATCATGAACTACAACTTTGGTCTCCCTAGAAGTCTGAAACTATTTTGAAAACTATAGTGAAAATTATTTTGCTTTTTAGATAGTTCCTGTGTAGCTCTTAATCTTTCACACTATTTAGCCAACATTAAAGAAATGGTAACCATTGTGATGTTGGTCCCACTTACATGCACCTTGTTTCCTCCAGGATCTTAGCCCCTCATGCTGACTGCCTTGTCAGACCAGAACTCCCATGTTTGCCTCCCAGAACATTAAGAATACTGAATGCCTTGCTTGTTTGCTTGTCTGACTCATAGCAGCTTTTATTTGCCCAGGTTTTTAGCCTCAAGTCTTCCTCCAAAAATCAGTAAATTTTCTATGGAGGAAAACAGCATGGAGAATATTCTCTCCTTAGTCAACTTCTGCCATATCTGAAATGTTGGTCCCTCAAATCCCATCAATGTCAGTATCTCACCAATGCTTCAAAAAGATTTTTACTTGATTTTGGTTGGCTTTTCGAGGCTGTTATAGGCTAACCTACCATAGCTTAATGTCATATAACTTTTTTATGTATTTCTCTAAGATTTATTAATATCTATTCATTTTCACTGCCATATAATATTTCATTGGGTGGATGTATTTGAGTTATGCAGTCTTGTGTTCTTAGACATTTGTAAACTTTTTGCTAAATAGACAAAGATAATATTAATGTGTGTGTGTATATATTAAACATATGAAATCATCTCTCCAGGGTACAAATTTAGGAGGAGAATTACTACTTATAAGTGTATATTCCTGTTTTCCAAAGTGGTTATTAAAATTTATTCTCCTTATCAGCAAAATGTTTTGTTTTTCTTGTCAGAATTTATCTAGTCATATTCTATTACATATTAACACACATTTAGGATTTTTCCTAGATTTTTGCTACTATGGGCAATGATTTTTAAAAGTTTTGTGTATATCTCTTGATCATTATGAAAGGATTTCTCCTGTGTGTATGCCTCAAAAGAGAATTTCTCAGTCATAGGTTATATCAATGTTCAATTTAAAAAGTAGTGCCACACTGTTTTCCAAAGTGGTTAAATTTTCACTCCCTACTAGTAGATTCTGCTTCCTTATATTTTTCTTCTTCTGTTTATCTCAATTCAATATTCTTTTAGATGCCTTCTTACATTTTAAATTTTCTATTCACTCATTAAAATGTAAGCTCTTTTAGAGGAAAAAAAACCTTTTTTTTTAGTTATCTTATCACTACACTTAGAAAAGTAACTAGCACATAATAGCCACTCAGTAAATATTTGTTGAATGGATCAATGAGTAAATCAAAATAAGGAGCTCATGGGAAGAAGATTTGAGTGAGAGAAGATAATGTACTCAAACTTCTGTATAAATATTATGAACAAATCCTCATGGAACTTTCCAGTAGGCACTCTGACAGCATGGTAAATTTGAAGGCCAGGAAATAGTTCAATATTTCTTTCAATTCACCTCTCCTTCAAATTATTCTTGTTTTCTCTTTGTTTATACTACATAAACTAGTACATTTAATCGTCCTTAATTTTATTCTGTCTCTTAGAATGATCATGATTGTGTATGCTTCTAGACAATAAACTCTCTGATATCATATCTTTGTGGGAGCAGCACAATAGTATGATTAAGATTTGTGTCAACTCTTGAGCTCATCTGCCTTGATTCAATTATGTAATACTCTGGATTTAGGAAGGAAAATAGCCACTATGAATATTATGATAATAAAGGATATAGTGTAGGGATCAGGAGTTAAGCCAGTTGTAAAAATGGCTACAAATTCTTCTCTTCTTTATCCATACCTTTGGGTACACCCTCTCATAGTGGGATTGGGTTTAGCCGTGTGACTTGCTTTGGCCATTGGTACAATCTGAGGTGTGATACAAATATTTGGAGAGTTCTTAAACAAAGGAACTTTCCCTCCCTGTCCTACTGCTGTTGTAATCCTTTAACTACCTTGTAAAGTAGCCCAAGCTGTTCTGCTGCAGGGTGACAAGCCAGGTAGGAGAGGACTTAGACACCCTAGTGGAAAAACTTGTGAGTGCTAAACATGTAAGTGAGGCTGGGTAAGATCCTCCAGATAGCAGCCAATCATGAGCTGACCACAGATGCATGAGGAAACCTAACAGTAAGCCAAGCCATTCCAAGTTCATCCCACATGAACTTCCAACCAACCCCCAAAGATTTGTAAGCTAAGTAAAATGGTGTTGCTTTAATCTAGTAAATTTTGAGTTGGTTTGTTTTAGAGCAAAAGCTAATTGACACAATGCTTACATATATGGATAAGAAGATGAAAGCTCTGGTTGGAGATCAGATAGTCACTAGCAATTTTAGTATGAAGCACTGGAGTGTCTGGAAAGAGTGGAGGTCAAGGGAAATTTGTAGAAGCCACTGCATCTAGTATCAAAGAGGGTTTCTGTAGTGTGCATTTGACCTCAGCAATGCTACTTAACTTGAAAAAACGAGCACCTCAGACCACCACAACCTCCTGAAAAGAATGGCTTTTCGTCATTTATGTAAAAGAGGAGCCCAGATATCTGTGGGCTACACCCCCCCAGTAATCCATAAGGTACCAAGTTGGACATGTCCCCTTTTTTATAGGCTTGATTAAACCATGCTTGAGTACTTGTCTCCTGGAGAGGAGCAAGTTGATGCTCCCAAACTACCAGGAATTTATGACTTCTCCCTGTCTTTTTTGTCATTTTCTATATATCATCTGCCTGTGCAATTCTAGCTGGAGCTCCCCCTGTGGAATGCATGTTAATTCTGTGTGTTAACATCTTCCCTCTATGGCATAATTTCCATGCTTTGTAATGAGGAGGAACAAGCTTTGAACAGCTGCTGCAGTGAATTCTATGGGGAGCCTATCAGAGATGGGTAATGCTTCCTTAACAGCTTTTGGTAAGCATGCATTGGTACCTTACGGCAACTTCACGCATTTGTCACATTCCCTTTCCAGTGTCTCAGAAGAGAGAGAGGGGTCAAAATTGACATTTAAGTGAATATTCTATGCCTCTATTGTTTCAAGAAATTTGTTTTCCAGCTCCATTAAGATTTAATATTTGATATCATCTTTTCATTGAGATTTTAAAAAGATACGAAAATGGGTAAATTTGTAGTTTAGATAAGTTTTTCAGCATTTGTAATTTCATGAATGTATTATGTGCTAATTGAGGGCAAGCTATTAGTCAAAAGAAATCAAACCTATTAAAAAAAAGAATTCTCTCACTGTGGTATCATGCATAAGACATATCATCATGCATTAGGTGTTATTTCAGCAGAGTGACAAGGATAAAAACTAAATTAGAATGCAATGGGAAATATTGAGTAGTATGGAATAAAAACCACATTTTTGAGATATGAAAAGAGAAATAGAAGAAAACATGGTAAAGAATATGAGGAGATTCTGATATAAATGGAAACCTTTCTAGGCTACCTGCCTAGAGATTTTGGACAAAGCATATGAATACATTTTTCTGAGTACTGTCTCTTCCAGATAGTTCAAGAACATGCACACAAAAGAGTGCATTAATTTGGGAGGGTCTGACAATCATAGAAGTTGGCTACAGTCAGATGTTTCAACAGAAGTTTTTGAGGCATCTTAACCTTCCTGTGCATTTAAGGATGCGTTCAAGATTAGCCTTGTATCAACAGCACAATGCAAGTGTTCATCTAGGGCTTTTGCCTCAGCCTTTGGAAGCCTACTTGCCTACTTTAACATCATTTCTGTCATCTCTGAACTTGTGCATCAACAATGGTTTTCTGAGCCTTGCTGAGAAGTGACAAAAATACTATGGCTAGTCCTTTTGTATGATATCTGCTGTAAAGATACTCATATTGGGGGCACCTGGGTGGCGCAGTCGGTTAGGCGTCCGACTTCAGCCAGGTCACGATCTCGCGGTCCGGGAGTTCGAGCCCCGCATCGGGCTCTGGGCTGATGGCTCAGAGCCTGGAGCCTGTTTCCAATTCTGTGTCTCCCTCTCTCTCTGCCCCTCCCCTGTTCATGCTCTGTCTCTCTCTGTCCCAAAAATAAATAAACGTTGAAAAAAAAAAAAGATACTCATATTGTATTCCTAGGAGGATCCTGAGATTGATAAGCAATGTAGAAACTTGGAAATTATCTTATTTTCCAGAAAGCCCACATTGCTGCTTTGTCAGATTTCTAGACTAAAAGTATAAGGACAGAGTTTTGTGGAAGATGGCAGAGGATTGTGGAGATTCTCAGCTTTTATCATCCCTGAAATGCATCAAGATCAGCACCAAACCATTTTGTACATCTAGGAAATTGATTTGAGGATTAATGCAACAATCTGCATAATTTGAGCCACAGAACTTGGCAGGTACACGGTGTGGAGAGGTGAACTGGGGGAGAGAAAAGCCTTGGAGAGCAAGCAGCTGTTTTTGTGGAGAGAGGACATAGAAAGAGCAAGGGGGAGAGTACAGTGAATCAGGTTCATGCAAGAAAAGCACTCCCCCACAAAGTAGCCAGAGATAAAGAGAAAGAAAAAGTGAAAACACTTGCAGGGTACTGAACAGGAAATCTGTTCCCCAAAACAACTTATGGGAAGGAGAAGATTTCAATACCACCAGGATTCCATCAGCAGTGGAACACAGAGTCTGAAGTTCTGGAGCTCAGTGCCTGGCAGTGCTTTGGTGAGGAAGCAGGGTGAATCCCCAGCAATAGCAGTCTGAGGGGTCCATGCACTGCACAGGGAGAAGCAGTTCTCCTGCTTGGAGAGCATTTGGTAGAGGCCAGACAGCCCTTTCCACAGGGCTGTTTGCTGGTATTGGGACAGATTGCATAGGGTGGTCAAACCTGATGCTGGCTGTGTGTTTACTTGCCACAATCTCTGAACTTCTGCTGCTGCACGATCACATGAAAGTTTTCTGGGATAAGCCAGTATGCAACCATTGCTCATTGAGACCCTCCCCCAGAGAGTCAGCTCCAGTCAAAGCCACAGGGGTCTCTGAAATGAGGGGTTTTGAAACACAACCCCATTTGAGATAAAACTCTGGATAGTGGTGCTGCCTGGCAGGCAAAGAGCGTGGACATGTACAGGGTAGAGAGAGGGAGTGGATGGAGGCCTGAGATAAAAGCGGGGTGCTTGATCACAGGTTGTGGAGAGCGGCAAAGTTCCTGTGCCAGATACTAAGGTGTTGGGTGAAGCCATT